>NC_143550.1:178111578-178421842 GCF_054136105.1 Typopeltis vanoorti | reverse complement strand
TACTGGCGTTCACGTGATGCAGTAAGCACGCACTCTCCCAACAATGCAACAAACGAAAGAACAGCTTCAAATACAACTACAACATTTTCATGCTAATTATGTATAAAGACTGTCTATGTTGTTCATAGTCTTTTAACCCTCAATGTTTAGTGTTTTTTCTTCTTTTATAATGTCACCTGAAGAAGGCTGTTACAGGCCGAAACTAGTAGTGTGTTTATATTAAAACCTTTTTACTTAAATCTCGGTTCTAGTCATTCAATTCTTTAAAAAAAATATGTATGTTAATCGAGTCAATGATAATTCTGTCATATATATATGTATATGTATATATCTCATACTAGATGATGAAATTCATCCCCCACCCAAAGACCATCATACACATCCGTGCCCAATGCAGGATTCGAACTTGCAACCTTTTGGTTGTAGAACAGATATGCTAATCATTTGACCAAACCAGGCTGACCAAGGGGAGATGGAACATTATTTCCAAGATTCTTTAATGAATGCCAAATGAGGGGAAATCTTCAACTGCATTCTCAGTCTAGAAGCTATAGAACAAGTATTGGCTATTTAGCTACAGTTCTTAGTGAAGATGACAAAATGTCATAGGTATGGGAGTTCTGAGAAAAAATAGCACAGTAAACAGATGGTATCAGTTGCAATATCATATTAAAAATGAACTTGGTATTGTTTGCATTCAAAAATGTTGAGTAAATCTAATTTAAGGCTGTATGGTTATCTTAAACAGAATGTGAGAGGAAAGGGTAGCAGAACAGGTGCTTGTTGTCAAGGAAGCATAGAAAAGATTTATTAGAGGAAGACCAAGACCTACATCAATTGTTGCAGTCAGAAGTTGCCATAGAACAGTGTTTTTCAAACTTTTTTTGACCTCAACTCACAATGATATATATATATATATATATATATATATATATATCGATCTGATCCGATCCGATCCTGTGGTTTCCTCTCTTCAGAGGGTTGCAGCTGATTACTAGGGAAATAGTGACGCAAGGTGGTTTCCTGTTGCCTTCCTTGCCGTATTTTTATGACTGTTGCCTGTCTGTTCATGGGTCTTGTTTGCTTGCTTGCCTTTTACTGCATAAACTCTTATTTATGCAGTAGATATGTAGACAATGTTCTGTGTATCATAATGCAAATGCCATACAATAGTTATTTCATTCTTTCTACACGTTTAGCCAGCGATTAAAATTTTCTATTGAATATGAAGAAAATAAATCCATAGACTTCTTAAACCTGATCATCTGATAATCATATCAGTACCAAAGTACACTATAAACCCACTAACTTCAGGAATTGTGTTCATTTCACCTCTTATCATATCACCCTTCCATGGAATCTAAGGACACATTGCAGGAGTTCCACATTCTCATGCTAAAAGATACTCGAACTGTGCAGTGTCTTAAACCTTCACAGTTTCTGCGCTCGCCACACTTTCAGGCGACGCATTCTACGGTTGGTGAGTTAGGTTCTTTGCATGGAGAATGGAAAGAACCTGCTCCTCACTCCCTTGCTCACATCCTTCTTGTATAGCTTCCAGGGATGGTCTCTTGTTCTACCCATATATCTCTCTCTACTTTAATAGAATCTCATCTGCATTAATCTAGTAACAACACAACCCCTCACAAACTTTCTCTAGGTGTCCCAGTCACATCCCCTCTCCTTTCTATTCCCAAGACTTACATTCCCTCAAACTGTCCTCATATCCCACATTCCATAAACTTAAACTCAACTTAGTTTAGGACCCTCTAATATATCCTCATTCCCTTGTAAACCAGGCAACCAAGTCTGCCCACAGTAGTTCTTATACAATCTGATCAAGGATTTATACAAGGGAACCATAACCTCTTTGCTTCTGCATGTCAAGGTCCTCATCATTGCCATAATCCATTGTGATGTTCTTACAATTTTAGCAATTTAAACCCTAAACACTTCACGTTTCTGTCCATGATCACTCCCATATCTCTCATCCCCTCCATCTTCAAAATTTCTCCATTAATTGTATACTCTGCATTCCAACTTCACCCACCAAATTTCAAGACCTTGCATTTTGCAACATTAAACAGATAACATCACTCTCTCTTGCCTGCTCACATAGTATATTGAGATCATCCTGCAAAGTCACATCTGCTTTGCTCCTCATAGTTTTTCCCAACATCATCATCATCAGTTTTTCATCATCAGCAAATGATGGCATATTCACAATTAAGCCTGTCCTATTATTGTTTAATACAAAGTTAAACAATAATGGCACCAAGACAGATCCCCAAAGTACTCCACTAGTAATCTTCCACTTTTGAGATGCCACTCCTCTATACACACACTGCTGATACCTATCTGACAGCCAAATGAGGAGGAGGAAGAGGTCTAATGTGTCTGAGCCATGTTGCCAAATATAGAACACATCATCAATTTATCTTAACCAGATAGAAGGTTTGAGAATAACAGTATCAAGAGCATGTTTTTTAAAATTCTCCATATAATAATTGGCTAGAGGGAGAGAAAAAGGAGAACTCATGGCTGTACCCTCAGTCTGTTTATAAATAGTATTTTTCCAAATGAAGTCAGAATGAATGGTAAAATTAAAAAGATCAGTCATATCTAGGGGTAGGGGTGATGTTTTTTTTTTTTTTTTAGTAAATTTAAAGTTTCAGAAAGAGTGATATCAGTAAAAAGGGAAAGTGACATCAAAAGTTATCATGATTGTTATTGTCTAAAACTAAATTTTGGATTGAAGATTTCAAATGAATGAAATTTTTAATATAAGACAAAGAATGACCTGTAAGTGCAGTTAAGGATTTACCTAACTGTTTGGCTAAATTAAAAGAAGGAGGGTCAGTAGCATCTACTATGGGATGGAAAGGGTTATTGGAGTTATGAATTTTTGGCAAGCTAGATATATGGGGAGGAGGGAACTAAATGGTTGGAATTTTTTTTAACTATTTCAGAAGACTATGATGTGACATTTTAAAGAAGCCTTTTTAATGTTTTCTTTTGAGAATAGCGGGATCATATTCAGAATATGATCCCGCTATTCTGAATATGATCAGAATATGATCATATTCAGAATTTAGTGAGTGAATATAATTCTGATTATATTCACTCACTGGCATTGATGACCACAGTAGAATTACTCTTGTCGAGTCTAGTGATCATTATGCTACTGTCTTTGCATAATTTACGGAGAGAGAGGTGTTAGCTAGTGAATTTCTTCTAGGCAGCAATGCTTGAGAAAGGGTGTTTACCATGTCATGCCTACCTAATGTTGTTGGTGATGGTAGGATGTGAGTTGTGAATACCTCATTATATGTGGAGCATGAAGTCTAAAGATGGAAGCTGCTGTGGTGCTACTGCAAAGTTGTGGTCAAGGCCAAAGACTAGCAGCTGTTTTGTCAAGCCTTTTAGAAGGTTTATGACAACTTGAAATGCCTGACTCTGCAAAATGACAATGCTCTCATGCTGAACTCACTCACTTACATCACACCTTCTTAGCCAATGGCTATAATCCCCATAGGATAGAAAAAAAATACTAAATGCTCCACAGAAATCCCCCCCCCCACTGTCTACCACAGAAGACTACAGCAAAATTATCACCATCTCATACATTTCAAGGTACATCAGGAAAGATACCTAGAGTGCTTAATAAACATCAGCTATGCACCATATTTAAACCTTATGTCAAATTGGCAACTCTCATCCATTCACGCAAGGATTGAATCTCTTCTTAATTACATCCAGGAGTCTATGAAGTGTCCTGTTGATATGATCGAGCTTACTATGGACAGACAGGAAGAATTGTGGACATCTAGCATTATCCTTATTGCAGATCAGGTCTAGCAGACCATGCCTTAGATACCCCTGCACTTAGGATCAATTGAAAAATAAAAAAAAGTGCTACACAGAGGTCTTTATAAGTCAGAGAGATTGATTTTGGAATCAACAAAGTCTTGAAACATACTCCAAACCTCAACAAGTATGGCTGTATAAATTTGCCAAAAATTTGGATGACAGTCGTTAAGACCTAATTAATACCTGCTTTCTGTCTGTTTTTTTTTTTTTTCCACGAACATAGATGGCGACTAATTAGGATTTTAGTCTTTGTGTTGTCTGTTGCAATTGTTTAAACTAGTCCCATTGTTATGCCAGATTGTTTTTGTTTTGCATACTGTGACAAACTGGTTTTTATGCTCTGAAGATGCTGGATATAATACCAGCGAAATATCAGCAAATAAGTTAATAAAATAGTAGCATTTTCTTATCAGTCTGTGTTCTCATCAGTACTGTTAAAAATAAATTAACAAGTACGGTGAGTACATAAGCCTTTCCATGCATTTTGATATATTGGAATTAACTGAAATAGAAAAATTTTCTGACTTGATAGATTTTAATGAAATTTGTTATTTGGGATTATAATTAAAATTTGTTGAGTTATTTTTGCAGGACAGTTTTAATGACATCAGAAAAACAAAAATATGTAAATTAAAGATGCCAAGAAATGATATTCTTGGTTTAATTCCAAAGTCATATATTTCCCATATACAAGTAGTTAAAAGGTGTATCATCATATTATTAAAATACTCTGGATCAGAAATAGATGTTGAAAGTTTTTTCACTTGGTTACACTAAACTAAATTAAATGAATTACAGATGCTGAGAAATTATATTCTTGGTTTAATCCTTTATCTTAGTGTAAGAAAGTTTGCATGTAAGTATAGAGAATATAGCAGATAAAGGATTAAAACAAGAATATAATTTTTTGGCATCTTTAATTTATAGTATAACCAAATGAAAAAAAATTCAACAGAAATATGTCTACAGTGCATATGCAAGAAATAGTTCTAATATCACTTGTTGTGATAATGAGCAGTCTTGATATAAGAATAAGATTATGAAATGGACCATTTTATGATTGTTTATATATATTTTGTAAAGCCTTCAATTTTCGGTATGTGACAGTTTCCGACCCTTAGTTCAAAAATAACATCATATTAGCATACATTTTCATTGTTAACGTTTTTTACTCATGTAAAAACATTAGAAAATGATAACATGTAATGAGATAGTTATGCATTATGTAATTGACACAACAGAGTTTTCTATTTTTTCTATAAATCTGTTGTCATTTTTCTCAGTTTTAAAGAATCTGATTTAATCCCACAATACATTTCAAGTGTATTTGAATCAAATAATGCACTTAAATATTGCATTCATACCTGTCATAGATATAGAAATGTCTTAGTGAATCTTTCTGTAATAAACATTTCTTAAACTGAGCATATGCAAACTTTTTTGGATGTTTCTGTGTTGTCATTTAACAGGAAATTTATAAGGTATTAAGTAATTAATTGTTTCATAATTTTAATTATTATAGGGCCATCATGTAGAAAACACTTCTTCTCCTATATCTCTTCATTCAGAACGAGATTCTTCAACTTTAGGATTTGGACAAACTGAAGAATATGGGGATGGAAACATAATAGAAAATAACACCATACTAATTCCAGCGCCAGAAAAACAAAGAGCCCTTCAGAGAAGAAAGTATGTACTGCTCATAAACAAATGTTTGTATTAATAGCATTCTGTGTGTGATTTAATAAACATATTGTATGGTTATGTTTTATATATTAAGTTATCTTTCTTTACTAGTTTGAGATACAACAATATGAATTAGTAAGACTAAATGTGTATGTATATGTATATCTACTACTTTGAAATATATATGTGCTGAAATGTACATATAAAAATAGGTGCCAGTTTTTCTGCCTTTTTTTATTTATTTAACTCCAGAGGTTTTATTATTCTTAACAATCAAATTGACCAAAATAAAAATGGGTACTGCATTAACGGGGGGGGGGGGGGCAACGTACAAAAACTTTAAATGGTCCTTTCTTTTAGTGTTACACGGTGATCAGCATTCATTTTAGAACTTATAGACTTTTCAACCATGTTATAAATAACTCTTTTAATATCCCGACGTTTCGATCTTCATATTAAGATCATCATCTAGAGCATATACAAATATACAGGACAAGCTAAGTTACATTACATACAGTAAGCTAGAGAAACAATGAATTGATCACAAGTTATTCTACTGGCATGACCTCTAGTGAAAAAAAAAAAAAATTAGAAACTACATCAAGCTAAATTCTATTTATGATAACATGAATAAACATTCTTTCTTACAGATAGTTTTCTTTCAGTAACAATGATATCCTATTTTTAGCATTACAATTTAAAATTTAAACGGTATTGAAACTAAGCAGCTTTCAGAGGTGAGCTATGATCATACATATGCAAATATTATTGGAGAAAAGTAAAAGATTTCAGAAACAAGAACTGAACATTAGTGAAACTGACCAAATTGAAAGAAAACATTGATTGATCGATTGATTCAGCCAGGGAAGCATGCAATAAAGTTGTCTGCAATGACAGAAAAATCAAAAGCATGTGATGGGCTTGAGAAATTTGGCATTTGTCTTAGAGAATAATGAGAAAATGGTAAGGAAAGCTAATTTATATGAAAAATAGCTAAACAAAAGGCATAGAAACAAGACTAAAAAAGGTAAATATCATTGAAGGTGGCAGAATTTTTTATAATAGAAAAAAAAACTTATATATGATGAAAAAAGTACTGTAAAAGGAATCAGCAATAATATAAGGTGAAATAGAACTGGAAATCAGGATATTCTGAATGTTTGGAGTAATTACATGGAATAGTTTATAAAGGAAGTGAAATGATAGAATTAGCATGAGGAAGACAGCAGAAATCCATAGAAAGGCAGCTTGAGTAAATGATCTTTAGTGAGAAATGCTCAAATGCAGAGATATAAAAGTTTTACAGCAGCCACACTCCATAATTGAATAGACCTAGGCAGAATGTCAGATGTTGGATGATTGAAGGGGAGCTTTCACAGTGCCTGTCTATAATAAAGAAAATAAAAGTAATGTAAGAATGACAGAGGAATTTTTTCATGGAAAATCTTCTGTGATTTTCATATCCAGCTCCAAATAAGGCTTATATAGGTATGTATGAGAAGAGGCTAAGAAGAATTCTAAAAGAGCAATTTGGAGAAGTGCAAGCTGAGTTCACATTATCTCAACTAGATTTTTGTTATATAACAATATGGGCAAGAAATAATGAGATGTATATTTATGTTTTTTACATCTGGAAAATGCATATGATAATGTGTCATGACAAAAGGTATTCAAAATGATTTACAAATTATATGGTTTTAATTGAGCATTATTCAGAATAATATGTAATTTATTTTTAAGCTGTACGAGGGTGTTCTGAAAGGTTCTTGGCCTCAACCATAGATGACAACACTATCGGCAAGATTTTTTTTTTCTAAGTTGGTACATTTGTCATAAGCATCCATGTGAAATTGCAAGTCATTCTATCAAGTAGTTTTATACAGCTGTCTGAAGCAAAAGTGTTGTCTGTATCCCTTGAAATGGATAAAATTGAGTATTGTGCGGTTATAAAATTCTTTGTAAAAGAAGGTTTAACGCCAAAAGAGATTCATTTGAAGTTCATAAACGTTTATGGGCACTCTTCTCCTTTGTTTTCGACAATTAAGAAATGGGGCTGCCAAGTTTAAATGTTGCCATACCAGCCTTGAAGATGATTCACATGAAGGACGTCCAAAAAGTATAGCAACACCAGAAATCATTGATCAAGTACACAATATGTTATTGGATGACTGACGAGTCAAAGTGAATGAAATTGCTGAGACTATAAGTATTTCAAAAGAACGTGTAGGATATATTTTGCATGAAGAATTGCAAATGAAAAAGCTTTGTGCAAAATGAGTGCCGTGCTTGCTCACAGCAGATCAAAAATGCACTATACATACAAACACACAGAGTTGACCCTTGAAACAATACGGGAGGTTAGTAATGCCGACCCCCACATTGTTCGAAAATCTGCATATAACTTTTGACTTCCCAAAAACTTAACTACTAACGTGTTTCAATAAGGAAATACCATGAGTAGGCATATTTAAATAAATTATTATACCTAAATTAACTCACATAAAATGTAGGTCCCTAGTGGCTGTGTGCTTCACAGCCATATGCCTGGGGGGAGGAGTGTTCTAGGTTCGATTCCCTTCGACAACGTGAGTAGCTAAAGGGTGTTTCTCAGCCATAACCAAGTTAGCCGGTCTTGGGCATGGATAGCAGGGTTTTTCTCCCCCCCTCCCAGTTTATCTGGGGTTTTTCATCCCACAAGCAGACAAACCGGTCCTGTGAACACACTCTGCTACAGTTAAGAATACGTCCCTCCCTCAGCGACAGGCCGTTTCGGCGATGTACTAACAAAAGTTAATGTAATACGCAGACCCTGCATTGGAAGCGGGATAAACGCGTAGAGGAAGAACTCATGTAAAATATTATTTATTAGTATAATTTTTCACCTGAGTATCACAGGCATCTTCAGTACAAGGTTGAACAATAACTGACAATTACAAAAGGCACCACCTAAGTGGCTAATGCAAGATAACTAAAAAAAAAGGGCATTAAATTTCCTAAAAACAATAAGACTTATAAGAATATAAGACTTGCATAAAAAAAAATAATAATAATTAAATAATATATATATATATATATGTACAATTAAAAAAAGTTAGGAAAGATTAGTTAATTTAAAAAGTACTATCTCCCAGAAAGGGAATAAATGTAGACCATCAGATCTGTTTAACTTAGGAGAGTGAAGTAAGTTTCACATGTTTCTTTATAAAGCCGTTCCATTAGGAACTGACTTTTGTGAAGGACTCTTATCTTGTTCCAGTGAGCTCTATGTCTAGTGTTGATGGCATGCTCTGCAAGTCCAGACTGTTCAGGTTCAAGGTATTGAATATAAGACTTGTGTTCTTCTACCCATATAAAAGCAGATCTTCCTGTTTGTCCGAAATAAGATAACCCACAAGAACAAGGAATCTGGTAGGCACCTGGATAATTTGAGATGTGGAAACTTGTCCTTTGAAGAAGTGAGAAAGGTGGAGAATTTTTCTGATGGGGCAAAAGGCAACAAAAATATTTAGTGGGTTTAAAACTTTTGTTGCAAGTTTATTTTTCACTTGGTTAGACTATAATAAATTTAGTTTAATCCTTTATCCAAGTGTGAGCAAACAAAGTTTGCACCTGAAAATATCTTCAGGACTGGGGTAAGGTAGTACAACACCGGGCAACTCATAGCAAAGATGGACCAAGCTAACATCACTCCTATCCCAGTATCTCCCATAATGCAAAACACATCTCCTTGCGGATATGTATAATGTTGTTCATTAAGGGAAGGGCCACTACCCAGACTAGTTTCAACCTTTATTGAGGTCTCTTCAGTGGGAGCCAGGCCCAGAAGTGGAGATACCAGGCAGAAGCAATAGCGAGGTCATCTTTACCTATAGGAGTTGTCAAAAGGTGTGCCACCTTTTTATTAAATTACTCTGGATTTAAAAAGAAAGATGTTGAAAGTTTATTTTTCACTTGGTTAGACTATAATAAATTTAGTTTAATCTTTTACCCAAGTGTGAGCAAACAAAGTTTGTGCCTGAAAATATCCTCAGCACGGGGTAAGGTAGAAGTGATGTTAGCTTGGTCCACCTTTGCTATGTGTTGCCCGGTGTTGTACTACCTTACCCCAGTCCTGAAGATATGTTCAGGTGCAAACTTTGTTTGCTCACACTTGGATAAAGAATTAAACTAAATTTATTATAGTCTAACCAAGTGAAAAATAAACTTTCAACATCTTTCTCTAAATCCAGAGTAATTTAATAAAAAGGTGGCACACCTTTGGCAACTCGTATAGGTAAAGATGACCTCGCTATTGCTTCTGCCTGGTATCTTCACTTCTGGGCCTGGCTCCCACTGAAGAGACCTCAATAAAGGTCGAAACTAGTCTGGGTAATGGCCCTTCCCTTAATGCATAACATTATACATAACCGCAAGGAGATGTGTTTTGCATTATGGGAGATACTGGGATAGGAGTGATGTTAGCTTGGTCCACCTTTGCTACGAGTTGCCCAGTGACCTTACCCCAGTCCTGAAGATATTTTCAGGTGCAAACTTTGTTTGCTCACACTTGGATAAAGGATTAAACTAAATTTATTAAAACTTTTGCTATTCGTTCACTAATGCCTTGCATATAAGGGATAGGAATAAGAGTTATTTCTTCTGTATTTGAAGAGGTAGAGATACCAAAACTGCTCAAAGCTATTTTGATGAAAGAATTCTTATAACCATTTGATAAAAAAGTGGAAAAAATATGTTGCACTTTCTGTAATAGCTCATCTGAAGAATATAAGGAGTGGGCCTGGTGAACCAGTGTTTTGATAGTTCCATCCTTTTGACTAGGATGGTGATGAAATTCAGCATGGATATAATGGCCTGTATGAGTCTTCTTCCTCCTATAAACTGAGAAATGTAGGTTACCATCTGGTTGGCAAAGAATTAAAAGATTAAAAAGGCTAACTGCTTATTTACTTCTTCTCTAGGGTGAATTGAATCCTTGGATGAAGTGCATTTAATTTAGAGAGAAACTGTTGTAATTCATAAGAGCCATTCCAGATAGCAAAAATATCATTTACATATCTGAACCAATGAGTAGGTCTAGGTATATAATGTTGCTAAAAATGCGTTGTTCAAAGTGCTCCATAAAGAAGTTGGTGATAGCAGGAGAAATAGGATTGCCCATTTCTGTTCCTTCAATTTGTTGATATAATTTGTTTTTAAAGAAAAAGTAATCAGAATGTATTACAAAATCAAATATTTTAACAATGTCTGAAGGAAATTCTTGTTGTAGTAATTCAATGCTGTCAGATTAAGGAACATTAGTAAATAAGGAAACAACATCTAAACTAATCATAATATCCAAATCATTCAAACGAAGATCAAAAATTTTATTTTTGAAATCCAAAGTATTTTTTATTTTAAGAAGGTTTTAAGTTTTTTCTTTTGATCCTCATTCCACATAGATACATTATCTACAAGAGAATTGAGTCTTTTTAATTGACTACCAGTAGGATCTGATATGAGGGACCTGTAAGTTGAATAGTCTGAGAGTTATAGAGACATTTTTCTCTCATATTCTCTTCTATTTTGAATAACGACAGCCTTTCCTTTGTCAGCTTTCATAATAATTAAATTATTATTATTCTTCAATGATTTCAGTGCTTTAAATTCAGAATAAGAGAGATTAGGATGAGGAGACTTGGCATTAAAAATAATTTTTGTACGCTCAAATTTCAGATAATCATTTGATCGCTTCAGATATTGTCTTGTATGATACAAAATACTGTTAGTCTTAGTAATATGTATAGACGTTATACATATTACTAAGACTAACATCAAAAATGAAAAGATAATGTGAAAAAGAAATTATTCATATTTTTTTACAGGTATAACGATTCATTCATTTGAATTTGCATAATGAAGAAGCAGCAGTATGATTGCTGCTGCTTCATTATCAACGATTCTTCAATGAATTATTGTAATTCTGTATTTTATGCTAATTAATTAATTTAACTAATTAATAACGGTTATTTTATGCAGTTATGATTTAATACTGCATCTTTACATTTGTTTACATTTCTGTTGACTGCGAAATATATGGTCTATAAGTGGTTGTGTGCATAAGTTTTGAAAAATTTTAACTTTTTTTAATAATAGATTTGTGTATATTTTATGGTAGTAAATAATAAAATAGACTAGTATCTACATATATTTTATGCATTCATGATATACCTAACTTTTTCTTAATTTTTTTATTATTTCTAAGCTACATGGTCCGTCTGCGAGTTTTTTCAAATTGTCGAAATCTCTAAAAAATTTTGTATATATTTATTTTTTAAAAAAGGCGTATATGTGGAACCGCTCAGTTGAAACCTGCATTCTTCAAGGGTCAATTATATATATATATATATATATATGGAGGTTTAAGCCAAACTATGATAGACTGAAAAGTCATCTTGAGGCAATGTCTTGACATGAAAACTACATGGTAGAATAATCAGCAGTGTATGGGAAAGTGGTCAAAAGATATCTGAAGGAAGCTATAGCTGACTGCATCTCTAGAATCAGGATCATAAATTGTCATTGAATTCCTAATATACCCTCAAGGGGTGGTGTACAGGAAACTATGCTAGTACTATTACATGATGCATAACAGGGAATTAAATGAGTGAGTAAGAATTGGAAACATGATTTGCATAAAAAGAACGTGTTGTGGATTCAATACCAGGAGAAATTCAGTGACTAGGACCAGTATAAAAAGCAGGCTAGGAGAGTGAGGAAGGTGAAACTGGAATTTGAAAGATAGTTAACACTATAGGCAGAGAGAGAAACTGGAAAGATTGTTTTGGTAGGAAAGTATCAATATACTTAAGAGATAACTGAGATATTAAGGAATCACTTTAGTAATAAACACATCCCAGATAGATCCATTAACAAGCTATTTGAATGCTGAGGTGAAGTGAATATAAAAGGATAGAGGAGAGGTGGATGAACTGAAGTTATCAAAGCCCTTGAAAAAACTCGATTCTAATACAGCAGCAAGATGATGGGATATTATCTGCAATGATGTTGAAGGAATGTGCAAGAAAATTAGCATTGCTGCTGACTTGATTATTCAACTTGACCTTCAACACAAGCACATTTCCTAATGAGTGGAAAGAGAAGAAGATAATTCTATTATACAATGGTGGTGACAGAAAGTAACCAGTTATATTCCAGTTCAGTTAGTATCTCTGGTGTCGTTATGGTATTGGTAAGGTTATTTAGGATTCTCCTGAGGAGAATAGATAACATCTAGATCAGGGGTCGCCAAACTTCTTTGACCGTCGACCCCTTCAAGAGTTTCTTGACTTTTTATTGACCCCTCTATTTTACTATTACGTAATTATAATAGGACAAGCAAAAAAAAATGCTTGTGTGAGTTTTTAGATTGTTTATTTTATAGTTACGGTGTTTATTGTATGTATAATATAGTATATATTATTATATTAGTACTACTATTACTCTAGTAATATCACTAGTATTACTAATGACATTAATAAACTACTGGTATTAATATCACTGGTATTACTACCAGCCCTGCTCAACTCTTCAACATAGAGCAGTTTAGTTCGTGAATGAATAATGATTGAATTATAATATGTATGTTGATGAATTTTAGAACATTAACACTCACTTGTATGTCGATGTGCAAAAATGAGACTGGGATTGAATACGTGTAAGTATAAGTAAATGAGAACTGCGCACGTGTTGCAATCTCGCTCCCGCTGCGCCGGCCGGGCAGGAATCACCAACATCCGTTTATTGGTAAATACGTCATTTTGGCCTACTTGATTGGCCTCAGTAACTATTTTCATGACCTTACTCCATCTTACAGGTCCTATTCATATCACTGTTCCCACGATTCACTCTTAATTGCGTTGTCATTCAGGATGGAGGTAATCCAAGTTAACCGAATTAAATGTTACCCGTACAATGATGTCTTATATTTTTCTATTGACCACTTTGGCAACCACTGATCTAGATCATCTATAGAATACAGCATAGTTTTGTTGAGGTTAGATTTTGCTTTAGCGGTTTACTCATATTTCATAATAGTGACTGCAGAAGTGAATGAAAGGGGACTGGTTATACCACAATACTTTTGGATTTTGCCAAAGTATTTTGACAGGATTGAACCAAGATCCTTTCAATCTAGCTCTAGAAGAATGTATCCAAGAAACTGTAAAAGATTACATAAGCAGAACAGTAATATTAGGATATGCCAATAACATATGTCTAGTTGGAGAAAATGCATTAGCATGACATTCAGAAAACTCAAAACTTCTTTGAGAAACTAGGATTACAAATCAAATAAAAGTAAGTAGAAATTATGGTCTAGAGGAAAATGACCAGTTCACCATCGATAACCTGAAATTTAAAAGTGCCACTTCCTCCAAATATCATGGAACATATTGATTACTCAAGAAAATAAAATAAGTACAGAAATACAAGCCTTCAATAGATCTTATCATTCACTACATCATTTACTGTCTTCCAGAATTCTGTCAAGCAGAGTTAAAACAAAAAATATACAAGACAATCATTAGATCTCTTGTTTTATATGGAGCAGAAATCTGAAGTCTAACGGATCAAGATGCAAAGGTTTTTCAGATCTTTGAAAATAAAAATCCTCAGAAAAGCCTGTTGACCTATAAGAGATAACAAGTGAATGGAGACATAATCAAGAACTTTAGATCTCTATTTCTATCTGATAAAATCAGAGCTTACAGATTGAGCTGGTTTGAGCATATGGAAAGAATGGGTAAATGCATATTCAAGATGAGACATGATCAAAAGTGACCTGGGGAAGACTGTGGCACTACTTGGAGGATAATATCCAAAACAACTTAGCTGAGATGGGAATTCTGAACTAGACTAAAAGGAATGGAAGAAGTTAGTACTTGCAGTGATCACCCACACTGAACCTGTTAAACACTAGGGAGGTGGGGGGACTGTTTATCTTTCACGGATGTAACTAGGAGGATATTTCATCCTAATAAAATCTCTGATTGCCTGTGCTCATACGTTGGACAAATAGGACATTCAGTTGAAAAATATTATTATTTATGTGAGCACTGCATGTAGTCATTGTGGGAGACCCACTCTATCCATTAACACAGTACCTATCATACATCTCTTTAATCCTATTCACTGTTGGGGTGCTCACAATCTCCTCTGCTGATCCATTCCACTCATTCACCACTCTCCAAGTAAAGAACCTAGTCCACACACATGCTTACTAACCACATTCGTAGACAACTTACAAGTGTGACCCTGTCCATATTTCTAATGTCTTTTTTCCACATGAATATGTGCACATTATTATGTTGGGACATGGTGTTAGTAATTGCTAGTTAATGTCCTGAACAGAAATCCAGCTGGCACTTATCATTATTATTAGCTTTCCTCTTTTCTCAAAAGTTGTCCAAAACATTGCTTTCTGTCTAGTATTCATTGCCTACTCTGCTGTTTTGATCTCCAACAAGGACCTTTTTTTTTCTTTGCCTTTGCCAGTGACTTAGAAAAATCCCTCTGTTGCTTCCTTAGTGGTATTCTTCTATGGGACGATAGGTGCAAATCGGCCTCATTGTGCCGAAGTGGGAAATCAAAATATACCACAGATTGTTGGCAATTCAGAGAACAATGTTTAAATCAAAATAGCCATAAAGCAAGAATTGCTTCACTCATTTTATGAACTAAAAATAACAAATTGATTTACCAGAAAAAAAGATATCCATAAATATACATGGAATGTCAGAAGATTTCAATGATAGGCCATATAATTGTTAATATGTCTGTATATATATTGTTACTTTAAAAAACTGACCAACAGCTTGTAGTTGTAATGGTATCTATTCAAGCTACTTTTTGTTATTCTCAAAAATAGTGATACAGATGAGGAGAGCACAAAAAAAAAATGTTGAAAAGGAGGAAAATAGGGGGGGTTTGAATCTCATTCTAGAAACTACAGAAATAATCTAAGTCCATTAAGAATAAAAAGTCATGAATGCAATATTAGTAATAGTTTTACATGTAGCTGTGAATTTGAAACTATCTTATGTGAGGTATTGTTACCAACCTAGTGGATCAGTTACTTGTGAGTGCAATACATCATGAAATCAACTAGCTGGGTGCCAAATGAATAATCATAATGAGTGACTTTAGTTATCCGAATTTTATTATGTAGAGGTGAAATGTTGTTAAGAGAATTAAGAGAACTTTGAGTTGTTGCGATATCCTTAAGCAGCATTTGCCAGAAGGAACTCTAGGTATCTTCATCATCATCATCATCAAATTCCTACCATGTACCCTCAAGGGGTGTACAGGATATGATAGTACTACATGAAAAAAATTACATCATTACTAACTTCCTATCTACAATTTTTCTCCAAATGAGTCTGTTACTTGTCAAGATTCCAACATTATCAGATCTTATATTTCTATCGTCTAAGGCACTTTGTACCGTATCAATCCACCTATATCTTGGTCTTCCTCTGGGTTGTTTTGCTAATCTTTCTTTGCCCATTCTGTTTAAGTGACCATACCACCTGAGATTAGCTCTGCTAATGCATTCCTGGATGCTGACAATGTCAAGTTCTTTTCTAATATCCTCGTTTTTAATATGATATTGCCATTGATGCCATCTGTTCATGCCTATAATCTTTCTTAGGACTCTGATATCTGCGGTTTCTAGTCTTTGGTCAAGTGTTTTACTTCTGGCCCAGCTCTCAGATCCATAAGTTAAAATTGGTTTGAACACTGTCTTGTATATAGCTAATTTAGTGTTACTACTAATTTCTCTCTTATTCCATATAAATTTATTCATTTGACTTCCCACCATACCAGCTTTGCTAATTCTGTTGTCGATTTCTATATTTAATTTACCATCTTCACTAAAAATAGTGCCTAAGTAGCTGAAATGTTTTACTTTTTCCACAGGTTCTCCATTCACAACACAGTTGATATTTTCAATGATTCTGCCTATTTTCATTGTCTTTGTCTTTTTATTGCTGACCTTCATACCATATCTATTACAACAGTTATTCAATTTAGTCAGAGAATCTTGCAGACTTGTAGCGGATTTATTTAGAAGTATAACATCATCCGCATAAAGCAAAGAGCTGACATTAACATCTCCAATTTTGATATCATGTTTAATACCACTTTCCCTTCATAATGTGATCCATATAGATAATGAATAACAGAGGGGATAATATACATCCTTGTCTCACACCAGATTTAATACTAAACCATCTCCCTGTACTTCATTCAATTCTAACTGCTGACTTACAACTCAAATAAAGACTAAGTTTTGCTTGATATAATGCCCCATTGACACCATATAACTGTAGCGTATTGAATAGCTTCTCTCTTGGCACCTTGTCATATGCCTTTTCCAAATCGACAAAACTTAAATACAGATCTTTGTTATATTCCTATGCTTTCTCGACTATTTGTTAAAGTGAAGATCTGATTCTGACAGCCTCTATTTGGCCTGAATCCAGCTTGTTCTTCACCAAGATTTTCTTCCACAATTCTTCTCAACCGTTTCTCAAGTATGCTTGAATAGATCTTGCCAGGAACACTCAGTAGGGAAATACCTCTGTAATTCTCACATTCAGTTTTATTTTCCTTTTTATATATGGGTACTATGAGAGCTCTACTCCAATCATCGGGAATTCATCCCTCTGTCCAGGCTTTCTGAACTATGCAGTGCAGCCACTGTAAGACTTTTATACCACCATACTTCTGCATTTCTGGTCGAATATCATCTACTCCTGCTGCCTTTCCAAATTTCAAGCCTTTGATGGCTTCAAGTATGGATATGTATTCCTGACTGCATGCCTGGTCAGTGTTTTTTACCACTGTGCTGTCATCACTGCTTATTTCATTTAGCAGTTTTTTCAAAGTAATTACTCCATACTTCAAGGATATCTTTTTCTCCTGTTTTCATGTCACCTTTATCATCTCTAACTCCTTTTACAACACTCTTTCCTCCATTTCTAAGCTTCTTCAATAACCTCCAGAATATTTTGCACCTTCTTGATATTTATTTTCTATATTCTTGCCAAAGTCCTCCCATGACTTTTGTTTAGCTAGTTTTACACAGTGTTTAGCATTCTTGCATTTTTTCTCTATATTCTCTAAGAACACAAGCTGACTTATTTGACAGAAACTTTTGATATGCTTTCTTCTTTTCCTTCACTGCCTCTTTAGTCCTGTGTCCACCAGGGAGTTCTAATTTTTTTATCCTTGCAGACAACCTCACCACATGTCTCTCTGGCTGAATCAATCAATGTTTTCTTCAGAGTTTGCCACTGAATCTCCAAAGTTTGATTCCTGTTCTCAAACTCTTTCATTTTTTCTTCAATAATCTTTGTGTATTTTAGTCTACAGTTCACATCTGAGAGCTGCTCAACTTTTATTCGCTTTAAAACTTTCTTACATGTCATTCTTTTCAATATGAAATTCAATTTTATCCTGCTCAAGACTAAATAGTGATCACTTCCAATTTCATATCCTCTGTAGACTCTGGTGTCCTGCACCAGGGAGAAAACATCACTATCAACAATAACATAGTCAATGAGTCTTTTCTTATTCCTTGCCTCTTCTCTCCATGTGAATTTGTGCACATTTTTATGTTGGAACATGGTGTTAGTAATAACCAGTCCATGTCCTGAGCAGAAATCCAACAGATATTTGCCATTATTATTAGCTTTGCTCTTTTCTCCAAATTTTCCCAAAATATTTTTGTATGTCTCACAATCGTTTCCTACTCTGCTATTTAGATCCCCAAAAAGGACCAACTTTTCCTTTTTCATTGTGTCAGTTGCTTTTTCTAAAGCCTCAAAAAATTCCTCCACTTCTACCTTAGTAGAACCTTCTGTGGGACCATAGGCACAAATAAGTCTCATTGTCCAGTTCCCCATTCTCATATTTGCCCACATTACTCTACTTGAGACTGCCTGCCATTCAAGAAGATTAGCCTCGTATTTTGTGTTGAATACTATGGCTGCTCCTTCTTTTCCTCTATTGTCATTGCCTGAATATTCTTCTTCTCCCATAGTCCTAAATGAGCCGTTGGGTCATTCATGGCTGGTAGGTGATACTCTTTGCTAGTCTCCTCCAGTCGTCTCGGTCTCTTGTTCTTAGTGTCAGTTGAGAAAGGGAGGAATTTGTCCATTTTTTGATGTTATCAGTCCATTTTATTCGAGGTCGTCCACTTACCCTTGATTCCGGAATGATTCCTACTAGGGTTTGCTTTGGAATGGCATTAGCCCTCTCCACATGTCCGTACCATTTCATATGTCTTCTTCTGATGACTGTCAGAATATTTTCCCTTTTTCTCCCATCTATTGAGTCAGTCAGTTTTCGGACATTTTCATTGGTTTCGTGAGCGGTATAGGGAATTCTCAAAAGCCTTCTGTAAGTTTTCATTTCGAAAGACAGGAGTCTCCTCTCATCTTCCTTCAATAAAGTACAGCGCTCACAACCATACAAAAGGACAGAATTCACCAAGGTGTCAATTAGTCTTAGTCTGGTTGTGATTGCTATTTTGTTATCTCCCCACAATGGTTTTAACTTCTGTAGGGCCACGGTTGCCTTAGCAATTCGGTATTTAATGTCGGTTTTTGAACAACCATCTTGACTCAACATGCTTCCTAGATAAGTGAACTTCTTTACATTCTCAATTTGCTTATTGCCAATTTGTATCTTTAAGAATTCAATGTCTGATTTTGAGGTTATCTTTGTTTTTGTTTTTTGTAGGTTTATGTATAATCCATATTTTTTTAATGTTCCAAAAACATTGCTGGTAATCTCTTGTAATTCTTCTTCACTTTCTGGCAGAAGATCGATATCGTCAGCGAAACGTAAGTTAATTATTCTTAGTCCACCAACTATTATTCCAGTGTCATATTCATAAAGAGCTTCATCTATGACATATTCCAGAAAACAATTAAAAAGAAGAGTGGACAGGATGCATTCCTGTCTCCCCCCCCCGTTCTGCCTGGAATGGCTCACTGTTGTAATTTTTAATTTCAATTCCAATATCAGATGAGGAATAAAGAGATTTAATAATCCTAATGATTTTGTTGTCAATACCATAATGTTCTAAAATTTTTCATAATGCCTCATGCCATATTGAGTCAAAATCTTTTTGAAGGTCTAAGAAGTTGTGACAGATTATTTTGTTATGTTCTATGTATTTTTCACCTAGTATGTGTATTGTAAAAATATGGTCGATTGTACTTCTGGAAACCTGCTTGTTCATCTGATAGTCTGCTTTCTATTTTCTTTTCGATTCTTGGCAATAGTATTTTTAACAGGATTTTGCTTGGATGACTAGTAAGGCTTATTGTTCTATAGTCTACATTTATTGCTGTTTCCCTTTTTAGGGATAGGTACAAGGACAGAAGCCTGAATATAACATTTTGTATTTATTGCTCAGAAAGATCTGGCCAGTTTTTGTCTTTTTTGTTTCAGTCACCCCTATTATGTCGATCTGGTACTTATCTAATTCCTCAGCTAGCTCCTCTTTTACTCTGTGATGTTGAGTTGGGGTGTGTTTTCAGATTTGTTCCAGTAGCTGACTTTTCGCTGTTCGCTCTGGTTCCCTGGCAAAAACAGCAGGGGCCTTGTTTAACCGGGCGACGCCCCAGCCGGCATGAAATTTTGTCATGTTGTACCATCATTTTTTTATTTTGGTTTAACCAATAAGAATACAATTTGGTCGGCTAAATCCCAAATTGCCAGCCCATCCTCGTTCATTCAGTATCCAAGTAGATACCCAACAGGATGCACTACGAGAAAGTGAGGATTGAACATTAGGTCAGAAGCCCTGGTCGGTTCTCCGCATTCCTCTAAAGGCTATGTGGAGGTCTCCTCTCAGTTATACAGCTTTGACCCTTAAGCACCCCAGGTATTTTCATTTGACCTGATAATAGTGTCAAAAGGGTTTCAGTTAAAGATATGTTAAAGACATGCTATATACTGACTTGGGAATTCACTAACTATATGGATGTTCCATTCAGGAAAGATTACTTGCTGGACAACAAAGCAAGACATTATGACTAACTGTGGAGAATGCTAGGTTCAGTCCCCTGGTATTGGTTACCGAATGGGAAAAAGATCAGTAGTGCATTGATAGCATTAAAAAAATACTTAAATGCTGTAGTACACAAATGTGTCTCTAGAGTTTAAATGTGGAAGGAATAGTGTGTGCATAAAGAGAAGTTTACTTTCAAAGTTTATAAGAGACAGGCCAGAAGAGTTACAACTACTCTATGGAAAGCTAAGTGTGAGTATAAAAGAAACTGGCTTTGCAATCTAAAGGCAACCTAAGAATTTCTTAATTATGCTGCAAGTAACAGAAAGAATGACTGTGAAAGAATAACTCTGCTGAATTCAGATGGTATATAGATGGCTGATGTACCATATTTACTTGAATATAACTCACTTTTTTTCCAAAAATGAAAGTTAAAAAGTCATGGTGCAAGATATATGCAGGGGTTTTCAGGAAAAAATTAAATTGATGTTTATAATTAAATTCTCGATATTCATTATAATTTATAATTGCTCACATTATTTATAAAATGAATGCATTTAAATTTTAATTATCAATGTTATTTACACGATCGGCCACTCATCTTTATCATGCGATATATTTGAATCTTTAGCAACAATGCTTCTGTAATTCAATTAAAACAAATCACCATGATTTAAAAAAACTGAAAATGGGTACGAATTACCAAGAATCTCCTATTCACTATTGCCACTTTCGGTCTCAAGAGCAGTTTCCTCATGTAATTGTCAAGGTCATCTACCCAAATAGCTATTCTATTTCTTAAAGTTTTTATGGGAAATCTTAAAGAGATGGGAATTGTTTTTGATACAACTTTGGTATATGTTTATACATTTTACAGCTCATAAATGGAGAACACAGAATACAGTAGGGAAATGTGATAGACCAATAATTGCAGTCTACTCTAATGAGTACATACATACATACATAGTTTATTCACAATATGATATAATGTGAAAAGGGAAATGAGATTTATATTAAAAATTAAATATTGCAAATTAAGGTCTTCCAAGTCTCTCTATCTTGAGCTGACTGGTAGATGTCAGATGAAGTTTTGCAGTTCATTTTAATAAGGCTACTCTAATGAATAGCCTTATTAAAATGAGATTGTGTTATGAAATCAACAAAATCAAAATGTCATTACATAAGTTTCCTAGGAGTCCTGCACAATGATATTCCATATCTCAAAGCCAAATGTAACTTTCTGTTTTTTAATGTCTGATCACACACACACAAATAGTTGCAAGACCTATAAGCACATTAGTGCCATGGGGAAGAGGAGAGGGGCATCTGTATTTTATATACAGTTGAGTGTACTGCTCTAAATGTGTGAGCAGTATTCCACGTTGAGCACATTTAGATTTATGGTGTTATAGCAGTTGTACAGTTAAGAAATTAGTGCCTTGAGCAGAAAAGTACACAGATTTTTGTGTTTACAGATGCTATTGCTGAGATGTGTTTGTGCTATGAAAGGTTGGAGGAGGTATAAGTGTACTAGAAAATAATCTATCATGTTTGGATATCTGAGTTTTATCAAAAGTTAGGGGAAGTGATGTGAGATCTTTCTTTTAAGAATTCCAGAAAGAAAGAAAGGAAGGCAAAAGTAAATTTCCTGGATAACTCAGATTTATATGCATGAATGCATGAAAAATTTATAAAAGCTAATGTATTATGTTGATATAATTGATATTACTGGAATGAAGACTAAACAGGTGAGATATTACTAAATAATATGTTATATTTGGGCAGGTATTAATCAGGAAAAGGTAACAGCTGTGGAGTTCAACACTGAACATTAAGATAAAATTTCACTTGAATGACAGTGTTAGAGGTAGATAGTATAGAAGTAGAGGAATTTTTTGTGTCATTAGTTCATGGCAGCTAATATATAAAAAAAAACAAACCTGGTTCTTTTAATGCTTAAACACCAGAGTAAAATGATTCCCAAACACGTAAAAATGTTTTGGGAAAATCTGGAGAAAAATGATATCAATAGCAAGTACTTTCTGAGTTTCCTCATAACATTTCTCACACTTCCTTGCCTGTACCAACTACAGTTGACTTTTGTTTTACAAATGCATAGGGACTTTAGAAATACTTTGGTACAGTGAATTTTGTTTAGAATAGATCATATGCTTATGAAACTTTGATTAGGACTTTTCAATAAGTTGTTGTAGTGACCAAGTTTGCTATAATGGAGCTTGTTGTGGTGATAGTCAACTGTAAATACAATTGTATTTATGCAGTCTGTTTCGGTTACATATCCTGTACACCAGTGTTTCCCAAATGTTGTTCTGTGACAATATTCATACTTAAAAAAATGAGTAAAAAATTAATAGAAATGTTTTATTTCATTACTTTTTTGTATTAACTGTTTTTAGATATGTGGTACCTAACATCATTTCATATAGTGTGAATTTGTGTGTAGTAATGAATAGATTATCCTTGAACCACATTCCATTCGTATTATCACATATTGTCAAATAATATACTTACTCTTTACTGCCCATTGACCCATTGCACATCTGATACAAATGATAGTATAGAAGTGGATGTTGCACAGACTTGTAAATCTGCTATATTCCTTATACATCAGTTTCAAATTGTTATACATAAAATTTAAATTAATAGCATAAGACAAAAACTAATTAGAGAAATTGACTAAATGCGACACCTGATACATTAATTTGCCTTTCAGGAAGTACACCCAAATGACAACATTTTCCCAAAAAAAAAAATGTTATATATCACTTTTAATTTTATGAAAATTTTGTAAAAATTGTGGTAAAAATTCTGCTGGAATTTTTTGTAGAACTCCACAGAGCTCCACGACAAAATTTAACTGTGAAGTTCTGTTGTATGCCATCTTATGGCACAATATGAAATCCCATATCCAATTAAACTTGTACACAGACTTTAAAATATATCTACTTGTCACTAATTACTCATTTTATTATGATTAATAACAGTATCCTATTTGTAAGGTTATTAAAAAGCTCACTAATTTCAGACAAGGGCAATCATGTGATTGATATAATGACATTTATATTCCACTTCCAATTTTAAAATCAAGCAATCTAATTTCTTTAAACTACATATTACTTCTTTTTTAACAGTATTAATATTTCTTGGATTCTTTATCAGCCTTACTTACCAAAATTTTGATTTGACTACTTTTATCATTGTATGAAACCAAAATTTAGTCAAACCTATTCCTTGATATTCTAAATGACTAATTTCAATTAACCTTACATGATTTATCCCATTTTCCATGATCAAAACTCAAGGACAGCCTTATTTCCCAAGAAATTGTTTCTGTCTTTCTTCCTTCTTAGCTTTTCTGCAATTCTTTACACGCCTGCCCTTTAATTCTGTTTCTTCCCACATAATTCTAAACTTTGTCAGTGCTTTGTTTTGCTAATGCTTCTTGTTTATTTAAAAAAAAAAGAAGAAAAAAAAAGTGTTGAACCTATTCAGACAATGCATGATTTGTAATAAATCCTTCTTTTGAATTTGTAGATGTTTTAATGCAATACTTAACCTCACATTCTCCTCCTGTTCACTTTGCAGCTTCCTTAAAATTGTTAATTGCATGGTTACATAAGCCTAAAAAAAAATTATCACTGGAATATACTATTTTTTGAAATGTTATTTCCTAAATTATAATACAGACATACCCCAAATTACATAAGATTTCTATTCTGAAAATTTTTACATAACACAAATTTTACATAAGTAGGATTTAACTCATCCCATTCATTCATCTTCTTCCTCTTCATCCACCATAAGAGTTCTGTTTTCTTCTGCAGACCTTTCCCTTCCATGTCAGGTAAGCATTTGTGGTGGAGGGAACCTCCCAGTGATGGTACTGGCCCTTTTCGTTCTTCTTCTTTTTCTTTCCTTTTCTTCATGTATCGCTCTACTTCTCCTGAGTCTTTTTTACTGTCCCACCTTCTTCCTCATCCATCAGACTACCATCGCTGGGATCCACTGCACTGCATAGCAAACACAGTGGGATCCACTGTGTTTGCTAGGCATGTGACCTGTGGACATCTGGAAAGGGGTATCTTGGTGGTCCTGCACTACTTTCACCTTTGCTTTGGCAAGACAGGCAGTACTGGATAGCCCAGCTGGGATCATTTCGCTAGTGGACTTGCATGCAAGGATTGAGAGTGTTGCAGTAAGTCTCCTTTCCCATGGTCCGGGGACAGGAGCCAAGGCTTACTGTGGTTCTCGTATTGTGGATGAGGAGCTCTGGTGCGGAACCAAAAATCACTTGAGCATGAATCCTTCATCCTCAATGATTTCAGAGACCCTAACAAAGTCGTAATCAAGTATTCACATTATTGATAAATCTTTCGACAACAGAAGCAAGAAACAAAAGACGTGATACCAGTATAAATGCACAAGTTTTTCTAATCATCCATGCTACAGATCAAAAGCGAATAGGGAAAATGTCACTCTTCTTCATTCAAAAGGATATAGGTCCAAAACAGTAAAGAAACTACATTCTGGTGATGTTCTCGTAGAAACATCATGTTGACTACATTCTGAAAAACTACTCAGGGCAACATAATTTAATATTGAAGCAGTAAAATTTAATACTTAAGTAGTCAGCCAAATACCTGTTAACGAAGCATTGAATCATGTAACAGATTGTATTGTCCATGCAACCATTCCAAATTCACCATCGCTATTTCCACTCTATCCCAATTGTTTTCCTTGGTGTCCACCAAGGCTTGGTGGAACCCAAGCAGCCAAAAAAGATCAAGATAGAGCATGGGGTATATTTCGTAGATCCCTACCACAGCAAACTTAATAGCATAAATTAAAGATACCACTAAATTATATACTTGGTTTAATCCTTTATTCAAATGTAAGCAAACCAAGTCTGTGTCTGAAGTATCTTCAGGACTGGGGAAACTCATGGTAAAGGTGGTATGACTTCACATCACTTGTCTTAGTATCCCATAATGCAAAGCACATATCCTTTCAGACATGTGCAATACTATGCATTATGGGAAAGGTCACTACCCAGACCGGTTTCGAACTTTATTGAGGTCTCACCAGTGGGAGCCAGACTCAGAGGTGAGATACCAAGGTTGAAGTAATGCAGAAGTCTTATTTTCCTATACGAGTTGCCAAAAGGTGTCACACCTTATTATTAAAATATTCTGGATTAGAGATAGATAGTTGTTGAAAGTTTTTTCACTTGATTATACTATAAATTAAAGATACGTCAGATAAATCTTTGGATAAAGGATTAATCAGGCAAAAACTTTGCCAGAATCTCAGCAACAGCCTCATATCCTCCTCAATGTTTAATATTTTCAGAGGAACAAGAGAAACAGCAATTAAACTTCTACCAAGAGCATAGAGCCATATAATCAGCCATTTGTGAAAGAGTAACTCAAAAGAGCCCTTTTTGCTTTCTCACCCTAGCACAGTCGAACCTGATGACGTCCATTATGAGATTATAAAACACCTTCCATTGTCTTGTGTGGATCTCATTCTCTTACTATACAACGGAATATTTACAGAGGAAGAGTTTCCTTGTCATTAGTTGATTGGCAAGAAGAGAATTCTTGGCATAAATTGATTTTCATTGCTATCCCAAAGCCAGGCAAGGATTCATGCCAGCGATTATCATTCCATTGCGCTGGCTAGCTGTCTTTGTAAGGTCTTGGAAAAAATGGCAAGTGCAAGGTTTCTCTAGTATTTAGAAAGCAATAATCTTCTTTCCAACATATAATGTAGCTTTCCTAGACACTGATCAACCTTGGACCATTTGGTCCATTTAGAAACATGTATTAGAGATGCTTTCTTAAAATGAGAACCTATGGTTTCAGTGTTCTTCGACATGCAACAAGTCTATGACACAGCCTGGAGATATGGCATATTAAAGGACCTGTTTAATCTTGGTCTGAGGGGGATACCTTCCTGTTTTTTTTTATTTATTTATTATTTTTTATTAAGAACTTTCTGTCCAACTGTGAGTTCCAAGTCTGAGTAGGTAGCACGTTATCTCAACCATATCATCATAAGCGGGGGATTCTTCAAGGCTCTGTCTTAAATGTGACCCTCTTCATTATTAAAGTGAACTCAGTTACTGAGCAACTTCTTCCCAAAGTAGGCAGTTGTCTTTATGTTGATGATTTCAAAATTACTGTCACTTCTGCAATATGTGGGTCATTGAAAAAGAACTTCAACAAGCAATCAATTGTGTCTTGTCATGAATTCATGTTACCTGCTGAAAAAAACCATCTGTATTCACTTCTGCTGGGTACACACTCTTATCTTCAATAAAGGTCGAAGTCAGTCTGGGTAGTGACCCTTCCCATAATGCATAGCATTACACATGTCTATAAGGATATGTGATTTGCATTATGGGATACTAAGGCAGTGATGTGAAGTCATTTGCTTCTGTATATATGGCGTAATTTCATCCTGAAATTACTTCAGGCATAAACTTCGTTTGCTTATTTACACTTGGATAAAGGATTAACCACCTTACCGGCCATTATGGATCAAATACGCATCCGCATTCGCTTCGTATCCATCATATATTTCAATGTAACATCAACGGTATTACAATTTTAATATGCACTTCGCATCCATGATAATTTGAACGTCTATAGACGTCTTGGCCGGTAGCGTGGTTAAACCAAGAATATAATTTCTTGACATCTTTAATTTATTTTACTTGTACATCCATTTTATTTATTCATTTATATTCGAATAACTTTGTACATATATTTTATATTATTCACTATTTTATCTCCTTGTAACTATTTATTTATTTATTTACTTACCAACACCCTGTGTCCTAGCACAGTATGATCTTTGTTGTTCTTGCACCATAAAATCCCAAATCAATCAGCAAACTTTTACACAACACAAATTTTACCTAAGTAGGATTTAACTCACCCCATTTATTCATCTTCTTCTTCCTCATCTGCCTAAGGTGGGTTGAGGCTACCATGAACAGTAACTTTCTAGTCCAATCTATTGGCAGCCTAGTTATCGAAACTTCTTTAACCACGTCGCCATCAATATGGATAAAATACATCACTCCTCTATACTTTGTATCCATCATATATTTCAATGTAATATCAATGGTATTACAATTTTAATATGCACTTTGCATCCATGGTAACCTGGACGTAGTCTTGGCCTGTTGGGTGGTTAAGAAGTTTCAATAACTGCTTATACTCTTGTTTTCTATCTATTTCCTTCTATGTCTTTGCAGTGGTCTCTTCCCTTCTACTCTTCCATTTTGGCGAATTTCAGGAAATGTGTTAATAGACATTCTGTACACATGTCCATACCACTGCAACTGTTTTTCTCTGATTCTTATTATTATTACAATATTGTAGTGCAATCTCCTGATTGGTTTTCATTTCAATCCATGATGTTTTATTTATTTTACTCAAACACTTGCTTTCAAAGCCCATCAAACTTTGCTCTTTCTTCTGTTTGATAACCCAAGTCTCACCATAAAGAAATGTTGAGAACACCATTGGACTATATACTTCGATTTTAAGTTCTTTGGAGAGAGATGTTTATTTTTCCACATATTTGTAAGGTTGGTCATAGTAGACCACACTAGATTTATTCTGTGTTTAATAGTTTCTTTATAATTTAGCCTGTCCGTGAACAATATGCCTAAGTAATTGAATTTTTTAAACTGTTCAAGTCCTTCCACTTCTAAGTTCAGCTCTTCTCCATTTCTGCGTATTGCCATTGTTTTGGTTTTACTAAAATTTATCTGCATTGCATAGTCTACTGTTTTTATGTAAGTTCTCAATCTCTTTAAGTTTTCTTTATTATCTGTAAATAATATTATATCATCTGCATATTTTATATGATGTAAATTTTGTCTATTCAGTTATTCCCATGTTTTCTGGAATAAACTCTTTTACTAGTTCTTCCAGGCACTGGTTAAATAAATATGGTGAAAATGGACATCCCTGCATGACACCTCTCTCCACTGGTATTTCTGAAGTTCAACTCCTCCAAATTTTATTGTTGCTATAGTATTTTTATACTACTGTGGATGTCCTTGAGTATTTTTTTCCTTTTTGTTCTAAAATTTCAAGCAGTTTATTTCTTCTTTCAGCCAAATGCTTGCTTAAAGTCTATAAAACATTTGTAAAGTTTTTTTTTTTTTTTTCAAATTAACTCAGATGATTGTAAAAGAGTATCATTTGTAGATATCCCTCTCCTCAATTCCATCAAATCAAAACTGCAGATCCTTGTCATGTTCCCATTTATCAACTGTTTATTATAAAGTGAAAATCTGATCTCAACTACCTCTATTTGGCCTGAACCCAGCCTGTTCTTTTCCAAGTTTCTCTTCCACAATCTTTCTGAACTTCTTTTCAAGTATACTTTATAAGGGACACCATGGTTTTGTGAAAGGTAGGTCTTGCCTCAGTAACTTGCTTACTTTCTATGATAAAGTAACAGTAGAGTTGGATAAAGGAAATCCTTACTCAGTGATACTACTGGACTTTGCAAAGGCATTTGAGAAGATTCCACATGGAACTCTGTTGCATAAATTAGAGCAAATGGGTATGGATAGACGTAGGAGAGGAGATATGATAGAAGCATATAAATTATTAAAGGGATTTTACAGGATTGATAATAATGACATTGTTAATACCAGTGCAGGAAGGGAGAGAACGAGGGGCCATCCCTGGTGATTATTTAAGAGTGTGGTTAACAAGGTTGTTAGGACTAGATTTTTTACTTGGAGGGGTGTGAAGAGGTGGAATACATTGCCAGAGGTGGTTGTGAATGCTTCATCTGTGAATGAATTTAAGGAGAAGTATGATAGATATTGTGTAAATAATGGTTAGTGTGTGTCAATGTGGGGTCTCCTGCGATGAGTCTTTTGACTCCATGGAGACACTGTTATAATAATAATAATAATACTTGCATAAATATTACCCGTAACACTAAGTAGAGGAATTTATCTTTAATTCTCACATTCAACTTTATTCCATTTTTTATAGACAGGAACTATGAGAGCTCTACTCCAATCATCTGGAATTCAACCTTCTGATCAGGTTCTCTGAATTATGCAGTGTAGCCACTGCAGAACTTTAATACCTCCATAGTTAAGCATTTCTGGTCGAATATCATTTACTCCAGCTGCCTTTCCACATTTCAAGTTTTGATGGCTTTCTTTTTTCATGTTAAGTATCGATATGTACTCCTCTTTGCATTCCTCCTGAAAATTTTCTAGTATGGTTCTGTCACTGCTTGTCCTGTTTAACAGTCTTTCAAAGTAATTACTCCAGACATATAGGATATCCTTATCTTCAGTTTTCATATCACCTTTATCATCTTTGATTTCTTTTACAGTACTCTTTCCTCAATTGCTTCCAGAACATTTTGCCACCTTCCTGATATTTATTTTTTATATTCTTACCAAATTCTTCCTATGACTTTTGTTTAGCATTTTTTTTAAGCTTTCTTACATTTCTCTCTGTATTATTTTAGAGTATTTGCCTAATTATTTACTAGAAACTTTTGGTTTGCTGTTTTCTTGTCTAGGACTAGTTCTTTAACATCTTATGACCATCATGGCATTCTTAATTTCCTATCCTTGCAGACAAGTTCACCACATATCTCTGTAGCTGACTCAATCAATGTCTTCTTCAGAGTTTGCAAGTTAGACTCCGAGATTTGGTTCTTGTTTTCAATCTGTTTCAGTTTTTCTTCAATAATGTTTGTATTGTTGAGTCTAAAGTTTACCTGTAAAAGCTGCTCAACTTTAATTCTTTTTAAAACTTTTTTACATACTGTTATTTTCAATGTGCTTAATTAGTTTTATCCTTCTTAAAACTGAGTGATGGTCACTTTTGATTTCAAATCCTCTGTATACTATACTCTTGCATTCTGAACCAGCATGACGATATCATTATCAACAATGACGTAGTCAATGAGGCTTTTCTTATTTCTTGTCTTCTGCCCACATGAACTTGTGCACATCTCTTATGTTGAAACATGGTATCAGTAATGACTAGTCCATATCCTGAGCAGAAGTCCAGCAAATACTTATAATTATTATTAGCTTTGCACTTTTCTCCAAATTTTTCCCAAATATTCTTATATGTCTGGTGGGATTCATTTCCTACTCTTCTGTTCAGATCTCCAACAAAGACTTTTTCATTTTTTTTTATGTCAGCTGCCTGTTCTGATGACTTGGAAAAATTTCTCCACATCTTCCTTATAAGAACTTCTTCCATGGGACCATTGGCCTAAATCAGTTTCATTGTTTATTTCCACATTTTGAAGTTCATATGTAACTCCACTTAAAACTGTCTTCCAATCAAGAAGTTTATCTTCATGTTTGGTGTTGAATGCTATCCCTACTCTTTCCTTTCCTTGATCATTACTGCCTGAATATAGCAGCCTACCAATGTTCCCTCTAATGTTTTGCTGTGATTGTGCGCAGAAATTTGCAAAATTTCTGCGCACAATCACAAATTGTGTGCAAAATTTGCCTTCTTTTGAAAAGTATGTGCGCACCCATAGGCCATAAGAGTCACCATACTGATCATTTAAGCAAAAAAGTTAAAAGATTTTAGTTCACTCTTTACCTTCTGGTGTCAATGGGATGTCAGCCAGGTCACCCCAACTCCCCACTGTGTTCCCACACATGGCAGTAGCCTCCCCAGTAAACAGTCGGAAATCTCGATTCACAAGCCTTGGGCAGGACTCAATCTGGGGACTTTGCGCATTATTTTAAAATTCCTTTTAAAAATTTGAGAATTTTGAAACGCTACAATATTTTTAATTGTACTCTAAGTTTTTAAAAGTATTTAATTATTTTTATTAAAATTATGAAACAACTGTTTTAATTCATCATGATCTTGAACTAATTTGATCAGCCAATCACGTTTGGGAATTTTAATTTTCCATGAGTCAGGCCTGAGATGAAAACAAACCGCGCGCCATTCTATATGCCGAGTTACCATATTTTTTAAAGAATTTATAGGTTAATGTTTAGGTGGAACTTCTTTAATTAATAAATTTTAATTTCATCTTGAAAATCTAGTGTGCACATATTTTTTGCTTTGTGCGCTAGTTGTAAAACACGTGTGCATGCATACATGCGCACAGCTTAGAGGGAACATTGCATCCTACACTTATTATTAAGTTCTCACATGTTTTTGTCATATTTGTCTCAGTAATGGCAATTATGCCCATGAGGTACTTTTCCAATTCTTCTACAAGTTCAATTTCCTTTCTATTAATACTCTGTATATTGATGGTTGCTATCGTCTGTTCTTCTGATGCCGGGTTTATTCTTCTTCTAGATGTTGAGTTGGAGCTTATTTCAGTAGCTGACTTTTTACTGTTTGCCCTGGTTCCTGATGAAAACAGTTGGGGACTTTGTTTAACTGGGCAACAGCCCTGCCAGCATGAAATCTCATCATGTTGCTCCATCATATGAATTGGTTGGCTAAGCCCAAATTGCCAGCTCCTCCACATTTGTTCATTACCCAGTAGATACCTGTTAATGGTGCACTCCATGTGAAAGTGAGTATTGGACAATGAGGTCAGAATCCCCAGTCAGTTCTCTGCATTCCTGAAAGGCAATGTGGAGGTCTCCTCCCAGTTATTTGGCTTTGACCCTTAACCAACCCCCTCCCCCCTTAATAAAGTTATTGGTTTATAATTTGTACATTCTTGTGTATGACTTTTTTTTTTTGTATGGAAATTATCATTATGAATTTTCCCAGAATTTAAAATTTGGTTGATCAACTGCACTAAATAATACTTTGCTTTTTTTCTCCTCCATACTTCCAAAACCCAGCAGTATTTCATCTCTACATGGAGCTTTATTTGTTTTCGTCTTTCTGATTACAGCATCTATTTCTATCTAATATTTTTAGTGCCACCTCACTTTTACCAAACTCTTTTTTTTCATAATTTTCATTGTTAACTTTTTCAATAATTTGTTTAAAATAGTAAATTTTTATTCAGGTTTCAGAAATTTTTTTAACTTCATCAATCAGATTGCCTCTTTTATCTTTCATTTTTAGTGGTATAGGTTTCTGTCTTTTTGAAAGTTATTTTGTTGTGTTATATGCTAATTTAATATTATGCTTCATTCTGACATATATTTTGACATATATCTGCTTTTTAATTTATCAAGTGTGAATTTGCTTCTCTATATTTAGATGTAAATTTTATTTTTTACTGCTTGTGGTTTTCTAGCAATTCAGGTGTACTCTGAGTAGAAAGCGTTTCTTTTATCTTTTTCTTTTTGTGCCACAGATCCATTTATTTTAGTAGTAAGCCAGTTATTATTCTGGCTCTTTTTTATTATATTCTATTCTATCTATTCTATTATTATTTTTTTCTGTAACATTTGTTTTATTGCATCTAGTATTGCATTTTTCCCAAAATTCTTTTGTGTTTTCAAGAATTAAGACATTTTATAATTAACTGTTTCATGCAACACATTTTGTGCATTGGAGTCTTTTAATTTTGGGCCTTAGATATCCATCAAAGAGAATGCTGCTGTAATTTGGAGTTTTTGTTTTATCATCTCCCTCATGAAGAGGAAAAGATTTTTTTTCCCTCTTTCCACTCTTTTGGAACTTGGCCCGGATCTAAGACTTACGGTAAAAAGGTGCATCAATGTTGCTATTATCTCCCTGGAACATTCCCCCAGGGCACATGGTGATATATTGTGAAGTCCACCAGCCTTATTCACATCAAGTTTACTCAATTTCTCAATATACCTCCTGTTCACTCACAATTCAGTACATCTTCTTAGTGCCCTCCATTCTGCATAATGTCACTTTCATGAGTATGAAATATCTTTACGAATTGCTCATTTAATATCTCAACTATTCTATGAGGGTGGTCTGAAAAGTTCTCGGCTTCGACCATAGATGGCAACACTGTCGGCAAGATTTTTTTTTTTCCATATGTCATGAGCATCCATCTGAAATGGCAAATCATTCTATCAAGTAGTTTGTTTTATACAGCTGTCTGAAGCAAAAGTGTTGTCTTTATCCCTTGAAATGGATAAAAGTGAATATCGTGCGGTTATAAAATTCTTTGTAAAAGAAGGTTTAATGCCAAAAGAAATTCATTCGAAGTTTGTAAAAGTTTATGAGCACTCTTCTTCTTCATTTTCGACAATTCAGAAATGGGGCTGCCGAGTTTAAACGCTGCTGTACCAGCCTTGAAGATGATCCACGTGAAGGATGTCCAAAAAGTGTAACAACACGAGAAATCGTTGATCAAGTGCATGATATGGTATTGGATGACTGGCGAGTCAAAGTCCGTGAAATTGCTGAGACTATAAACATTTCAAAAGAATGTGTAGGATATATTTTGCATGAAGAATTACATATGAAAAGCTTTGTGCAAGATGGGTGCTGCGCTTGCTCACAGCAGATCAAAAATGCACTCGCATGAAAATCTCTGAACCGTGCTTGGAACGTTTTAACAAGAATAAACTAATTGTGTGCGTCGATTTATTACTATGGATGAGACTTGGATTCACCGTTACACATCAGAATCCAAGCAGCAGTCAAAACAGTGGACAGAAGCCAGTTGTTCAGCGCCAAAGAAGATAAAGTTGGTTCCATCAGCAGGAAAGGCCATGGCATCGGTGTTTTGGGATGCTAAAGGCATTTTGTTTATTAATTATCTTGAAAGGGGTAAAACAACAACCGGGAAATATTATTCTGATCTTTTAACCAGACTGGGCAGGTGCATTGTCCTGATTTTGGCAATGGGAAAATTAAGGGATCTGCATTATGAATTATTGGAACATCCACTCCATTCCCCAGTTTTGGCTCCCTCTGACTTCTATCTTTTTCCAAAACTAAAACTCTTCCTCGCTGGTCAGCATTTTTCTTTGAATCAAGAGGTGATTGCAGCTGTAGAGGGGTATTTTGCAGATCTTACTGAGAACCACTATAGGGATAGGATAATGGTGCTGGAGCATTGCTGGAATAAATGTATTAGTCTTAAGGGAGATTATGTTGAAAAATACAAATAAATTTGTTTCTTCATTGTTAGGCTGAGAACTTTTCAGACCACCCTCGTAGAATTTTCACTAACTAATGTCACCTTTCATAAATGAAGTGGAGGTGAGTAGTCTATTGCATAACCTCAATGTCAATACATCTGTGGGATTGGATGGTATACCAGCTCGTGTTGTACGAGAAGCAGCTAAAGAATTGTCAGTACCCTTGACCATTTTGTTTAATTTGAGTCTCGGGTCTGGGTTAGTCCCGAGCGGGTGGAAAGAGGGGAAAATAGTTCCACTGCATAAAGGTGGTTCCAAGACTGCTGTAGTAAATTACCGACCGATTAGCATGTCAGGAATCATTGTCAAGGTCTTAGAAAAAATAGTCAAGAGGAAAATACAAGATTGGATAGAAGAAAATGGGATACTGTATCGGGGACAGCATGGTTTTGTGAAGGGTAGGTCATGCCTCAGTAACTTGCTCACGTATTATAACACAGTGACGGCTGAACTGGATAAGGGTAATGGGTTTACGGTGATTCTACTGGACCTTGCCAAGGCCTTTGACAGGATTCCACATGGAATTCTAATCAGTAAATTGCAGCATATGGGAATGGACATAGGGTTGGTGAGATGGATAGGAGGGTGGTTGACGGAGAGATATCAGAGATTGCTTTATTCAGGAGTAGAGTCCACAAGACGGCCTGTGACTAGTGGTGTGCCACAAGGATCTGTTCTTGGACCACTGCTGTTTAATTTGTTCATAAATGATATAGGAAATGATCTGAGAGGAACAATTCATTTGTTTGCGGATGATGCGAAGTTGGGTAGGGCAATAGTGAATGCAGATGACGTCAAAATTTTGCAGGATGATTTGGATAGATTGGAGGTCTGGGCTAAGGAGAATGGATGTCAGTTTAATGTGGCAAAATGTAAGGTTATGCATTTTGGGGTGAAAAGATTGGCGGCAGTTTACTGCATTGGTGGAACCGTGCTCCAGGAAATTGATGAGGCACGAGATTTAGGAGTGTTGGTAGATAAGGAATTGAAATTTAGGGGACACATTGCAAAAGTGACCAAAACAGCTCATCAAATCACTTGGTTGCTGAAGAATACGATGACAAGCAGAGACAAGCAGGTTATTGTTCCTCTGTATCGAGCCTTGATAAGACCCCATCTAGACTACTGTGCTCAGATTTGGTCACCTAGGTTTCTTCTTGATGGGGAGGAGGTGGAGAGGATCCAGAGGCGAGTGACCAAGATGATAGCAGGTCTGTGGAATGAACCGTATGAGAACAGGTTGAGGATTTGTGGGTTGCAAAAATTGGTTGATAGGCGGAGGAGGGGAGATATGATTGAGACATTCAAATTACTGAAGGGTTTCTATAAAATTAATTCAGAAGATATTTTTGAGAACAGGGCTGGTTGTGGGAGGACTAGGGGACATCCATGGAAACTGGGCAAAAGTGTGGTTAGTAAAGGTGTTAGATCTGGGTTCTTTACTTTTAGAGTAGTGAATGAGTGGAATGCGCTCCCTGAGTCTGTGGTGGATGCTGTGACAGTGAATGAGTTTAAGGCGAGGTATGATAGATACTGTATGAATGTCAAATAGTTGTGATGAATATGATTTGGGGCCTCCCTCGATGAGTCCAATGACTCCCTGGAGTTGCCCGTAATAATAGTAATTATAGTAATTAATTAATTAAAAAAATAATCATTCTTTCTTGTATTTAAAACTCAAAAGAACTCCCTGGGATTTTTTTTTTTTTTACCTCCATTAACTAACTTTTTATCTATACTTTTCTCCTTATTAAGTGCGTCATCTTTGTCACCAGCTCTTTGTACTCCTAATCCAACTGATTATTGGTACTTATCTTGTTCTGTCTCCGTAATGCCTCATCCCTTCAGTCATTCATTTCACACCTCTGTTATTTAACCTCCTGACCATTGGAATATATATAGACATTACTTTTTGCAGATAGTTCCTGAGTAGGGGCCAAGCAGTATTCATTTCCTGAGCATGTTATAATCACACCCTTATAGTTCCACATGTATCCCTTTCTTGCAGAAGTCCTCATATGGCTAGTCACTCACCACTTCGTGGTTGCTGACCAACTGGAGGGAGATTTGACATACCCCTTCATAATAACATATTTTGATGAAATGATCAAATCGAAGATCCTTGATCCTTTTGTGCCTGCTGTTATGTACTGCGAAAGGTACTGTAGTTATCTTTCAAAAAAACTCCAGAAATTCATTCTCTTTGCCTCCTCCTCACCACACGAAATCTCTTTCTGCCATTTTATATTACCAAATTAAAATCATCCATAATAATCATCCTTTTCTTATTTGCTTCTCACTGCCTTCTACATTAACAGGTCTAAACAACTAAATTTTCATGTCCATCTTTACTTCACACCATGCTGCCATAAAACTTCTGCCACTATTTTCCCCTTGAATTTCCATCCTGTATGGACATAACTCCTCCACTGCCATCAACATCACTCCTCCTTTCTGTCTTGTTTATTTCCACAAAAAAAAACATGGTATCGTTCACGCTCTATTCCTGTCGGATGCTATCCTCATCTGGCCATGTATCACTTATTCCAACAATTTTTGGATAGACAAATTCAATTAGTGCACCAATTTCATCTCCCCTTATTTTGGACATCTGGTATATGAACATAATAGTTTATTTTCAGTTCTATAACAAGTCCCACAAACACCACTTCTCAGATGTAGCTCCTTCTTACCTCTCCTTCGCCATTCCTTTCTATCATTACCAGTCCTACAGTCCTCACCAGACCCACACTTCCCATATCTCAAGCCATTCCAATCCTTTCTTATTTACTCACATGTTTGCTTTTAAATCCATCTTGCACATATCTCACACGTCATCTCTCTGTTCACCTTGACCCTCCTCCATTTCCCCTGTTTGTCTCATGTCCTGCTCTCTCATTCTCTATGCACAAGCTCTTCTACCATTTTCACCAACCAGTATCGTTTTTCCATAATCATTCTTTCTTGTACTGGCCACATGTCAAAAGAATTTCTTTGTTCTTCCACATCAACCTTCATGTCCTCAGATCTGTTCATTGCAGCCATTACTCATCCTTTCATCAATAGTCTCTCCAACCCACTCACACCAAAAACATTTAAATACAGACGCCTGTGTTATACATTTCCTTCCATCTTGCAAATTCATCCTACAAGCTCACTAACTGCTTCCTCACACAACTCTGCTAGCATATCATTCATGATCTTCACTTGCTTCTAACAATATTCTTTTTTGAATTATTTTCAGAAACATTTTGAGAACGTGACTCATTAGGCTGATCATTCTATAGTCATTACAAGTTTTCGCATTTACTTTTTTAGGTAGCATGATGAAGGTCGACTGTAACCAGTCTTGAGGGATTATGCCTGTATCGTAGATCTTATTAAATAGCTTTACTAATATGTTAATGATGTCACCTTCTAATAACTTTACTATTTCTGCTGGTATTCTGTCTGGTCCTAGGGCTTTACCATTTTTAGCTGAGTTTAGTGCACATTCTACCTCTGATCTTAGAATGCATGGACCTTCCATATGTTCATAAGTATTTTCTGGGTTCTGTCTGTTATCATAAAGAGTTCTTCTATATATTTCACCAATTCTTGTATTTTGTCATCCTTTTTGGATATAATTTCTCCCTTTTTGTTTCGAAGGATACAGAATTGTTTTTTCTTACTTATATCTGAGGTCTCTTTCATCTTTTCATATTTTAAAATTGTCATGCTTTTCCTGTAGAATTTCTATTTCTTTACATTTTTCATTCATCCAGATTTCTTTTGCTTCTTTGATCTTGTGTTTAATAATTTTCTGAACCTCTGTATATTTTGTTGGATTATGATTTTTATATGATCTGCGTTGATCCATGAGAGAAAGAATTTCATCAATCATCCAATCTTTCTTTTTTACTGCTCTATTAGGACATAATGTTGGATTCTAATTATGTAGAAAATAGAATAAATGTTATTTGATTCAGAATCCAACATGAATTTCCATCACAAAGGCTGCATTTGTAAATATTATTTAATGTAAATAACGTAAATTATAATTTGATATCATATAACTACAATTAAATATTTGAATTAATTTGAATAAATAATTAAATATTTGATACAATTATATCAAATATTTAATTATTTAATCAAAGAAATGTGTTAATGGTAAATAGATTCTGTATTAAATATTATTAAGCTATTTTATTTATTGTTATGTCAATATTATAAAAACTTATATTTGTAATATTAACTACGCATTTATTGAAAAGCAAATATTCTAATTATTCCTATTTGTGTATAAAGCTTAACGGTATGTAATGACTCAATGTAGTAGTATAGTCTTGTCTAACATTGGCGAGAATGTTTGTTTGTCTGTTGTCATGGAGACGCGTGAAATAAACGAGCGCAAGTGGAACAGAGCGTGGGCTAAAGAGAGAATAAAAAAAAATATATGTAAAAAGTAAGGAGTTGGGATGGAAACTTGGAAGTGAAAGGAAGCAGGGTGATAAAATAAAGAAGTAGAAGTAAATAAAAGGTTCTTAAGGGTAGGAGTTAAGTGGATAATTTTTACAAGTGAGCAAGAACGTAACGAATTTTATAGTTAGCTGAAAGTGAAATCAGCAGTAATAATAGAAGGGAAATTAAAGCTACAAACTGACAAAATAAAAAGCTGAATGTTCAAGGAAGAATTCTGAATAAACCCAGCTGGTCTAGTATTGCAGCTTATTTCCGATTTGCCTTAAAGAGAACCTCGCAGTGTTTTAATTAATTTATGAGTGGTAATAAGGATGGTTGAAGTGCCCTGTAATTGATGTCTAGAATTCTGAAGCGTAATTGATAATGCTTTAAGTATAACTGCAGATAAGTTTTGTAGATGTGTTTTTTATTCTTTAAGTGTGATAAGTAAATTCCAGAAGTTTGCTCACAACTTAATAGATGTTCTAGGAACCATTTCCGGTAAGGTCTATCATAGTGTATTAACTTTAACTGTGGAAACCCTTCGTGATTGAGAGTTGGAGATAAGAATTGTTTGAAAGATATTTTCAGCTATTAGATCCTGTAATATTTTGAACTTATAGCATGACTGAAAAATGTGTGAAAACTAATTAGATTGGATGTTCAGTTATATTCATTTAAGTGTAAAGACTTTATAACCCAGAAGTTAAGAAGGTGTATGTGCAGACTTGGAAGATTGTGCTAATGTAATTGACTTGACTTAATGTTTGACTTATTTCTATTGTTTAAAATTATCAGTAAAATTTATGTAAGTGTTATATGACCTATATTAAATGCTTTATTTGTTAACCTAACTATTGTATTTGCCTGAAATTCTTTTTACTGCACCGTTCACAAAAATTCGAATCTAGTGGGAATCCCAAAGAGAGAAAATAAATACTTCGGCCTGAATGAATGAGAAGACTGCTTACTAACTTTGAATTGATCCTACTATTTCATATAGAAGACTTATCTAAGGATAGAGTGGCGCAGTATAATAGAAATTTCTCTACCCTTAGATTAGTAATCAATTTACAATTAGTTTTCTTTTATTTTATGAAAGTGACTTTTAACAAGATGGCGGATTCGAACATCAAGAGAACAACATCACGACAATAAGGTATTGGTACATTTCTCTATGAAGACAGATTTCAATTTGTCCCACGATTCATCAACCCTCATGATGTCATCATTCTTGATAAGTGCTAGCTCTTGATTCAGATCTTGACTCAATTTGCTTCTTATCTCTGTGTTTTTTAATTTTCCCAAATCAAACCTTTTTTGTTGATGTTTCTTAAGTATAGCTTTCAGTCTAAGTTGTAACTCTGCCACCAGTAGGTTATGATCAGAAGCAATATTTGCACTAGGATAGGTTTTTGTACTCTTTATAGAACTTTGAAATCGTTGATTAATTAGCAAGTAATCAATTTGGTTTCTGACTATATTTCCATTATTATCCTGTGGTGATCGCCAAGTATACAATCTTTGAGGTGGTAGCTTAAACCATGTGTTTGTGATTATTAGCTCCTCTTCCTGGCAGAATTGAAAAAGACGGTCACCTCTCTCATTTCTTGTGCCCAGTCCATATTCGCCAACTACATCTCCACTTCTACCTTTCCTAACTTTAGCATTGAAATCACCCATGACTATGTTAATATCATGCTTTTTTGTGTTTTTCATTAGTTCTTTTAATTGATCATAAAATTCTTCAATCTCGGTATCACTCTTGTCAGCAGTAGGGGCATAGACCTGTATAAGATTAACATCTAGTGGTTGTCCTTTCAGTTTTAATAACATCATCCTATCTGAGTAAGGGATGAAGCTCAACAGTGACTTATTGATATCTTTGTTGATTATTATTCCAACTCCGTTTTGATGGTTGTTTTCACAACTTCCAGAGTGATACATTGTCATGTCATTGACTTGAGTTTTGCCTGATCCTGGCCACCTAACTTCACTCATTCCTAAAATTCCAATTTCAAGTCTTTTCATTTCTTGGATAGCATTTCTTAGCTTACCTGCTTCATACAAGGTTCTGACATTCCAGGTTCCTAGTTTTACTGTGCACACCATGTTGAGCCTGGGGATTCTTCGCACCCCTGTCCCATTTAAGGGACGCCGGTAACTCGGAGCCATTTGTGTAGATTTGCTCGCCATGGTGGTTAGTCTGGAGAGAGAATAGAGCAGTAGTTTCTCCATTTGCTTTCTGCTCTGCAGTATTACAGATGTACACAATCCACTTTCTTACCTAAAACATTGACTACCTTCCTAGCATACTGTTATCTTTTACTCTCTTCCACAACCTCCTGATATCCATTCTCACATTCTCCTTGTTCCTAAGCAAATCATTTGTTCTCACTACCATCAGTTCTTTTGCTTGCTTACTCCTCATATCCTATGCCTCAGTTACTGCTTATTCTTCCTCCAAGAAAACAAACCATGTGCACCTTCTCATTCACCACATCTGTAATATACGAATTCTCATACAAGTCTATTCTCAAATCATTTGTTATCTCTTTTACATTGCCATCTTTTGTTCTATTCTTCACGCTTCCATGCAAATCAGTAATTCTCATTTCACTTTTATACACTTACTTCATTTCACGCTTCAACTTTACCAACTGTCCTGTCATGGCTTCAGATTACTTTCTCACTGCCATTCACACTCACTACTATGCCAGTTGTGCTCTCTCTTTTCGCTGCCTTTCACACCCACTGTCTTACCATTTCTATCACATATTGCCTTATTGTTAGTACTGCACACCCTTGCACCACCAATTACTTCACTTTTTCATCATTAATCTAGCACCGGCTTACTATTATCTGCATTTTCACACCCTACCTTACCATCAGCCTTAACTGCTTCGAGGATTTGGTTTTGTAATCACATAATTAGCAATTATTCCGTATCACAAACAGTGCCAGAGTGCTTTTGTGTTCTTATTGTTGACTTCAAAAAGGCAGATCCTTTATATTGGCAGCACCCTTCACAGTTATATTCACTGTGATGGTGTGACACTAAGATCAGGTCCAAGAATGTTTAAACTTATCCACCTTCATGGTTCTTTATAATTTTCATTTCTAGATCAGTTTTATTGTATTTTTGCATGGGTTCACATTTTCTACTTTTGTTCCTTTTTTCCAGTCATGATTACATCTACCATTGCACATGCAAACACACTAAAAATTATTAAAGTGTATACAAATACGGTACATTCATGTTTAATATTAAAGCAAGACCAAGGAAGGAACATGCATGTACTGCATAGGCTATCTGCCTTGCAGAAGATCCATTAGATGGCATCCTAGTAACGTAGGTGCATTAAGTAAAACTTTTATATCTCTTCACCGAGTTGGAAGGTATATTATACTTGACAAGAAATTATATTATTGTTTTTATCTTTATTCTACCCCAGTGTAAATAAAGGCTCAGGCACAGCACCTGAGCTTTTGTTTACAACCTGAGTATCTCTCATAATGTTTCATCTACTTACCTCTTACTGCAGATATCTTTCAAGATGCACTTGATAATGTCATATTGCGGTTACCATCCCTTTACTTTTAATGTAGGATTTAAATGGAGTTGACAACACTCTGTAGGATAGTGCCTAAATTAACATCAGAGGAAGAGTTGTTGAGCATATGCTTGACAAAATTTCCCTCTTAAACATAAGAAGAAACACCTTCTTCCATATGTCTATCTGCTTGTTCACTGCCATCAACTTAACTCTCTGCTCGCTGTCCCTTTCTTGCTCACTAAGGCGGAAACTTATTAAAACTTATTTGAGAGCAATTATTATCCCATGATATCCACTTTTCTGCTTGTACAACCATGTACATCACAATGGAAAATTGAACAAGCTGACCGGCTCGCCTTTTTCTTTACTAGCAGAATCCTATTCTTCAACAGTCAGTTCATCTCCTATCAGCAATTCAGTGAATCATGTATCAGAGTTTATTAGTAAAAGCAGATAAAGCTTGAAAGCTGATGATCGTCCAGGCTTCCAGCACACAACAGTTACCAATGACAGCATTAAAAAAAGTTCGAGATGTGATTCAAAAAGACAGAAGGTTGGGTGTTTGAGCTGTAGCTGAGAAAGTTCATTTGGGCAGGAAAAGTGTTTTCACACATTTTAACGGAAGAATTGAACATGAAAAAGATTTGTGCAAAAATGGTTCCAAAAATGTTGTCAGGTGAACAAAAAGAATGTTGCAAGAAACTGTGTTTGTACCTTTTGCAACGCATTATAATTGAACTAGATTTGTTGAATTCTGTAATTATTTGCGATGAAACTTGGATATTTACATATGACCTGGAAACCAAGCGACCATCAGTGCAGTGGAAGTCAGCAACATCTCCAAGACCAAAAAAAGCACACGAGTCGTTTGAAGTTCAAGGCCATGTTGATTGTTTTCTTTGATATCCAAGATATTGCAATGGCAGAGTGGGTTCCAGTTCCCATCAGCCAGATGATAAATCAGCAATATTACCTTGAAGTCTTGAGAAATTGCATAAACATGTGAGAAGGAAACGACCAGAATTGTGGAGAAACGGTTGGATTTTGCACCAAGACAACATGCCATCCTACAACACTTTGTCTGTGAAGCAGTTTTTAACTAGTCACAACATCACTGTGCTTGAGCACCCATCCTATTCACCAGACCTGGCTCCTTTTGACTTCTACCTCTTCCCAAATATCAAGTCGGTGCTCAAAGGAACCCATTTTTTGTCAGTAGAAGATGTGAAAGCAAAAACGATGGAGATCCTCAATAGCCTTTCAGAAAATGATCTGCAGAATTGCTTTGAACGTTGATAGCATCGTATGCAGCTGTGTTTGTCAACTCAGAAGGGAACTATTTTGAAGGAGATCATGGTTGATTTTCTCAATTTGTTAAATACAAAGAAATACAGGCAAAGTCTCATTTTTTCTATGTCAGACCATGTATACCATCACCTACATTCCAAATCTGTGCACAAATGCAAACACAACAGCAATTGCCAACACACTCAGGAAGATATTTGCTAAACAACCTATTTTCCAGAACACAATCTATCTTCTGCCAATCAACAACCAATCATCTAGTCCTACTGGAAGCATTCCGAGATGCTTTATTAAAATGTGTGCATTTAGTATCAGTTTTCTTATATGGAAAACCATACACTGCTTGGAGATTTGGAATACTGAAAAACCAACTTTGTTCTCAGAGGAAATCTCCCTCTCTCTATGAAGAATATCTTTTATTCAACTAAATGTTCCAAGACTGAGTGGGAACCACTCTTTCGAAGTATTATACCCAAGAGGAGGTAGTTCTGCAAGGTTCCATTTTAAGTATCATGCTTTTTTACAATCAAGGTTAATTAAGGATAACTAAATAACTTCCAACAGTTGTAAGTAATGCTCTCTATGTAGATGGCTTATAGCTGGAGGGCATTACTTACAGATGTAATGCCCACTGTGGATGACTACCATGCTTCCTCATTCATCTAATATGAGACTTTGAATACTGAAAGACCTATACAAGTTTGATCTCAGAGGAAATCTTCCTCTATTTATCATGAATTTATTATCCAACTGAATCTTCCATATCCAAGTGGAACTGCCTTTGCGATTATGTGTCAAAGAGGAGGTAGTCCTGCAAGAATCAGTTTTTTGTGTTACTTTTTTTTCTCTCAAGATATTGTCTTCAAGCTTTTGAGATTTCTCTGGTTATGGTGGTATTCTTGAAACTTCCTGTAAAGACATAAATAATTATAAGATAAAACTTCATTATATTTATAGTTCTCTACTAGTTTCTTATACTATTTTGTACACTTCTTCAGAAGAGTTTTTCATATTTCATATTCATAGAACAACTTTCCTCCCAATTGTAAGTATAATTCCCTCTATGTGAATGACTTTACAACCTTCTGTCATTCATGTAATATGAAGATTACAGGAAGCCAACTGCTGCAAGCCATTGACCGTCTTTCAAAATGGGAACTTGCAAACAGGTTCAGATATTCCCAGCAGAAGACAGTTTGTGTGCATTTTTGTCACAGACATGTTTTCATCACTAACCAGAACTCAGACTAGGACAAATTTTAATCCCTGTAGCACCAGATGCTAAGCTGTTAGGGCTTATATTTGGCAGGTTTCATCCCTCATGTAAACTATTTGTGAAATAAGTACCATAAAGCAATATGAACCTTTGCATTATATCTTCCACTTCTTGGGGTTGCTGACAAATGTTGTTTGCTCTTATTTTTCTTGCACTGATTAGATCAAAACTTGATTATCTTAATTGTGGGTCCTGCTTTCTATGCTGCTGACAGAGAGAGAGAGAGTGCAACCCTACGATGGTTGGACTCTGTCCACCATCAAGCAATAAGAATTGCTGTGGAGCATTTTGAACTTCATCAATCTCTAGTCTATAAGTCGAGGCAAACAAACCACCCTTGCTATTGCTTTGATGCATGCCAAAACCTGTCTTTTACAGCACACTAAAAATAAAATTCCTCCTAGACCATACCACATGGTCATCTGTTTTTCACTCACGGTGGGAGAATCTGTATAATATTCATCTAACTGCCATATATTCCTTTGGTTTGTGAATAAAAGCACTCTTAGAAGCTTCTTATTGTAGACAATATTGCATGGATGCCATCAGACATACCACCACTTCATTCATACATACCACCACTCAACTTTTCTTTCTGCAGGCTACCCAAATATTCCTATTGTCTATCGACAACTTTTTCAAGCACATGGACTGGGATACTGTGATTTTGTGCCTGTTTACACAAATTGTTTAGAACATAGGCACTTGTGTAATCTTTAGCTGACTATTAAGACAGCATAATATCTGCTCAGATCCTATTACAACTTCACTACTGAGCTAGAGCTTGCATTAAACAGACAGATTTTATATAATTATTATTATTAAGAGAGATCTTCAGGGAGTCAGAGACTCTTCAAGGGAGACCACATACTACACACACCAGCTATCATACTTATTCTTGAATTCATTCACACTGCTTGCACTCACAACATCCAAAGACAATCCATTACACTCATGCACCACCCTCTGAGAGAAAAATCTAGCCCTCACACCTTTCTTGGTGGCCTTCATTCTCAGCTTCCAAGGATGCCCTCGTTCTTTCCACCCTCCATAAATTGAAAAATTCCATCATTTAAAATCTTGTATGATCCTTTCAGAAATTTGTAAGTCTCAATCATATCACCCCTCTTACTAATGTTTACTAGTGTCTGCAGTCTACAAATTCTCAATCTGTCTTCATAATCAGTATTCCACAATCCTGATATCATTTTTAAAACTCTCCTTTGTACTCTCTCCAATATACCCATACACGGTACTAATGTAGTATAGGTTGACCAACCAACCTCCTGTATATGGGCTCAACATAAAAAAAAAAAAAAAAAAAAAAAAAAAAAAAAAAAACCATCAGAATCACAACGGAAACCAGGAGACTAGACGTACACACAATAGTTCAAGTGAGGTCTTATCAAGGCTTCGTAAAGAGGCAAAATAACATCCTTATCTTTACATGTGAACGTTTGTTTCATCATTGCAATTATCTTTTGAGTTGTATTTGCAATCTTTGCTAAATGCCCTTGAACTTCAACTTCCTATCTATTAACACTCCAAGATCCATAGCCTCATCAGTTTCTTCTAGCCTAATCCCACCAATATGACATTGAATATCTAATCATGCCAAAGTTGAATGACTTTTCATTTACTGACATTGAACTGACACCCATTTTCCCATGTCCACAATTCCAGCCTATTCAAATCATTCTGCAAGTACTGCATATCAGCAGCATTCCTGATTACCCTACCTATCTTTGCATCATCAGCAAATAGCTGTATGTCGCTTGTCAAATCCTTCCTAATATCATTAATGTACAGATTGAATAACAGTGGACCAAGCACTGATCTTGTGGTACACCACTTGTTACCTTAAACCTTGCAGACTCAGATCCCCCCATATACCACTTTTTGATATCAGTCAGTCAGCCACCCTCTTATCCATGCTAATATTGTATAACCAAACCCCTTTTCTCCAATTTATGCAGCAGTCTGCCATGCTGTATTCTATCAAAAGCCTTAGCAAAATCCAAAAGTATCAAAAGTACCAAAAGTTGTCTAGTTCAATGGTAACATTGTTATAGAATGTGAGCAAGTTGCTAAAACATGACCTTCCCTTAGTAAACCCATGTTGTTCATTGCAAAGTAGATATTCACTGTTAACCCATTTCTGAATGCGAAACCTCGGCCTCACACACCTGTATTTCTTCTTCTAGTGAAGAGACAACAGTGAGCTCAATGTTGTGTTCATCAGGCTGATAGCTTTTAACAAAATGGGCACTCAACTGAAAAACCACATCTGCATCTGTAACCCTCATGCCATCTGGATTTAGAAGAGTTATTCTTTCATATTCATTCTTTCTTTTACTTGCAGCATATCTACAAAATTCTTGTAGATTGTCTTTAGCACACAGAGCCAGTTTCTTTTCATACTCAGACTTTGCTTTACGTACAACAGTTGTGACTATTCTAGCTTGCTGCTTATAATGTTCATAATGAACGTCATCCTTATGAAAACGGTATTTCTTCCATATCGTCCTTTTCTTACGAATTTCTTGCTTAATAAGATTAAACATCCATTTGACTCCCTATTTATTCTTCGAACTCTCAGGTCAGGACACATTCTGATATTGCATCATTTAAGTATTGTTTAAATTGTTCCCATGCACTGTCGATATTCTTTCCATCCAGCAACCGATCCCATTCCATTGAACTCAGTATACTCCTCAGTTGGTCATAATTTCCTGCTTTTTAGTTCAGTGTGTAACCTTTTTTTGAATGGAACATTCACAAACTTAGTCACTTCCCAAGTGAGTACCGCATGATCACTGTCACGAACCGGAGGCAGAATAGTTACGTTTTTAACTGAAACGCCCTCTGACAGTATAATCAAATCTAACACTCTTTGACCTCAAGTTCCTTCTGTCACATGCTGGGTGAGGAAGTTGTCCCGCAACAGCTCAATAAATGCATTTTCATTCTTCTCATGAGATTCTACTGCTACCCAATCAATATTTGTATAATTAAAGTCTCCCATTATGATTACTCTTTTTGTGCTCACCTTTTCTATTTGGTGATGAATTTCTTCATCACCAGCAACCGATCCACCAAGTCTGTAACAACACCCCACTCTGTAATTTGTCTTATTAGATTTCATCTCACACCAGATGGCTTCAAACTCACTGCCACGTGAAATATTGTTAGTAGTATTACTACAATTATATATATTAGTTTTATTAGTTCAACTTAAGTGTATATAGCTTATAACCACTAGTTCATCAATGTTTGTTTCAATGAATTTTTTTAGACTTGTTTTTATACACCTTTTACATGATTTTTATATATTCCTTTTTATACCCGTTTATGCTCTTTTTGTAAATACTATGTATTTATTACCTTGTGATTTATATATGTATTATGTATTTATTATTGCTAAGACTTGTATTGGTCTCGTATGACCTTAGATGTCCTGGTGTCCCTGAAACCAAACCAAAGCCTGATTATTTGGCCATGTGGATAGTGTACCCATTCTCTGTTCAACAGGATGTAGCCCCCCCTCCCCTCCCATAACCCATTCATACTAATTAATACTGATACACTACAAGTTTACAACCCTTTACAAGTACCATGTGTGTACATGGCACAATAATATTATGGTTCTATAATTTTCAAACATATTAGCCTATTTTCTTTTCTTCTTTTATTTTATTTTATTTTATTTTATTTTTTTATTTTTTTTTAAAGCAAACAATTGTTATTTTAGTTTTCAGGTTTGCCAGGCATTTCATCTTGCATAAATAGTTGATCAAAGAATTTTCCTTAGATGACTGATCACATTCTTCTGTGTTTCTAAAGTTCTCTATTTGATCTCTTACTGATGAATTTTTGGCTTTCTTTTGGTTCATTGCTGCTTGTTTAATTTTATTAGGGTTTGATAATATTCTTTCTAAATTGTTATTATTACTTGGAAATTTCTTCTTATTTTTTTATCTTGCATGATCGGTGGTTTGGGGCTGTATGATTTTGAGCACATTCTCAGCATATTGAAAAATATCCATGTGAATACAGCAGCTCAGGCCTTTGTGCATGTTCTGAGAATGTATAACAGAACTGGTAGTGTCTCTGACGAAGTTGTGTAATCTAAGTCTAAGCTTTTGCAAGGCTCCGAGATAGTGGAAAGAGAGTAAGATGGTTCCATTACACGATGACTGCAAGACAGAAATAGCAAATTACAGATCAATTACTATGTCATGAATGGAGGTTAAAATATTGAAAAAGTTGGTTAAAGGTAAAATTCAGGAAGAGCACATAGGAATATGATACTCTACAGTGTACAGCAAGGTTTTGTAAAAAAGTAGTCCCTGCCTACTTTATTCCCATTTTATAAAGAAGTGACAGCATAATTGGATAAAGCAAATGGTTAAAGGAAATATCCATGATACTGCTGAACTTTGCATGTGATGGTAGGCAGCAATTTGTGTTCAGAGGGCATATTGCAAAAGTTGGACAGGATAGCTCAAAATGTTATTTGAATGTTGAAGAATGCATTGACAAGTAAAGATATGGAAGTTGTTATTGGCAGCATCTCGACTACTGTGCACATTTGGTCACCAGGGTTTCTTGGGGATCAGGAAGTAACAGAGGGGGGTTTACAGATGAGTGACCAAGCTGGTAACGGGTTTGTGGAATGCTCCTTATGAGAATAGATTGAAGGTGTGTGTGTGTGTGTGTGTGTGCACAGGCATGTGTTGCAGAGTTTAGTTGACAGGCAGAGGATAGGGGATGTGATAAAAACTTTAAAAAAAAAAGTTACTAAAGAAATTCTATAAGATTGACATACAAGAAAGTAGGAGAAAGAATAAGGGGTCATCCGTGAAAATTTTTTAGAGTGTGGTTAGTAGAGATGTGCAGACTAGAATTTTTTTCCTTGGAGAGTGATGAATGAGTTTAAGGAGAGTGTTAAATAGTAATTTCTATTGTTAAATAGTAATGTTTAATCTTATTATGCATTAATTTACTGTTTCTGGAATCTATCCTTTTTGCTTACTTTAAACCTTATACAATCAAAATCCTACTGGCTGCTCTATTGTTATGTCGCTGCTTTCTCTATATTGTATCTTGTTCTACTTCTATAATAACTCTCCTTCTAATATACTGTCGTGCCCTTAAGATATTAATTCAGATCTATCTCCTCTTCAGATATTGGCAAAATTTATATTTTGCTGCGCCAGCCAATATCCTATAACAGAAGAGACTCTTGTTCAGGGAAATATTTCTAAATTCTAAAGGGATACATACAGTTATTTTATCTCACGCTAGCGCTGTGCAGATTCAGTTAGCAGTCGTAGACTGAATCTCACTTAAGCAATTATATCTAAATTCCTTCCCGCTAAAAAGGTTCTATTTCATAAGTGGCGGTGGTGTGAATTCGTAATCAGGCATAAACTCAGGTATAAGGTACAAAACATGTTTATTGGAAAAACATAAAACATTTACGGTTATGTAAGTTAAAATACTCAATGGATCAAAATTTACTCTAAGTTAAGGGTTATACTAAATCACCATGAATCAGAGCAAGTTAAATCCTTCAATTATGAAAGGATAAGATTAGGTTTAAGCATAATACTACTACTATATAATTCCTTTCACAAGTTATTCACAGAATACGCATTGAACACTTTCATTAATACTCTATCAATAACTACCTTAATTCTAAATTTCATTTAAGCAAGCCTAGCCATTCACAAATTACTGCCTATTAACAACTCTTCTTTGTTCCACAAGGGCTTAATTAATTCAGTCAAATTCTCACTAAAAGTTCTCTACTAGTGTCCTTTAGTTACAGTGCACACAAATTTCTTGTTCTTCTAAACGAATTTTAACATAGAACGAAAACTCTTACATTACCGGATCTTTTCAGATTTCATGCTGCCATCTCATGTAGGTCTGGATTACCTTACTGCCTATTCTTCGGCCATCTTTGCGTCTGGCGATGTACTACGCTTTTTCTTCTAATCTTTTCCGACTGTTGCGTGCTGTCTACCTCCGCAGGAAACTTTCTCCAATGGGACATTCTGCTAAGGCTCAATTCCACATAGGCCGTCGTATCGCGATCAGCTCCGCTTAAAAATCTTCAAGCATTCTCAAGAAAAGAACCTGCCGTCCGTCATTACCGTAGTCGGCCCACCGCTCTCTCATGAATCCTCCAACCAACTCCCCCTAAAACTCGAATCCAGCAACCGAAGATCAAAAGGTCAAAAAGCCCCCTAAAACGGCTGGTTTTAGGGGGCTTTCGATGTGGTTTTCACCCACGAACCCCATCGCTCATGCCCCTTGGGTGATCCTACACTCTCCCTAACCTGTCAGGTTACATTATTCTAGGGAGCTGCTCTGACGTCATTTTCCACGTAGGTATAGCCTCCATCACTACGCTCGACTCGTACAGATTATACGCGATTATTCTGGATTAGTACTTATAATTTTTCTCAGAATTTCGCAATGTACTAGACAGCTTACTTGGGAATTACAAATAACTTAACAATTCCCTTACACAATTGTTACTATTTTGACACAAAATTCTCTGCTTTTCATTTCAGTTATGCAGGAATAACTCTCACTATATGACACACATGGACTACACATTATTACAAAACATAAAACAATACTTCATAATTATTAGCTGATGTGCAGATATCTCCTTAATTAGTAGTAGGTATCATGTTAAATCCTGATTAAAGAATTTACTTGTAAAGCTCTCCATTCAGGATCTAACAAGAGGTATGATAAGTAGTGTGTAAGTAATAGTTATTCTGGGTCTTCCACAGGCTATTTTAATTTTTTGTTGCAAAATTAAGCAAAATGATTTCTTAGGTTTCAGCCTTTCACAGGTGAGATTGCCATTAAAAAATAAAATAAATACACTGTTTCATAATTTATTATACCATCCACCAATTAACTCAATTTTTTTTTTTTTTTTATGTTGGGCCCATATACGAGAGGTTGACTGGTCAACGTGTAGTACGTTAGTAACGTATATATGGGTAGTGGGTTGGGGAAAGGAAAAACTTGTTTACATTTGATTTAAAAGCCTGTATGCTGTATTCCTAGGGAAATACGTCAGGGGGGAAGACTATTCCACAGTACCGCAGTAGCAGGGATGAAGGAGGAGGAAAAGAAACTTGTTCTGTGGGTTTCAAGGTGTACTGTGAAAGGATGTTGGGCTGCAGCTGTACATGTTTCAATGGGCTTAATACAGAGTGGGGGAATTATTGATGCTGTTTCGGATGAACATTTTCCATGGAAATATTTATAGAAAATATACAAATCGCAGAGACCAAGTGTCTGTGTGAAAGTGAGGGGGAGCGAGTAAGTGACAGATGGGTCATTTATCAGTCTAATTACTCACCTCTGTATTGATTCAAGCATTTTGAGGGAGTTTTTAGGAGCCCCCACTCCAAATGTGAGAGGAGTATTCAATAGCTGGGCAGATTTGTGATTTGTATAATGTTAACAGCTGTTTAGAGGTGAAGTAGCATCTTGTCATAGAAAGTATGGTGCTGCTTAATAGTTTAAAGTGCGACACTTAGTTTACAATGCTAGATATCCCTACCCCAGTATTTAATAGGGAAATACAATTTACATATATATTATGTGACTTCTATCTACCCAAGATTATGACTCTGTAGTACAATGGCTGGTCAAGAGCTTTTATGAATTATTTTTATTTTAATTATTTTATTTTATTTAATTAATTTATTTTTTACATAATGCAGAAAGAACCCTACCTAGAGACCAAACATGGAATTCCCCTTTGGTTTCTAATGAGCTAGTCAGTAATCTCCCATCTAAAGACAGTCACATACATTCATACCCATGTCATCATTTGAACCCACCATTCACTAGTCATCCACCCATCCAGTTCTACAATCATATATGCTTTAAAACACTGTTCCATTGTGCCTGGTTTAGTTTTACATATGTATATATTTTTTAATTACTTTTACAGTTGACTCTCATTATAGTAAACACACTCACTATAACAAACTTGCAAAATGTTCCTGCAAAAGCCAGAGGAGCAGTGCTACACTAAATGGAAATGACTATGACAGACTGTTCACTGAACTTAAAGGAAACAAACTATTCCTTGGTTCCCTAAAAGTTCAGGATAGTGAGAGTCAACTGTATTAATATTTATTCTGTGCATGATTTTTCCATTATCATTAAAATACTTGATTTGTTTATTTTTTACTCTAGATTTGTAATTCAGGAATTAGTAGATACAGAAAACGATTACGTTAGAGATTTGGGATGCATAGTTGAGGTAACTTGCTTTTCATTCTGCAGTGTAATATACTATTTCATCTTCTTGCTGTTGTATTTCTAAATATATTTCATGTATTAGAATGAGGTAAATGTTATCAAAATTTTAATTTTTAGAAAATTATTTATTACAGTAACCAATATTAACATTCTTTAGAAATAATTACTTCTATACAACTCACTATGTACATTTGACAGTCACTATATCATACCATACGAACAAAGTAATAGTTTAAGCGGATGTTTCTGTGGTTAAGAAGTTCAATCGAATTATTCCTGTTTTGTGACCACATGTTTATTAAAAAGAAACTTTTTTAAAACTAAACAAGTACTAAAAAACAAACCCGACATGGTTTGTTAGTCGTCAGACTAACATCTTCAGGGGTAAAGAGAACTAACAGTTTAAAGCACAAGCTATAAGAAATTATGAAAAAACAAGTTCATTTGTTGGTATTATGAACATCAAAAAAGTTTGTAAAAAAAAAAAAAAAATAACAGATCTATACAACCGTTAAAGCATGTTAACTGGAAACTGCTATTTGATGTTGCATTCTGTGGTTCACTTTCACTCTGATATAAGGTCTGAACTGAGTAAATTTTTAATAAACGCTGACCAAACTTGATTTAAAATCAAACCCTGATTTTTATTGCATTGCATAGGAATTTTCATCATATTTGCTGCCCCTTTCAATTTTCTCGTGAAACAGCTTTTATCAATGTAGGATATGTTTGTTCTGTCCCAGAGTATATTATGACCAGTAGAAGCTATGTGAAATGCCAAGCCAGACTTATATTCTCTCTCTCTCTCTTTTTTTTTTTTTTTTTTTTTTTTGTACGTACTTTTGATGTTTGCTCATGCGGATTTCTCCCGATCTCCCTGTCTGACCTACATAGCAGATGCCACAGAAACAGTGAATATTATAAAGCCCTAGTTTTTTCATTGGGTGATGTGGAGGTTTTGGAGGATGAAGAAATTTTGATATTTTTTCAAGTGGCAGGAAAGTCACTTTTATGTTATACTTGTAGAGAAGTTTGGCTAATTTATCTGTTACATTCTTTATACAAGGAAGGTTGACTGCTTTCTTGAAGTCTTGTTTATTTAAGTTTCTTATAGGTGCTGTATTGAGAATTTTCTTAATCGTCTTAATTTTGAAACCATTCAGTTGTAGGATCTGTATTAAGTATTGTATTTCTTCTTTCTGCTTTTCTTCTGTACTGGGGATGCTGTATGCTTTATCCCTTAAGGTTTTTATGAGGCTAATTTTTTGCTTTGGGTGGTGGTGTGAGGTAGCATGAAGGAATATTCCTGTGTTTGTTGGCTTTCTATAAATGGAGAACGATAATCTGTTTTTTCTTTCATTTATTTCTAAAAGGATGTCTAGGGATGGAAGTTTTTTTTATTTTCTTCTAGTTCCAGTGTAAATTTTATATTAGGATGTAAGTTATTAAGATAGTCTTTAAACGCAGTCAGTTCTAGTGCTGTTCCTGGCCAAATGATGACGATATCGTCCACACAGCGGAGCCAAATTTTTGGTTTGATGTGCCAGTTTTGTAGAGCATTATTTTCAAAATTTTCCATATAGAGGTTTGCTAGAGCTGGTGAGAGGAGTGAACCCATTGCTAGCTCTTCTTTTTGTTCCCAGAGTTTGTCTTGGTAAAGGAAGAACATGTTTGTCATGCAATGTCCGTAGAGCTGTACAATGTCCAGTGGGAAGAGATTTTCTAGGATGTTTACTATTTCATTTCTTGGGGATCTTTGTGAAAAGGCTGACCACATCTAAATTCGTTAATATATCTCAAAGATCTATGTGTATATCTTTTACTTTTTCTATGAAGTCTGTGCTGTTCTTAATGAATAATGGTGTTTTTCCTATATGTGGTAAAATCAAGTTTGTAAGGTGCTTTGCCAGATTTGAGGTAGGAGAGTCCCTTCCATCTATTGTCGGTCTTAGTGATATATCTCGTTTATGAATTTTGGGACCTCCATATATTCTAGAAGCTAGTGGGTGTTTTTATTGTAAATTTCTTTTTAGTTCCTCAGACCAATTTGGTATATTCTTGATAAGTTCATTGGTTTTGTTGTGAGTTCGCCAAGTGGGATCTCTGTCTAATGCTGTGTAGGTGTTGGAATCTTCAAGAAGGCTTTTTGGGACCTCCATATATTCTAGGAACTAGTGGGTGTTTTTATTGTAAATTTCTTTTTAGTTCCTCAGACCAATTTGGTATATTCTTGATAAGTTCATTGGTTTTGTTGTGAGTTCGCCAAGTGTGGTCTCTGTCTAATGCTATATAGGTGTTGGAATCTTCAAGAAGGCTTTTCATTTTTTCATTATAATCTTCTGAGTTTAAAATCACTGTTGCATTGCCTTTCTCTGCTTTTATTATGACTATGTTTTTGTCTGATTTGAGTTTATTAAGGCCTGCGAATTCTGTTTTTTATAGGTTTTTTGGTGGTAATTTGCAATTTAATAGTAATACTGTGCATTGAATGCGGATCAGATCTGCTATATCTGGTACATTTCTTATTCCTTTTTTGAATTTGGTCTATGATATCAATTTTCGGGACTTGTCGTGGCGTTACAGCGAAATTAAAGCCTTTCATAAGAAGATTTGTTTCATCTCTCGTTAGAACTCTTGAGGAGAGGTTAATTACTACTTTGGAGTAATCTAGATGTTTCCTTTGCTTTTCATTTTCTTTTAGAAGGGAATTTTTTAATTAAGCTGCGTTTTTTCTTTTCGGACACCATTGTAGCTTTATTTATGTGATAGTGTCTATGTTATTCGATAGTTCGGACAGCAGTGATGTGGCAAGTTTGTTATGTACATTACATGTGTTCTGGTTAATCTTGGACATTTCTGCTCTAGTAGCTGCAATTTTTTCTCTCGATTTAGCTAATTCTGTTCTTTTGTATATTCTGTTGGCCTTATTGGATTTGAATGCACACTTGATTTTTATGAACTTGGGAACAATTTCATTGTCTCGACAACATATTAAAAATGTCAAATGGTTGATAAAGTTCTGCTTTTTAATGCGTAATTTCTCAAATTGTGAAACTTTAGACCAATTAATCGTGCAGAGGTTTCTGTGGTTAAGAAGTTCAATCGAATTATTCCAGTTTTGTGACCACATGTTTATTAAAAAGAAACTGTTTTTCAAAACTAAACAAGTACTGGAAAACAAAGCCGACAAGTTTTGTTAGTCATCAGACTAACAAAATTTGTCGGCTTTGTTTTCATGTCCTACTTTGTCAAAACATGTCCTACTTTGATAAAAACTGTTTCACAAGAAAATTCAAAGAGGCAGCAAATATGATTAAAATTCCTACACAGTGCAACAAAAATCAGGATTTGATTTTGAATCAAGTTTGGTCAGCGTTTATTAAAAATTTACCCAATTCAGACCTCGGACAGAGTGAAAGTGAACCACAGAACACTACATCGATTAGCATTGTTTCCAGTTCATAATACCAACAAATGAACTTGTTTTTTCGTAATTTCTTATAGTTTGTGCTTTAAACTGTTAGTTCTCTTTATCCCTGAAGATGTTAGTCTGGCGACTAATGAAACATGTCGGGTTTGTTTTCCAGTACTTGTTTAGTTTTGAAAAACAGTTTCTTTTTAATAAATATGTGGTCACAAAACCGGAATAATTCGATTGAACTTCTTAACCACAGAAACCTCTGCACGATTATAGAAACTCACGGTGAGTTTAATTGGTCTAAAATTTCACAATTTAAGGAATTACGCATTAAAAAGCAGAACTTTATTAACCGTTTGACATTTTTAATATGTTGCCAAGACAATGAAATTGTTCCCAAGTTCATAAAAATCAAATGCGCATTCAAATCCAATAAGGCCAACAGAATATACAAAAGAACAGAATTAGCTAAATCAAGAGAAAAAATTGCAGCTACTAGAGCAGAAATGTCCAAGATTAACCAGAACACATGTAATGTACATAACAAACTTGCCACATCACTGCTGTCCGAACTATTGAATAACATAGACACTGTCACATAAATAAAGCTACAATGGTGTCCAAAAAGAAAAAATGCAGCTTAATTAAAAAATTCTCTTCTAAAAGAAAAAGAAAAGCAAAGGAAACATCTAGATTACTCCAAAGTGATAATTAACCTCTCCTCAAGAGTTCTAATGAGAGATGAAACAAATCTTCTTATGAAAGGCTTCAATTTTGCTGTAACGCCACGACAAGTCCCGAAAATTGATATCATAGCCCAAATTGAAAAAGGAATAAGAAATGTACCAGATATAGCAGATCTGATCCACATTCAAAGCACAGCATTACTATTAAATTGCAAATTACCACCAAAAAACCTACAAAAAACAGAATTCGCAGGCCTTAATAAACTCAAATCAGACAAAAACATAGTCATAATAAAAACAGAGAAAGGCAATGCAACAGTGATTTTAAACTCAGAAGATTATAATGAAAAAATGAAAAGCCTTCTTGAAGATTCCAACACCTACACAGCATTAGACAGAGACCACACTTGGCGAACTCACAACAAAACCAATGAACTTATCAAGAATATACCAAATTGGTCTGAGGAACTAAAAAGAAATTTACAATAAAAACACCCACTAGTTCCTAGAATATATGGACTTCCCAAAATTCATAAACGAGATACATCACTAAGATCGATAGTAGACGGAAGGGACTCGCCTACCTCAAATCTGGCAAAGCACCTTACAAACTTGATTTTACCACATATAGGAAAAACACCATCATTCATTAAGAACAGCACAGACTTCACAGAGAAAGTAAAAGATATGCACATAGATCTTTCAGATATATTAACGAGTTTAGATGTGGTCAGCCTTTTCACAAAGATCCCGAAGAAATGAAATAGTAAACATCCTAGAAAATCTCTTCCCTTCAGACATTGTACAGCTTTACAGCCATTGAATAACAAACACGTTCTTCCTTTACCAAGACAAACTCTGGGAACAAAAAGAAGGACTAGCAATAGGTTCACTAACATTTTGAAACTAATGCTCTACGAAACTGGCACATCAAACCAAAAATTTGGCCCTACTATGTGGATGATATTTTCATCATTTGGCCGGGAACAGGCAGTAGAATTGATTGCATTTAAAAACTATCTTAATTATTATTATTATTATCTGAGACTCCAGGGAGTCAAGGACTCATCGAGGGAGGCTGTAAATTACCCAACCCAGCTATCATACCTTCCCTTAAATTCAGTTACACTAGATGCACTCACTACCCCTAAGGGCAAATTATTCCACTCACTCAATGCTCTCTGAGAGAGAAACCTAGCTCTTACCCTTTTCTTGACTGAGAACTACCTTAACTTCCATGGATGCCCCTGTGTTCTTTCCCTGCCTTCCATATTACAAAAAATTTCATCATTTGGAATGATATAACACTCATTCAAAAGTTTATAGACCTCTATCAAATCACCCCTCTTTCTCCTGTTAACCAGAGTCTGTAATCCACATACTCGCAATCTGTCCTGTATGAGGACAGATTGCGATAATAACTTGCATCCTAACATAAAATTTCCTCTGGAATTAGGAGAAAATAAAAAAACTTCCTTTCCTATACATCCTTATAGAAATAAATGAAAGAAAAAACAGATTATCGTTCTCCATTTATAGAAAGCCAACAAACACAGAAAGATTCTTGGAAGTTTATTTTTCACTTGGTTAGACTATAATAAATTTAGTTTAATACTTTATCCAAGTGTAAGCAGACAAAGTTTGCACCTGAAAATATCTTCAGAACTGAGGTAAGATAGTGCAACACCAGGCAACTCTGAGCAAAGGTGGACCAAGTTCTCATCACTCCTTGTCTCAGTATCTCCCATAATGCAAAGCACATCTCCTTGCGGACATGTGTACTGCTATGCATTAAGGGAAGTTCCCCTACCCAGACCGGTTTCAACCTTTATTGAGGTCTCGTCAGTGGGAGCAGACCCAAACATGGAGATATTAAGACAGAAGCAATAGGAAAGGTCATATTTACCTATAGGAGTTGCCAACAGGTGTACCACCTTATTATCGAATTACTCTGGATTTAGAGAAAGATGTTGGAAGTTTAAAAGTGAAAAATAAACTAATGACCAGTGGAAGGAAGCTCTACGATCACCAACGGCAGGCCTTTCCCCGTTGCTGACTGACTAGTATCGGACGAGCTGTGCGCGAGATGACGGTGGCCACCAATTCGGGCCATCGGTAAAGGTTTTTACTGGGATGAGACAGCAGAAGGATCCCTCTGGAAAGCGGTCAGGCTAACGACAGTGACCAGCAAGATGAGCGTTTGTCCAGCAGAATGCAGAAAATGGCTATACGTGACGAGCAACGTGACCTTCACGTGAACATGACCCGCTGAAGCAGAAAGGTATCTAAGATCAAAGAACGGATAAAAGGGACACTGGTAACCTCAAGTGGCGGTGGTAACGTACAGAAATTTCTTATTCAATTATCAATTAGTATTAGAAGAAAAGAGTGAGCGAAAATTTTGTTGGATAGGAAGATGGACAGTTACTTAGAGAACTTTTGAGTGATTAATGTGCTTAGTGATTTGTTTGTTCCATTGGACTGGTAGTCTGAAGATTTAAGATTTTGTGTGAGACCTAATTAATGTGGATGGGTCTATGTTGGCAATTGAAGTTAGGAATTATGAACTTGTATTTTATGCTAAGTGTGTATTTATTTTTTGTGTATTTACTTTAAAGGACAAGATCCAGCAAGAACTAAAATAGTAAGGTTTGCCACTTTTTTTTTTTTTCCCTCAGGCGCAAACTTTGTTTGCTCTCACTTGGATAAAGGATTGAACTAAATTTATTATAGTCTAACCAAGTGAAAAATAAACTTTCAACATCCTTATCTAAATCCAGAGTAATTTAATAAATAAAAAAAAGAAAAAAAAAGGTGGCAAACTTTTAGGCAACTTCTATAGGTAAAGACGATCTTGCTATTGCTTCTGCCTGGTATTGTTGGATTCTGAATATATAGAGATTAGAGTAATTATTATTTGATTCAGAATCCAACATGGTCTTCCATCACAAAGGCTAGACTTGTAAATATTATTTAATGTAAACAACTTATTTTACAATTTAATATTCATATAACTACTTTAATTTTGTCTAATATCTAATTATTTAATCAAAGATATATGTATTAATAGTGATAAGACTGTATTAAATATTATTAAGCTATTTTAATTATTACTATGTTAATATTATAAGAACTTGTATTTGATAATTTAACTGCGCATTATTTTGAAATGTAAATATTCTCTATTTATTCCTGTTTGTAAAGTTTAACGTTATGCAATACCTCAATTTTATTATATTCTGTTTGGTTGTCATGGAAACGTATGTAAGTGACGAGCACGTTTTTGGAACAGAACGTGGGGAGAAAGCTGAAAGTTTACTAAAAAGGAATTAGTTAAAGAGATCACGAGAAGAATTTAAGCGGGAAAAACTGATATAAAAAGCGTGGAACGCTGGAAAAGAGAGTGCATTAGAGATTTATTAGAGAGAGATTGGCATTAGGTTGGAATCGAGCATTCGGAGCATTCGGGAATCGCGGTGCGATAATAGCGAGTCGGCAAGTCACTCAAGCAGCTAAATAAAGTCTACTAGTCGAGAGGCGGTTAGCTAATAAGTTGTAGAATAACAATTATAGCTACGGAAAACAGCTGAATGACTACTAAATAGACTAGCGATATTTGAGTTGAGATTTAATTTCAGCGCCGACCTTTCAAGGACATACGGAACCTTGAAGTAAAACACGATACTAGAGGCCGTAAAATTGATTGTGTTTAGAATTATAGTGCCTAAAGAATTAATTGAATGCCGGAGGAATGAACAACTGTGCATATAAAACCCCAAGTTAAGAATTATTGTGCTCAGTAGTAATCAGTAGTGCTTCATACAAGAACGCCTGATTATATGTATTGTGCCCGTGAATTAATTCAGTTAATGCTTAGAAGATTTATTTTAATGAGTGCTGCTTATTGTTAAAAGTGTTTACAGTTATAAAAAGTGTTTACGTATAAGTAAATGAAGAAGAAAAGATTATCGGTAAGATTATTCCAACCTTAATGTTTCTATACAGAGAAGTGTGTGAGTTTCATCCTAGAAATTCCCTATACTAACAGTAACTGTTGCAGAGAATTAACTAAAGTGTAAAATTAAAAATGTTTGTTTGTAAAGAGGTGTTACTGAAATTTTTATTGTATTTAAAACTTAAAGAACTATGAGATATTGATGTGAATGATCATTAAGGAACTTTATTAAATAGCTAAAAGGAACTGTGAGAAGACTATTACAGATAACAGAATTACCATTGTCTGAGTTTGCATGACTTTATTATCAGAAAGGCTGAAGTGTTTATAATAACTTATTTAGTATTTTGATCTTAAGTGTATAATTTGTGATTTTAAAATTAAATGTTTGTTTTTGTTTATCTAAAGTTGTATTTTGCCTGAATCTCTTTTACTGCACCATTCATAAAATATTCGAACCAAAGCGGGTGAATTAAGTTAGTTAAATATACTCGGCCAGTATATATATTAAGGAGAAATAGTTGAGGGTTGATTTATCTTCAATTTTTGAACTAATTCATATATAGAGTGGCGCAGTCTATAAATATAAATTTTTTCTATATTTGTATTAGAAATCAACTAGCAACTATTTTTTTAGGTTAAGAACATCGTGATAACTAAATGTCTGATCCAAAGTACAGATTGAGAAGAATTAGGATCCAACAGTATCTCCAACTCTGGGCCTGGCTCCCACCGAAAAGACCTCAATAAAGGTCGAAACTAGTCTGGGTAGTGGCCAATCCCTTAATGTATAGCATTATACATATCCGCAAGGAGATGTGTTTTGCATTATGGGAGATACTGGGATGGGAGTGTTGGTAGCTTGCTCCACCTTTGCTACGAGTTGCCTGGTGTTGTACTACTTACCTAAGATAGTACAACACCATATTCAGTCCTGAAGATATTTTCACGCGCAAACTTTGTTTGCTCTCACTTGGATAAAGGATTAAACTAAATTTATTATAGTCTAACCAAGTGAAAAATAAACTTTTAAAATGTTTTGCTATGTAAGCCTGATCTTGAGACTAATTTTACCACTCATAAAAGTTTGAACCTGTTGTACTACTTACCTAAGATAGTACAACACCATATTCAGTCCTGAAGATATTTTCACGCGCAAACTTTGTTTGCTCTCACTTGGATAAAGGATTAAACTAAATTTATTATAGTCTAACCAAGTGAAAAATAAACTTTTAAAATGTTTTGCTATGTAAGCCTGATCTTGAGACTAATTTTACCACTCATAAAAGTTTGAACCTATGCATAAGGGGAAGATAAGGGACTTCTTTAGAGTAATAAATCCATGACTGCAAGCTAAGATTTCTACAGACGCTTTAAAGTTTAACAAGATTAGTTAGCTCTACAACTCTGGGAGATTTCTCCGAGGCAAGAATTCTTCTGTCCTAGAACTCTGACTGGCGCAGCTTAAACAAACAAATTTTCTCAGAGTTCGAAAAGGAAACGATCCCAGAGAGATAGATTATAGATCTCATTCTTAGTTGGCATAAAAGGGAATAATAGAATATAGTTATAAGAAAAATCAATGACGTAACACCTCCATCATAGATCTTATTAAATAGCTTTACTAATATAGTAATGCTGTCGCCTTTAACTTTACTATTTCTGCTGGTATTCTATCAGGGCCTAAGGCTTTATCTTTTTTAGCTGAGTTCAGTGTACATTCTACCTGTGATCTTAGAATGTATGTACCTTCCATCTGTTTATATGTATTTCAAACAGTAGGTTTTTGTCAATTTCACCCATTATTTTATTTTATCATCCTTTTCAGATATTATTTCTCCCTTTTTGTTTCGAAGGATACATAGTTGTTTTTTCTTAAATATACCTAAGGTCTCTTTCAGCTTTTTTTGTAGATTAAAGCTGTCATGCTTTTCCTGTAGAAATTATATTTCTTTACATTTTTCATTCATTCATATTTCTTTTGCTTCCTTGATCTGGTCTTTAATAATTTTCTGAACCTCTTTATATTTTGTTGGACTATGATTTTTATATGAGAAAAGGAATTTCATCAGTTATCCAATCTTTCTTTTTTACTGCTCCATCAGGACACAAGGTATTGGTACATTTCTCTATGAAGACAGATTTTAATTTGTCCCATGATTCATCAACCCTCACATCATCATCATTCTTGATAAGAGCTATCTCTTGATTCACATCTTGACTCAGTTTTTTTCTTATCTCTGGGTTTTATAACTTTCCTAGATCACACGTTTTTTTTTTTTGTTGTTGTTGATGTTTCGTAAGTACAGTTTTCAGTCTAAGTTTTAGACTATCACCAGTAGATTATGATCAGAAGCAATATCCGCACTAGGATAGGTTTGTACTATTTATGGAACTTTGAAATCGGTGATTAATTAGCAAGTAATCAATTTGGTTTCTGACTATATTTGCATTATTATCCTATGGTGATCATCAAGTATATATCCTTTGGGATGGTTACTTAAACGATGTGTTTGTGATTGTTAGTTCCTCTTCTTGCCTGAATTGAATAAGATGGTTTCTCATTTCTTGTTCCCAGTCCATGTTCATCATCTATATCTCCACTTCTATCTTTTCCAACTTTGGCATTGAAATCACCCATGACAATGTTAATATCATGTTTTTTTGTATTTTTCATTAGTTCTTTTAATTGATCATAAAATTCTTTGATCTCAGTATCATTCTTTTCAGCAGTAGTGGCATAGACCTGTATAAGATTAATATCTAGTGGTTGACCTTTCAGTTTTAATAACATCATCCTATCTGAGTAGGGGGATGAAGGTCAACAGTGACTTATTGGTATCTTTATTTAATATTATTCCAACTCCGTTTTGATGATTGATTTCACTACTTCCAGAGTTGTACATTGTCATGTCATTAACTTGAGTTTTGCCTGATCCTGGCCACCTAACTTCATTTAGTCCTAAAATCCCAATTCCAAGTCTTTTCATTTCCTGGATAGCATTTCTTGGCTTACCTGCTTCATACAAGGTTCTGACATTCTAAGTTCTGGTATATTCCAGTTCCTAGTTTTAGTGGAGACACACACACACACACACCATTTTGAACCCAGAGATTCTTTGCACACCTGTCCCATTTAAGGGATGCCAGGAACTTGGGGCCATTTGTGTAGATTTGCTCGTCATGTGGTTAGTCTGGAGAGAATAAAACAGTAGTTTCTTTGTTTGCTTTCCTCCACAGTATTACAGATGTACACAATTAACTGTATTGCATCTGCAATTTTGTAATCACAAGACTGACAAATACAGAAGGAATTTTTTCTGAAGGAGAAAAAAAAATTTTGGTAAGAACTTTCATACTGAAGTCTACTGAGGTACAAGTGTATTTTTCTCTTCAGCTTAAAAAGAAAAGGAATGGAAATTTTTAGAAATTTTCATTTCAAATTAAAAGGAAAAAAAAAAACTGCTTTAACCACGCTACCAGCCAAGACGTCTATAGACGTCAAGGTTATCATGGATGCAAAGTGCATATTAAAATTGTAATACCATTGATATTACATTGAAATATATGATGGATACGAAGTATGAGGATGCATATTTGATCCATAATGGCCGGTAAGGTGGTTAAATGTTTTTCTTCAAGTGAATTTAAGAAGCTCAGAAGATTAAACATCATTTTAGTCTCCTGAACTTCTTAAATTTACCTGAAGAAAGCATGTTTCTTCATGTATTTCATTGTATTTTAATTTGAAATGGAAATTTCCAAAATTTTCCATTTTTAGAAATGATGTTCTAGTTCCTTTTGTATTCAAGAAGGTTTTTTTTTTTCCTCCAGAAGATAAATTTGTGTGTGAATGTAAAACTATGTCTGCTTTTGTCAAGTTAAATTTTATGTGCCAAAATGCATATATTTTTTCTTAATATTAATTAAACAAATAAATATTTGTTTCTGTTTAAAAATTCTCTTGTCTTATTTATTGAGACTATAAGTGAATATATTTGTCCATAACTTAAGGGGAAGTATATATATCAGTGGCATTGGGTGTCGTGTGACTTATGCAACCCATGCTACAAAATTCACATCAGTTTGACCATACGATTGCATTTTTTTTTTATGTATGAAAGTTTTAAGATATATTAGAAAACAATAAAGAAGATTTCATTGTATTTTAATGTATTTCATTGTATTTTAATTTGAAATGGAAATTTCCAAAATTTTCCATTTTTAGAAATGATGTTCTAGTTCTTTTTGTATTCAAGAAGATTGTTTTTTTTTTTTTTCCTCCAGAAGATAAATTTGTGTGTGAATGTAAAACTATGTCTGCTTTTTTCAAGTTAAATTTTATGTGCCTAAATGCATATATTTTTTCTTAATATTAATTAAACAAATAAATATTTGTTTCTGTTTAAAAATTCTCTTGTCTTATTTATTGAGACTATAAGTGAATATATTTATCCATAACTTAAGAGGAAGTATATATATATATCAGTGGCATTGGGTGTTGTGTGACTTATGCAACCCATGCTACAAAATTCACATCAGTTTGACCGTATGATTGCATTTTTTTTGATGTATGAAAGTTTTAAGATATATTAGAAAACAATAAAGAAGAAGAAGAATCTATATTTGATTGCTATATTTGAATTACTGAAAGGTCTAATTTGGAAGTCAAGGACAAGACCATCTATAACCATAATCATACAATCTGCAAAAGCTCTGGCAGATAATGGGACATTCAGTAGATCGTCAACACTGTTTCACATTGCAAATATGGGCAAAAAAGTTTATAAATTATTTATAGAAAATTATATATCAAAAACATGTCTATATCTGTGTCCTAAACACTCCAGTTAACTTCATGCACACAAAACAGATGAGACTCAGAAAACAAAAACAGCAACTCATGACAAGTAACAATGTTCAATTGTGGATTAGTTCACACAATAACCAATCACAGCCACTGCAAATATGGGCAAAAAAGTTTATAAATTATTTATAGAAAATTATATATCAAAAACATGTCTATATCTGTGTCCTAAACACTCTAGTTAACTTCATGCACACAAAACAGATGAGACTCAGAAAACAAAAACAGCAACTCATGACAAGTAACAATGTTCAATTGTGGATTAGTTCACACAATAACCAATCACAGCCACTGACTTCTGGGTGCTGTTGTCACAGTGCACACCTTGCCTCGCCTTCTGGGTGATTTAAAACCACTGAAATGCTAAGAATTTGACCAACTGCACCATCTGTTGAAAGAACTCAAAGGTATCTGTATTTGTGACCACACATCTGGGCTATTAATGCGAATGTGATGCAATATTTATGCATCAAAAAAGTGTCCTCTTCATAAAGCATTAGTATGTTGTGTTTAATTTTAGGAATCACACAAAGCCAGGAAACAATTAAGGGAGTCTTTAAAAGGAATAAATGGAAAAATATAATGTCAATGATATTACTATTCCATGGATGTGCACTGAATACCTATCACACCCTGAATATACATCTCGTGTGTGTGTGTGTGTGTGTGTGTGTGTGTGTGTGTGTGTGTGTGTGTGTGTGTGTGTGTGTGTGTGTGTGTGTGTGTGTATTTTGAAACAGATTGAATGACTATAAGCTGAGAGATAAAAATAGAAACACTATTTTAATTTAAATAAACTGCACAACTAGTTTCGTCTTCTTAGAAGACTTCTTCGGGAGCTACCAACAAACATTGCGAAAAAATCTATACATATTAATGTTTGAAGCCATTCTGTGCATCTCTTCATTGTTGGGCAGGTGCATGCATTCAAGCTCTTGTGAATGTCAAAGTTGGATAGCAGCACAAAGATAGTGTTGAGATGTACTGGATGGAGGACAATTTCTTTAGATTTACAGTTCTTCTTTCCAGTTCATCATACCATCGAAAGATTTCCAATTTGTCCTATATCACTGGATGAATGATAGAGTTTTCATTGTTAGCATCAGTAGAATCCACCTCCTCGCATATTGAAGATAGAAATAGTGAAAAAGGCTACATATTATTTTTTTTTATTATTATTATTACATAACACTTCCTGGGAGTCCAAAGACCCATCGAGGGAGGGTACCTACTCTACAATTCTCCATCTATGCCATTCACTTCACCACTCGCAACTACCTTCATCATCTACACCAGCGTTTCTCAACCTTTCTAAGCCAAGGAACAGTAAAATGCCTAAAACAATTCTACGGACCACTAAGTTATGTAATTTTTTTTTAAAAATGAATGTGGGGATTACTAATATTTACATATACATTTACATACAACATTTACATATTACATATTTACATACAACATTTATATATAGATATACAATATTTTACATATACATAAACATTTACAAATACATATGGAAACATAATTAAGTTGGAAGTAAACGATTAAAAGTGTATCATCACTGAACAAAGTTTTAATTTTTAAAATCAGTTTCCGATTTGCTGTGGGCAAATGAATGGGTATTTCAGCACCGTCCCACTGAATCCCCATTCATCTGCCAACACAGCAACTTTTATATTTTATATGTTACTCCAATTCATCTGCCCATACTCAAGAAGCTAACCCCACAACAACTTTTATCTTCACGCACTCTCTGATTCAGCCTGCGACATGTAAACTGTTCCATTTGCTAAGTGCGTTGTGAGATGAGGGGAAAATGTTATTCTTATCTTACTCCATTCACATAATACTGAATATGAACTTGACATCCATGGATTCCATCATGGATAACATCCCTTGTCCTGTCAAATCATCCCCTTCGTATACCCAAAAATTTCATGCAGAACCTCCCTAAGCCATTAACGCCCCTCCATTCACACACACACACACACACACACACACACACACACACACACACACACACACACACACACACACACACACACACACACTTCCATCCGATGCGAATCCCCTTATTTCCCTGAGGAGTTTTCCATGACCAGCAAAAAAATTTAAAATATCCTGTTAAGTAAAATTATTCCCGATATCTATAAACAGTCCAACCCACAATGTTAGTCGCAAAGTGCCATCCACGTGGTTGGGCTCATTTTCCCACCAGCGACCATATGCCGTATATACTGTATGCATTTGATTTGTACTAATCATGTTATGATGGTGGTTTTAATTATGTCTGTCCTGTTTTATCCAGAGGTACAACAGTGGTCATCGTAAATCTGGCAAATTTATTAATCATGTGATGGTTTTATTTATATCCGTCCTGTGTGCTGCTTGTATTCGTTATGTTGTGATGTATTTCTGTACAATTCATGACCGTACGGATGTTGTTGTCTGCATGCGACGGATTCGGTGTGATCTACCGCATATTCCTGAAGTGACCATTCGAGATATGGAACTTCGCTAAATGGGGCGCAAGCAGCTATCCTCCTCACCAGCAGAGCTGAGCCTCACCGTGACGTCACTTTGCGTAACTGTGGTTTCATCCCCGATTTTGTCTGATTTTGGAAATGGATTAATTCCAAAACCAGTAAAGATAATAATCGGAAACTGTAGTAAAGATAAATAATATTATATAATTATGTTACTACTTACGTTTAGTGAGATGGTTCAGCTTCTCGGTCTTTGCAGAGTTGCTGGATATCTGGCTCAATATTGGTCAACTTCAGTCGCAGATCTGCACCCACACTAAGACGATTTCTGTATTTTGTTTTTATTTGAGGAGCGACGAAAATCCTTTCTCACAAAGATAGGGTGTAGAAAACTGCATGACAATTGTCAGTGAATTTTCCGAATTATCTTCAGATAATTCGGAAAATTCACTTTTCACTGAAGGCCAGATCCAGAATCGAGCCAAACCACGATCACGGAATTGCATTTTAAGCCCACTGTCACTTAAAAGTTTAATTAACTGTTCTTTTTTCGATAACGAAAGGCTGTTCTCGTGACTATAAGCCTGAAATAGATCGCGAACCCACAGAAATTTCTTATAAAAGGTATTCGGAAAATATGTTTCAAAATTTTGTTTCAGAGTTTTGATGTGGTTACAAACCCTTTTCAGAAACTCGGAATCAACAAAACGATCATTCTCCACATTCTCCACTCTTACATGACTAATGCACAACACCAGTTGTTGTTTTTTTCTTTTTTCCCTAATGCCTTTTTTTTTTGTCGTAAGCATCAAGAACAGTTAAAGAATTTCCCTGAAGGGAGAAATTTAATTCATTTAATTTCGAACAAAATGTTTGAAAGATTGGGTAGTGTTGATAACCATGCTTCGTCAACAAGGAGGGATGGAAAATGAGAATTACGTTCATTTACAAACAGTAAAACTTCGTACCTTAATTGAAATAAGGTTGTTAGTACTTTGCCCCTGAAAAGCCAGTGAATTTCAGAATGAAGCAAGTTGTGTATATTCACTGTCCATTCCGTTTCATTGCAGAATACTGAAAATAACCTGTTATTTAACTGTCGAGCTTTAATAAAATTAACTAGCTTTACAGCATTGTATAGCACAGTTTTAAATTCTGGTGACATTCCTTTGGAGGCTAACACTTCTCTATATATGAAACAATATACCCAGTTCATATCTGGAGCTACTTCCTTGACCATAGAAATAACCCGCTATGCCTGCCTGTAAGGGCACGAGCTCCATCCGAACAAAAGCCCATGCATTTTCCCCACTGGATCCCTTTGTGTATTATGTAATTATTGAGTATGAAATATTCCTTCTCCAGCTGTTCGGGATGACAAAGTTCTACAAAACAGAATATCATCATGAATGTTGTTATCATGTGCATATCTTACGTAGCATATTAACTGCGCAACATCTGTAACGTCAGTAGTTTCGTCTATTTGTAACGCATAATAAGAGCTCTTCTTAAGTATTTCGATTAACTGAGATTCTACATCACCTGCCATATCATTAATTCTGTGTCATTGAAAGAGGAGTCAAATCAACATCTTTTATAACTTGTTGCCAAACATAGTTTTTACCATATCTTTTATAAAATTTACCCGATAGAATGAGGTTTCCCTGTTTTCGCTATGCACAAACTTAAGAGATAGGATTCTTTCGGTGCCTTGCTATTAATTAACCCATGGCCAAAACTACATCTTTCCCATGATTTAATGTCGCTAATCGTCGCTGAAATTGGCTTTTTTTTTTTTTTTTTTTTCAATTTGTTTATTTTTCACATCACAATGTTTAGTTTCTAAATGTCGTCGGAGTTTCACAGGTTTCATGTACTCGTTTGACAACGCTTCATAACACAAAACACATTGAGGTTTCAATGTTACAACACGTGCATCACAATTAGGGTTAGCATCACCTGTTTCATTTGCTCTTCTTTTCAAAGTTCTAAGCCACTATTCCATTATTAAAATACGTTTCCAAAAAATATATAAATACTGGGGTTAACTCACAACACACTTTGCTCATGTATCGTTTAGCACTTCTGAAGGTATACTGAGCCTTGGTTGAAGGAGGCAAACCTTCAGTAATAAAAATTAATAAACGACAAGCAATTGGTTGAAATGTGGATAACACATGTTCACTTCAAATCTGACAAAACAGCAAGGGAAGGCAGAAGAAATAAAAGTATATTGTTGTTCACTTCACCCCTCTTATTATTCTTCATTCTGCACTACAATAATTTGTAGCTGCAGAATGATGAGTTATGAAAGAGAGGTGAAGTGAACAACAGTATAGTTTTATTGCTTCTGCCTTTGAACATTCTGACACTATTTGTTATTGTTTTTTCAATCTCCATTTGATTTCAATCATTTTTACTTGCTTATTCAATTTTAAATTGTTTGGATAATTAAAAAATATATATTTATTTAATTAATTTAAGTCTGCCAGCTGACCACCAGTCCCATTGTTGCAGACCACAGGTTGAGAAACACTGATCTACGCCAATGCTATCTACTGCCAACCACCACCACTAGTATTTTCACCGACAATCACAAACATCCATGGCCATGGCGGGATTCGAACCCGCAACCTTTTGGCTGGTGTGCGGATACACTAACCACTCAGCCAACCAGGCCGGCCTACCATATATCAGTTCCGTTTCGGGAAAATTAGCCAAAGTTCTCAAAAAATATAACATCCAAATTTCTTGCATTCCTCTACTTAAACTCTGTTCCCTGCACCCCAAGCAAAAACATAACAACTTGAAATATCGTGCCATGTACCATATTTGGTGCAACTGCACCATGCTTTATTTTGGCCAAACTGAAAAATCCATCAAATTGTATCTGGAGGAACATAAAAGAGATGTCATGGATGGCAGAACCAGAGCAAATACTGTCGAACCACGTAGTGAATTCTACTGATGCTAAATATATGTATATTCTATAATATTGAATGACTTGAACCAAGGTTAAAATAAAAAAAACTGTATTTGCACGACTAGTTTTGTCTAAAACTGGACTTTTTCAGGTGCACACCAATGATGGTATTTATTTAGTATTCACCTGAAGAAGTCTAGTTTTAGTCGAAACTAGTTGTGCAAATAAAGTTTTTTTATTTTAACCTCGGTTCAAGTCATTCAGTATTATAGATTATGTTATCAAACCGAATAAATCTTCCGTTGAACATATATATATTTATTTATTCATTTTATTTTATTATTTTTAAGATAAATAATTATAGATACTAGAGAGAGAAAAATTATATTCATGATATAAACTCTAGTAGCATTAAAGGATTTGATATTACTAATTAATTATTTTTTTAAAAATAATGTTTATAGCAAGGCAAAGAGATTTTGTGACTACTCCTAATGCATACGAAATTTCATACTTTTCTTTTTTGTATTGGCTGCATATTTTGATGGTCAATAATAATTACAGTAATAGCAATTTGTTTAATGCAGGTTTAACAGAGGAACTTTTTACGGATTAGAAACTGATCAACCAGCTGCTAAACTCATATGCAGTATACCAAATTTCATGAATTCAGAACTTTTTTTATGAAAGAATGTTTTCTTTTCTTGTGTGTGTGTGTGTGTGTGTGTGTGTGTGTGTTAAATTTCATACTTTTCTTTTTTGTATTAGCTGCATATTTTGATGGTCAATAATAATTACAATAATAGCAATTTGTTTGCAGGTTTAACAGAGGAACTTTTTACGGATTAGAAACTGATCAACCAGCTTCTAAACTCATATGCAGTATACCAAATTTCATGAATTCAGAACTTTTTTTATGAAAGAATGTTTGCTTTTCTTTTGTGTGTGTGGGTGTGTGTATCAGGGGCGAATATTCAGAGTGTGCTAGGTGTGCACTGCTCATCCACGGAATAGCAATATCACCGATATTATATTCTTGCATTTATTCCGATTAAAGACTCCCCTAATTGTTTCCAGATATTACGTGATTCGTAAAAGTAAACACAGTATACTAATAACGTTTCATGAAGAGGTGCAAACGTTGCCTCCCATTTGTGTTAATAGCCAGGTGTGCGTTCAAAATACATACACCTTTGAGTCCTTTGATGAACAGATGGTGCAGTGGGTCAAATTCTTAGCATTTTAGTAGTTTTAGGTAAGGCAGGGTGAGCTCTGAGACAATAGTACCTAGAGAGTGTGATTGGTTATTGTGTCAGCCAATCCAGTTGGATGTTGTCACGAGTTGCTGTTTTTGTTTTTGGAGTTTCATCTGTTTTATGTGCGTGAAGTGTGAACTGACATGGCAGGCAAGTTTTTATATATAATATAGACAAGTTTTTAATATATAATTTTCAATAAATTTATAACTTTTTTGCCCATATTTACAATGGGAAACAGTATTGTAGTTGATGGAGGTAAGCCTTGTCCTCCTCCTCTTCCAAATTTTACACCTTTGAGTAATTCAAGTATGCCAACCAAATATAGCATTCTCCTTCATCATTGTTTTCTAATATACAGTATCTTAAAACAAAAAGAAAATAATATATATATATATATTATTTTCTCTATTTTACATCCATTAATGCAGTCAACTCTCACTGTAGCAAATTCACTCATTCACTGTAACATTTTTTTTGAAAACCATATAGTAGTAATTTGTAGAATGACCAAAAAAATAAATAAAATACTGAAATGAAAAATGTGTTCTATACAGTATTGCTTAATACATGAATTATTTGAACAAATTCAAAAATCTGGCTCAAAATATAGCATTTTTTTTTTTTACAGGATCATCAGAAAACAGTATACTTATGTATTTAAAGGTGGTTTAGGTTGTAATATATGACATATATGTGAAATATCCAATAACTTCTCATATGCACATGTTCAAGATATCTACTTAACTCTCAAGGCATTCATTATATCAACAATGGAAAGTGTCTCTCACACACACACATGCACTCTCTCTCTCCTGGTATGAAATTATACTATTAACTGCAAAATTCATTGAATGTTGTCCTTTAGCTAAACAGTACCCTAAGAAACTGCAACATAACACATGTTCTTTCAGTATTTTCCACAGCTAAGAATTGGGTAGTGTGAGACAAATTTAGAAGTAACTGCAAGAGTTATTTTTAAGATAAAGTGCTGCATTTCTCAGTTTGAGTCGAAATCATGTTTGGCAATGAAAATTTGCTGCTTGAGTCATTGTTTTTTAGCTGGACATGTTTTACTCAGCTGGATTAACAGCTGAATTCTTTACAGCCAAGTTCACACTATAGTATATTATAGTAGTCCCTCAATTATCCAACCACAGTGGGTGATCAAGTTGCTGATCAGATAATTGAAGGATTAGATAGCTGAAAGTGCAATTACACTGTGTTGTACCAGAATCATCACATTAATCCATTCAAGGGTCAGTTAATTGAAGGTTTATTCATTTGAAGGTTAGATGATTGAGAAATCACTGCATTATAATACAGTCTATTGTGAAATACTGTGTATTTGAGTATAGTTTTTAGGCCATTCTGTATTTTTAAGGAAATTTGCAGTATCTTTGAGTCAACTCTGCAGAAATTTGCAGAATTGACTATATTTTCCTAAATAATGTATATTATTAAACTTTAGTATTATTCTTGATTTTTTGTTAACATTAGGGTTATCTTGATTTGATGAAATTAGGAGAAATTCCTATGCCTGAAGACCTTAGAAATGGCAAAGACAAAATTGTTTTTGGAAATATTGAAGCCATTTATGAATGGCATAGAAAGTAAGTATATTTATCATAGTCTCTTGCAGAAGTTAAAAATAAAAAATGAGTTTTTCTCTAATATAATAGCAGAGTAGTTCTCAAACTGAGTCACAACTTTAAATTAAAGATACAAATAAACTATATACTTGGTTTAATCCTTTATCCAAGTGTAAGCCAACAAATTTTGTACCTGAAGTATTTTCAGGACTGGAGCAACTTGTCTTAGTATCCCATAATGCAAAGCACATGTCCTTACAGACATGTATAATGCTATGCATTATGGGAAGAGGCAGCACTACCCAGACTGGTTTTGACCTTTATTGAGGTCTCATCAGTGAGCCAGACCCAGAGGTGATACTAAGGTTGAAGTAATGCAGAAGTCATATTTTTATATACAAGTAGTTATCTCATTCATCTCCTTAAACTTAACATGTTGAACTGCCATTGACATAATGTGTAAATTTGTTGCCAGTGCCAATAGGTTGTTAGTATTTTCTCTTCAAAAATATATAACTTCCCTGTAACTTCAAACTTCTCTTTAATAAATTATTACTAGTTGAAAGTTGCTAGTCCTGAACAGTAGGGAGCAGACAAATATTAGAAGTGAATGACACCAACTTTGCACTAACATCCCCACACAGCTACATCAGCCAGTTATAAACTTGCCACTGCTACCAAAAAATTCCTATTTTCTCTTCAACAATATATAATTCCTGTTTTTTCACTTTGTCGCTGTAGCTACAAACATTTCAGAAAAGAAAAAAGAATCAAATTATCTCATCGTTAGCATATGGATAAATAAAGGGTGTTTCAAATTAAAGTACCCTATTCAGAGTTATCTGTAGAGAAAGAGAAAGAACCCATGGATAAAATACCCTCAAACTTGGTGAATACCTAACCAGATCATGGAGAAGAGATGTTTTGACAAAAAAAAATCAAAAATTATCGATAAGAGAAATATAGCTCTGTGAGCAAGAAAAGATAGTGAATTTTTTATACCTCGTGAAATGTAAGGCAGTATAAATGAAGGAGTGAGATTGACTCCACATTCATTTGACTTGTGCAATAGGTATTACTTTGCTATAATGTGCCTTACTTGAGGTGTTTCTGTAGGAATGTGTAAAATTCTTCTCGCAAAATGCTGCAACAGCACTTTGCAAGTACAGATGCCTAAAGACATTGCAAAAAGGCAAATGCAGTGCATGCATTGTTTGTCAGTTTGACATTCCAACAGGAAGAGAATCTGAAATTCTGCAAGTAATTGAAGATGTTTCAACTGCATTTGTGCAGTCATTTGAGAATGCTTTAGGTTCATAACAGTTTATGTGCCATAGAAGACAGATTTGCCTACATAATAGCATGGAGAACTTTGCATAATGCATTTCAATGCTACCTGTATAAACTCAGCCAGATGAGATAAAAAAACATCTGAGAAACGTTTGTGTCGACATTTCTAGCACACGTGGAGGTGATGTGAGGACTGATCTTGGAACATACTGTGGAGTGATGAAGAGCACATTTTCATGTTGGTAGAATGGTAAACACTCAAAACTGCTGCATCTTGGCTACAGAGAATCTCTGTGCATTTCAACAAGTTCCCTTATATTTGCTGAAGGTCACAATATGGATAGGACTTATGGCCAAGTTCATTATTGGTCTGTTTTTTCTTCAAAGGAATCCATCAAATTAGACCTGTGACCTGCACAATAACGGCTGTGCATTATTAGGACATGTTGAGCAATGTCATCCTACAACTGTAGCAAAGATGGTGGCTGAATACAATGTTGAAGCAAGATGGGGCATCTCTTCACACATGATGTTGAAGTTCAACGATTATTGCATCAACATTTCACAGATGATAGAGTAATCAGTCACTAATTTTCTATGAAATGGCCACTGCATTCACCAGACCTTAATCCCTGTGGCTTCTTGCTTTGAGGTTACCTCTGAAGCTTGGTGTATGGGGCAGAGTTCTTCATATTATTATTATTATTATTATTTGACACCTCCAGGGAGTCCAAAGGCTCATCGAAGGAGGGCACCTATTCTACAACTCTGTCTCCACCACTCAATCTCCCAAATGATCGCAACTACACCAACACCATCTATCGTCGACCAATAGTGTTCCCACAGACAACCACGGCGGGATTCGAACCTGCAGCCTGTTGGCTGGAGAGCAGATACGCTAACCATATACAGATAATATGACAGATTTGAACACAAAATCATATCATGTGTTGAAACCTCTGGACAAATCAGTTGTGTTCCACTTTATACAATGCTGTGTGGTAGTACCAGCTATTGATCCTGCACAAAGGCAAACACATTGAACATCACCTCCATTGATCATCCGAAGCTCCTTGTAGCATGTCAGCTCTGTGATATGCTTTTTGTATCACATTATTTTATGAAATGAGCAAAATAAACATCAGTGAATAGCTTTGTTTATCATTGACTCTGATTCATTTCATGATCACATACCATCTGGTTCACATTAATGTAATTTTCTTCTGCTCATATCACCATATTTCTCCTACCAGTGATTTTAGAACTTTTTTTTTGTCAAAATCTCTGCTCCATGATCTCGTTGGGATACCCACCAAGTTTGCGGGTATTTCATCTACTGGTTACAGTCTCTACAGATTATTCTGAATATTGGTACTTTAATTTGAAACACCCTGTACTTCTTCATATAAGTTTTATATGAGATATCTTGCCTCAGTGGTATATTAAAACTGTATAAGAGAATATAAATTTACAAGATTTATAAATTTCTCTAAATATATATTGTACTTGTTTTGTGAGAGTCAGTTGCTTAAATCCTTGTCATGCCAAATAATTCATAACCATTTATCCTCATAACTTTTTTGTTTGAAAAAAATGTCTTTAGTTTTGGAAAGTTTTTTCACTTGGTCATAAAATAAATTAAACTTGCCAAGAATTTTACATGTGAATTGCCTTAGTATCCCATAATACAAAGCACACACATTCTTTTGGATGTGTAATGCTATGCATTATGGAAAAGGCCACTATCCAGACCAGTTTTTGATCTTTATTGGGATCTCATCAGTGGGAACTAGACCCAGAAGAGATACCAAGGTTGCAGTGGTCATATATTTCCCATATTTAAGTAATGAAAAGGTGTAACACAAAGGTGTAATAGTACAAAGGTGTACTATTAAATTAAGGTGTTACACCTCTTCCCTGTCCTCTCATTAGCATGTATGTACAAGTGGTTTGATCGTGAAAATACTTCACGCACAAATTTTGTTTACTTATCGTTGGATAAAGTATTAAACAAGAATATAATTTCTTGGAAAGACTAATTTAATTTACAACCTAGTAAAAAAACTTTCAACATCTAATTCAAAGTATTTTGATAATAAGGTGTTACACTTTCCACTACTTGTATATGGGTGATATATAAGTAGTTGTGATATGTATTGCTTCAACCTTGGTATCTCTTCTGGGTCTGGCTCCCACTGAAGTGTTTTCACACAGATGTAGAGGGAATTCGCTGAAGTGGTCTTGATCATTGCATTCCATCAGATGCTTGCTTATGTTATAGCTTCTACTGATATAGCCTTTATTGGGTGCTTTTTCCCTGGGAGATGATTAGTTCTGCTCAGTGGTAGGGTGTGCCTGTCACTAAGTAGAACCAGTGCTGAGTATCTTTGAGTAATTGAGAGTTATGAGTTAAAGTGATCCTTTGAGTCATTGAGGTTAGAGTGATCTAATCCCTTAGATCACTCTAACCTCAATGACTCAAAGGATCACTTTAGAGAAGACCCTTAACTTATACAAAAGTCGAACCCAATCTGGGTAGTGGCCCTTTTTCATAATGCTTTATACTCCTGAAATGATGTGCTCTTTGCTTTATGGGATACTAAGGCAATTAATCTCAAGTTATTTTAATGTTGAAGCCATTTATGTACAATGGAACTAACGTACATTCTTTCCATTCCTGTGGTAGCTTTCCTGGGCTGAGACTCAAGTTATACAAAGTCAAAGGCCTAGCCATTTTGGCTGAGCATGCTTTTAGCATATGTGCTGATATTCTCTCTGACCCTATTGCCAAATTCTCATCCAGGTTACACAACAGCTCTTCAACCTCATTTTCATGCACCTCTAACTTTTCATCCAGATCTGAAGTCATTAGCTTCTATATACGAGTTGCCCAGTCCTGAAATTACTTCAGGTGCACACTTTGTTTGCTTACACTTGAATAAAGGATTAAACCAAGAATATCATTTCTTGGCATCTTTAATTTATAATATAACCAAATGGAAAACCTTTCAACATCTATCTCTAATCCACAGTATTTTAATAATAAGGTGTAACACCTTTTGGCAACTCCTATATGGAAATATGACTTCTGCATTACTTCACACCTTGGTATCACCTCTGGGTCTGCTCCCACTGATGAGACCTCAATATTGGTCGAAACTGGTCTGGGTAGTGACCCTTCCCACAATGCATAGCATTATACATGTCTGCAAGGAGATGTGCTTTGCATTATGGGATATTTAGGCAAGCTAATTTAGGCAGGCTAATATATCCCAATATATGGGATATATTAGCCTTTATATACAAATTGCAGAGTCCTGAAATTACTTCAGGTTGAAACTTTGTTTGCTTACACTTGGATGAAGGATTAAACCAAGAATATAATTTCTTGGCCTCTTTAATTTATAGTATAACCAAGTGGAAAACTTCTAACATCTTCATCCAATGTAGCAGTAGCACTCTGCACCATGTTACACACACCTAGTTGATATATCGTAGCAAAGTGAGCACTCATTAATTGAACAATCTCATTAGCATACCATCTGTATTCAGTAATGTTATTCTTCCACATTCATTCTTTATTCTATTGCAGCATAATAATAAAATTCCTTTGGATTGCCTTTAGCCTGCATAGCGAATTTCTTTTCATCCTCCGATTTAGCAACTTTCTCTGCAATTGCTTTTCTGGTCTGTAATTTATATATTTCATCACTATTATTTTCTTGATATTCCTTCCACACGATTCTTTTTTTATGGATCTCTTGATTAATAAGGTTGCTTATCCATTTTAGTCCCAACCTGTTTGTTCTTCGAACTCTAGGAATACATTCAGATACTACCTCATTTAAGCACTTTTTTTCAAATATTATCATGCATTGCATTGCCGATATCTTTCCCATTAAATAACTGATACCATGGGACCAAAGATAGTAATCTCCTAAGTTGGTCATAATTTCCATCTTTATATCAGCAGCATGTACTGCTCTAATTTTTAAATTAGAACTACCTGTTCTAATTAGAACATCTGTATAATTTGCTACTTCCCAGGAAAGTCTGGTATGATCAGTGTCACCAACTGGTGATAAAATAGTCATATTCTTAACAGTGACCCCCTTCTGATACTATGAACAAATCTGACACTCTTTGACCTTCACTTCCTTCTTGAGAAAATTTCTCAGAGCAGCTCCATAAATTTTCCTTCATTCTTATCATGAGATTTCTCTTCTACCCAATCAGTGTTTGGATAATTAAAGTCACCCATAATGATCACTCGTTTTAGTACCCATCAGGGTAATTTGGTGATGCATTTCATCATTATTCCCTACAACTGAACCATCAGGTCTATAGCAACACCCACCATATATTTCATCTTGTTAGCCTCCACTTCACACCAGATAGCCTCAAACTCACTGCTACATGGGATGTTTGTACCATTATTGCTTTCATGCATTTCTGCCCTGAAGAACTGGACTCAAATCGTCTGATATTAATAGTACTCCCCTCTTTCCTATCTCTTCTGTCATTCCTAAAAATATTATACCCTTTACACTCGATCCCAATTACAACATCTGATTCTAATAGCCAGATTTCACTAATGGCAACAATCTTAGGCCACAACTATTAATAAGGCAATGAACTCAACTTTATTCCTAATGCTCCTGGTATTTGTGTATAAAACATAACAGATTACCACCTGACATTTACCTATACTTAGATATGCAATCTGCTTGTCCTTGTAGAACCTTCTCTTTTCCCTCCCCATACACACTCTAAAGATTCAAACACAGAACATACATTTCTACCCCCTTCGCCAGATGCATAACCATGTTTACATACCATAGCTGAACTTTCATACTCTTTATTATTATTCCTCCCATTATGAATAAGTTTTCATTATTCTGTATTGTGTCACCCCAACAAGTAATTTTTCCATGCTCCTGATTCCATTCAAGTGCAGGCTGTCCCTTTATACAAGTTATTTCTTCCATGAAATTCACATCCATTTCTTCTACACAGCCTGCATATTGAATCGTTTGCTATCATAGCACTCCTTAACTTGATACTCTCATATCTCAGTAGCAAATCTACAATTTTATTCTCTCACTTTTTTTTCTCACTTCTTCCAACAGACCTTTCATATCCTCTCTCACACTATATTTGTCGTTACTTAAATCATTATTTCTAACAAGAAATACCATCTCTTTTACTTTTGTTTTGTTTTTCTATTATATTTGTCTTATCTATAATTTTTGCTCCCAGGAAGCTAGAATTAGTGACGCCATCACCAAACACAAATTTTATGATTGAATCGACATGCTTTCAGTGCTTTTCTGTTGCTTCTGGGTCTAATAATTTTTCATATCATGTCTAAGTTTCATTAAACAATTTTTCCAATTGTCTGGTCAGTTTTCTAATAATTTCTTTTAATCGAAATATTTCCAATGTCAGATTATGTTTGGTTATTTTATCATCACTGCTGCAACATGTCTGTTCATCATTACAGTAGTTCTCGAAAATTCATTTACCAGAACGTTTTTTTTTTTTAAATTTTACGTGGCATAGTAGGTGCTTACATACCTCTTTTTGCACAACAGGGTTTAGCACAACAGGGTTTAGCTTAACCATGTAATTCGGATTTTATTATTATGAACATGTTAACATAAATACCTTAATTTTTCCTAGATTCAGATGAACTAAAGAAGGCTTTTGGCATTTACAGAAGCAGTTCCATTAAAGTTCTATGTCAAAACAGTACTGAACTTTGACCCCCCCCCCCTTCAGTACACACACTATGAAATATGCCATTTGACTGCATGCACATCAATAGAAGAACATGTGTAGATTCTACATCATTAAATGTAGTTGTAGCAACGGTGTTGACATTGAAAGAAAAGACATTTATTGTTGAGCATTATTTTCATTCAAACAGAGTTGGTAGGACAAATGGTCCAAATCTGCGACATGTTTGTGAGCAGTTCGTTCATTGTTTCTGTAAACATGCCCCAAGCAATAGTGTCGTCTTTGCCTTAATCGAAAGGTTCCAACATACCGAAAGTGTTCTGTTGCAATCCAAAGGGCATTCAGGGAGACCATGAACTGTTAACACAAATGAGAATCACAGGCACATCGGATGTGTTGTGCAAAAACATTCCATTTCATGTACTGGTATTTCAACAGGATGGAGCAACCTGTTGCACATCATGTGGCTCTAGAGCCTATTTGTCAACACTTCCCTGGGAGGCTCATTTCGAGGGTCACAGAATTCCCAGACCTCTTCACGTTCTCCTGATCTCACATCACTTAATGTCTTTGTTTGGGATATGTTAAAGAAATGGGTATTCTATCATGACCCACCTTCAAACCTTGATGAACTAAGGGATAAAATTATGTGATATATCCAGCAGATGTTCCATCTCTTGTTCTCCAAGATGACAGAGAATTTTTTCATGCACTACAAAACCTGTCTTGAAAGAAAAGGTGCCCATTTCGAGCAGTAATCTTCCATTGTTAATGCTTTATTCGACCAAGATTCCACTGATAGTTGTGGATGTACATATCATCATGTGTAAACATATTTCTTTGTTAATAAACCCATTTACTTCATAACATATATCATTATAGTTGTTCAGTACTTTTTTTTTTGTGCCATACTGTATTAATAATGTAGGCAAAATACACAACTCAAAAATATCATGTAAAAAGGCTAATTATACTGTCAAGATATACGTATGTGTGCGTGTGTATTTTAACTTCTTGTCTCTTTGCCAGAAATGTTTGACATACCATCCACATTATGTAGTATTCATCATGGAGAAGATAAAGTTCTGTTTTTTCTTATTATGAGAGGTTTTCACACTGTTCCATCCTCTTAGTTCAGTGTGGTCTTATGTTATCTGCCTGCAGGGATAATCAGAGAGCAATCTTAGTTACTGAAGGCAAATCAAAGTAGTTAACTTAGAAAAGGCTTGCCTCTTTGGAACAGCATCCCTGGATTTCGGTTTCAATTGTTTTTTGTTTAGTTGGTGAAAAAGATAGCCTTGGGCTATATGATGAGATAAAGTAGCTGAGAACTTTTCTGTGTCTCCTACTGTTATCTACCTTTTCTTTTCTTTCTCTTAATACAAAACTGGCTCTCTTACACTGCTGTACTACTCTAAGCCTCTGATGAACCCCTCCCTCCCTCTATTCACTTTTTCACCTTAGCAGAGGTTGAAACCAATCACAATAGTAACGCTTCCCAAATCCATGGTAGTATGCATGTCTAATAGGAAGTGCTGTGCATTACAGTAGACTGTGAAAATTTGATGCTTAGTCCATCCACAGCTTAACCAAATAAATTTACACATCATCAATTTTCTGATATGTACTCTCAAGAGGTTTACAGGCTACTATGACAGTACTAAATTATTTGAGTATACATTATTACTAATTTCCTATTAACAATTTTCCTCCAAATTAGTCTGTTACCTGTCAACACTCCAATATTGTCATATCTAACATTTTGGTCTTCTAAGGCACTTCTGATTGAACCATTCCACCTAGATCTTTGTCTTCCTCTGGCTTTTTCTGCCATCTTGGCATCAAACATTTGTTTTACTAATCTTTCTTCTTTCATTTTGTTTATGTAACCATACCACCTTAGATTAGCCCTGATCACACATTCTTGAATGCCGACAATGTCAAACTCCTTTCTAATATCAGAATTCCTAATGACCTTGCTCACCAAGGCTCACCAGCAGGAATGTGAAAAGACAGCATCCTGAAGATTTAGCTAGTGGCTCCTAATGCTAATCCTCTGTGAGAGACAGCAGGAAAAAAAAAACATTCATATAATGTGCATCAGTGATATTTAATTATGAGTGGAAAAATAATCTTTAAATTTTTTATAGATTACCAGTGTTTTTTTTTTTTTCTTTTCTTTTTAATGTTCTTATCACTTTCATTTCTTTGTTATTCTGCTAGCAATTTACACGGTATGGCGCAAAAAAAAAAAAGTACTGAACTTCGACACCCATTTAATCCATAATGTATATCATATTGTTGTAGTTATTCAGTACCTTTTTTATTTTATTTTATTTTTTTTTTTTGTGCCATGCAGTATGAGATGGAATATAGGATAAATAATATATATATACATTTTTTTTTAATCTTGTAAATAGTTTCTTCTTAGAAGAACTAGGAAAATGTTTAGAAGAACCTCACAAACTTGGTCTGTTGTTTCGTCGTTATGAAAAAAGATTAAATATGTATGTTATATATTGCCAAAACAAACCAAAATCAGAATATATTGTATCTGAGTATCTGGAAACTTACTTTGAGGTAAGGAATGAGAAATCAAATTTGCTATAAATTACTTAATTTTACATTAATTAAATGAAATAATAATAACACATTCTTTGCTTCGTGTATATTGGACATTAGTATTTGATCAAACATTCATTTTTGCTGTATAAATGTGATTTCACTGTGCATGATTTTGTTCCCTGCAGCACATACAAAATGCATGCACTTCATAGAATGAGAGATTTATGGAAGGAAAAAGAATCTGGAGAGTGCATTTGTCATAAGTGTTTCATGAGTGAATGTCAGAAGTGTGAAGAGAGAGAGAGAGAGAGAAGAATGATAGCAACGAGTTGAAAGGATGAAAATGTGATTAGTGAGGTTGGTGTTATAAGTGGTATGAGTGATTGTAAGAATGAAACATTGGAAAATGTAGAGAATGACCAGATGATAATAGAAAAGATATCATAAAAAGTATGATATATTTTCAGTTCTCCACAGAACAAAACATGAAATTGAGTGGTTGGTATAACACAGAAGTGAAAGAAGGGGCAGTTGCAAAAAGCATGGTAAGGACCGAATTTTGTATGGTGATTCAGTAATAAGAAGTGTGCTTTAGAAAAGTGTGATAAAATAGTGTTTTCCTGATGCCAACATTGAGGATGTTAGTGATGCTCTAATGATGCAGAAAGTGAAAGAGATGTTTACAGAAGAGTGAGAAAGTAAAAGTTCTGAGTCTGTTGCTATGATATGATATAAGCAAGTTGAGACATTGTGCATGAGGAATGGTGTACAGTTTGCTGGAAGGGAAAGTTGGATGGCTTGTGTTTGAATGGATTTGACATCAGAAGTCTTCAGAAATTGTTGTTCAGTGAGAATTTGGAAGTGTACAGTCAGAAAAACTAGAATGTTTGGGGGGGGGGGTGCAGGTGAGCATGGATCTAGCAACTCAGAGATTAGGAGGTGAGAGTGTGATCATATGATGCTGAATGTAGTTCCCCAAAATTCTTAATTTTAGTGGGCTAAGCAACACGAGGTGTAAGGAAGGTGGTGGAATGAAGAGAATATTGCAGTTGATGGAAGTTTTTTCACTTGACTATGTTACCAATTGTATATTTGGTTTAATTCTTTATCCAAGTATAAGCAAACAAAGTTTGTAGTTTGTGTCTGAAGTATTTTCAGAACTGGGGCAACTCGTGATAAAGGTTAAGTAAGTTCTGATCACTTGCCTTAATATCTCCCATAATGCAAAGCACATCTCCTTGCGGACATGTATAATGCTATGCATTAAGGAAAGGGTCACTACCCAGACCTGTTTCGACCTTTATTGAGGTCTCATCAGTGGGAGCCAGACCCAGAGGTGGTGATACTAACGTGGAAGTGATGCAGAAGTCATATCACCGTATACCAGTTGCCAAAAGGTGCAACACCTTATTATTAAAATTCTCTGGATTAGAGATAGTCGATGGAAGTTTTTCACTTGGCTATGTAACCAATTATATATTTGGTTTAATCCTTTATCCAAGTGTAAGCAAACAAAGTTTGCTCCTGAAGTATTTTCAGGACTGGTGCAATTCGTGGTAAAGGCAGAGTAAGTTCTGATCACTTGCCTTAGTATCTCCCATAATGCAAAGCACATCTCCTTGCAGTATATGCGGTATATGTATAATGCTATGCATTAAGGGAAAGGCCACTACTCAGACTGGTTTTGACCTTTATTGAGGTCTCATCAGTGGGAGCCAGAGGTGGTGATACTAATGTGGAAGTAATGAGATTTCATATCACCATATACCACTTGCCAAAAGGTGTCAACACCTTATTATTAAAATTCTCTGGATTAGAGATAGTTGATGGAAGTTTTTTCACTTGGCTATGCTACCAATTATATATTTGGTTTAATCCTGTATCGAAGTGTAAGCAAACAAAGTTTGCACCTGAAGTATTTTCAGGACTCGGGCAACTCGTGGGATAAGTTGTGACCACTTGCCTTAGTATCTCCCATAATGCAAAGCACATCTCCTTATGAGTTGCCACAGTCCTGAAAATACCTCAGCCGTAAACTTTGTTTGCTTACACTTGGATAAAGGATTAAATCAAATATATAATTGGTAGTATAGCCAAGTGAAAAAACTTCCATCAACTATCTCTAATCTAGAGAATTTCAATAATGGGGTGTTGACACCTTTTGGAAACTGGTATATCTTGATATGACTTCTGCATTACTTCCACCTTAGTATCACCACCTCTGGGTCTAGCTCCCACTGATGTCAAAACCGGAGAATATATATTGAAACTGGTCCGGGTAGTGGCCCTTCCCTTAAATGCATAGCATTATACATGTCCACAAGGAGATGTGCCTAGTATCTCCCATTATTATGGGAGATACTAAGGCAAGTGATCAGAACTCACTCCACCTTTACCACGAGTTGCCCTAGTCCTGAAAATACTTCAGGAGCAAACTTTGTTTGCTTACACTTGGATAAAGGATTAAGCCATATATATATATATATAATTGGTAGAATATTGCAGTTTATGTATACTAATTCCAGAACTGTTCAAAGAGAGTGCAGAATGTAATTGATTGCTGTTATAATGCAGAGGATATAAGGGAGAATATACATGACATGCACTTTAAAATTAGAACAATGAATGCAGGTCAAGTAATGATTATGATGACATTGTAGATTGGGAGGAGGAGGAATGGTCATAGAAATGGAAGGAAATGAAATTTATACAGCTGTGGAGGTGATAATTACCTGGGGCAACATGTAATGGAGGGAACACGATGTTTGAGAGTGCTGGATCTGATCATAGCATCAGAAAACTTAACAGTAACCAATCCAGCTATGTTGCCTCTGTTTAGGGAAAGTGATCATAACTGGCATATTGCCAGACATGCACAATTTTCTGCTAAAATGAGGTGTGTGTGTTGAATTACAAAGCAGATGATTATGAAAGCTGAGGAGTCAGCTTTCTGCAGTGCTGTGGCATAAGAATTTGGAGGAGAGAGCGAGATGTTGGTGGTGCATAGGAGGTGGTCAAGGGGCATTTGAAAAAACATTATATCAGAATGTATATCCAGAGTCAGAAGGATAAATCAGGTAGGAGTTAGATGGATGAATAACATCATTAAGCGGGAGTTGCAGATAAAAAGTTGTGGAAGGAATATCGCTTACTTGCTGCAATAGTAGTACAACTCAACAGCGGCACAAGTCTTCCCTGCTATCAAATGCACTCTACACATCTAAAAGCTTACATCCATTTCTTCTACACAGCCTGTGCATTGAATCATTTGCTATTGCTGCCTTTCTTCCTAACTCAGTACTCTCATATCTGCATAGCAAACCTACAATTTTTACTCTTTCACATTTCTTTCTCTCTTCTCCCAGATTGATAGAATTCATACTGGTAGTGACACTGATGGGTTAGCAGTTTTCTGGTTTATGAAGTGACCAAATGTGGAACTTTTTCAAGCCTCCAAGTGGGAGTGATCTCAGACTGGGCAGTGAAATTCATCTCCCACCTAAAGACACTCACATCCATGTCCATGGCAGGATTCAAACACATGGCCTGTTGGTTGGATAGTGGGTACACTAACTGCTCGGCCAACCAGGCTAACAGTCTGAGACATTAGAGCACTGGAAGGTTTATCACGAGTAGAAGGAATGCAGTATGCTGTTATCGGCAAAACTGTGGATAGGGTTTGAAATCAGTGTCATTAGGTCACTTACATGCACATAAGAGGATGGATGAAATATCAGAGCCCTCAGGAACACCTGTACTAGTAAGAAAATCTGAAGAGAGAGAACATTCCGACCATTACACACAGTGAATGACCTGATGGAAAACTGGCAATCCAGTTAAAAAACTGGAAGGTAGACAATAAGATAGTATTTGCAGAAGGTTTTGATGCCATACTCTATCAAATGCATTGGAAATATCAATTGCAAACAGCACAAGTTTCTCCAAATCTTTGTCCAGGTTGGTGAGGTAAGCAAGATTTACTCTTCATCTTGATTGACAAAATCCATACTGGTGGTGACTGATGGGTTGGCAGTTTTCCAGGTTATGAAGTTGACTGGTGGTGCCTTTCTCCATTTAGACAGTGCTCATGTGAGAGCAAGTATGAGGGCAAGCATCTATCTCTTTTTTGGAATCAACTGAATAAAGTCCTGTTTCCATACTGTGGAGTGGATACTAGCGAAGTTTAATACAGTGCAGAGATGATGGATAGGTTTTATTCAGGAACACATCTGCTGAGCACAATTGGTTTAATACCATCAGGACTGGAAGCTGTTTTGGTATTTGGATTGTTCCAGATTCTTCTAATGCCTTTCTTCTGGTTGGTTGTAGAAGTCATGTAGTGCATTGATTCAGCTATAATTGGAGGTGATTTCCCATGATCAATCTATGCAAGAACTTGAAGAGAAGAGTGAATTCTAGAAGATTTGCTATAATAATTTCCACTCCGGTGGGGGGGGGGGGGGAGTGGAAGCATGGACACCAACACATATCTGGATTCAACTGTCATTTCTGCAAGAGGTACAAGTATTCTGCATTTAACTTTTTTGGAATTAGACTTGCTTTGTTAATGATATTGAATTTATTGCACTTTTATTACTTTCATCATAGGCTGTGGAGGTAGCAAAATAATCCTCAGAGATCCCACTTTACAACCTAGGCCTCCTATAAACACCCATAGAGGACACACCACCTAAATAGGACTGCAGAGTCATTTCCACATGTTTCATTTATATTTGTGTGTGTGGTGTGTGGTTTGTACTCCTTGAAAATGTCTCAGTGGTTGAGATGAAATATTGAAAGCATTAAAATAGTTTTTATTCCTTTCTTAGTGCTGTTAATACTTCTTTACAACTTCAACATGAAGACACTTGTAGTATGCTTATTTGATTGCCTTTGCATACTTCTTGGAAAACAGTGTCATGTATATTAGGTGAGAATTTTGAACAGAGAAAAGAATGAAGGTTCATATTCCAATGTGGATGATTTCTGTAATGCAATCATAAAAGGTATCTTTGCCTGGAACATTGAAACAGTTATCTGACTATAGAAGGAGTAGTTCTTGAAGATCTTTATACTTGATATTGTATTGGTCATGATTGGTTAAGATAATTTTCTCTCCAGATGAAACTTGTATTAGATTATATCTAAATTACTGGGAAGAGAAGACACCTCAGAATGTACCTAGAAGGAGAACTGATTAAATATAAAAATTTCACATTTGACGTTCCCAGACGTCTGATATTCCTCTGGCAAGGATTATCAGAGCACACAAAAGTAGAAGGTGAATGAAACCTCATTACTCTCCAACAGAGTGAATTCATGGAAAATTCATCTCATGAAACATTAATCACTGGAAAATTCATCGCTTATAAAATACATTGCAAGAAAATATATCCCGGGAAAATTCTTTGCAAGAAAATTTAAAATCCTATTGCAATGATATTCATATATGAAAAGCAAATTCAAAACAAGAAATATTTTATGTATTATTTATTTACTTACTTCGATTTTATTTAGCTTTCTAAAATATTTTTATTCCATATAAAGTTATTAATATTCTTTCTTACTTAGATACTACAGGTTCTGTGGATGGAATATTAATTTTTACAAAACTGAAATCGAGTGGTTAGGGAGAAAGGGCACCATATTTAAGAATATTTAGGGAGAATAGTTATTTTCAACTAATATTTATAATTAACTATTTATATATTCCTGTTAAATATTCTAATTATTTATAGCGAATAGTTATTAGGGAGAATAAAATATTTAAGAATAGTTAGGGAGAAAGGGTAGAATATTTATTCTTCTAACCGTTCACTATTTTTCTGCGCACTTAGACACCCATTCAGATTATTTTTTTTAATCTAAACTAATTCAGAAAATAAGTTGTTTCAGTTATAGAATACACATATATTCGATAACTGAAACACATCATCTTCTGAATTAGTTCAGATAAATAAATAAATTATATATATATATATATTACATCTGAATGGGCATCTAAGTATGCAGAAGAATAGTGAATGGTTAGAAGAATAAATGTTCTGGACTATTCCATCTACAGAACCTGTAGTATTTAAGTAAGAAACAATATTAATAACTTTTTAAGAAGAAACAGAAATTAGGAAACTAACCGATCAATAAAATATTAATTTCACTTTATAAGAATAAAAATATTATGAAAATCTAATTAAAATCTAAATAAATAATGCATAAATACATAAAGAAATTATATCTTGTATTGCATTTACTTTTCATGTATGGGTATCATTAATATATTTGAATTTTCTAGTGAAGAAATTTTCATTAAATAAGTTTCCCACGATAAATTGTCCATGTGATAATTGTGTAGACACGGTCAGTAGAATTGGATATTTCTCTGGCAAAGAATATCAGACCACACAAAAGCATAAGGCGAATGTAAATGAAACCTCATTACTCTCCAGCAGAGTGGACAGTTGAGGTGGGATTCAGTGAAATGGTCAGGTTTGAATGCCTGTGAGCAGTATTGGTGCAGATTATTTAAGTTTGTGTTCAAGGATCAAAGCTGTATAACTGAGAGGAGACCTTCACATAGCCTTTAAAGGAATGCGGAGAACCGACCAGGGCTTCTGACCTAATGTCCAATCCTCACCTTCTCGTGGTGCACCCTGTTGGGTATCTACTTTGATACTGAACAAACGAGGATGGGCTGGCAATTTGGGATAGAGCTGACCAAATTGTATTCTTATTGGTTAAACCAAAATAAAAAATGATGGTACAACATGACAAAATTTCATGCCAGCTGGTGTGTCGCCCGGTTAAACAAGGCCCCCATTGTTTTCGCCAGGGCGAACAGCGAAAAGTCAGCTACTGGAACAAATCTGAAAACAAACCCCAACTCAATCACCAATCAATCATCAACTCAATCATCAATCACCAACTCAATCACCAATCACAACTCAACCATCACCAGAGTTAAAGATCGGTACTATCAATGTAAGAAGCCTGAATGGCAAAGAATGGAGCTAGCTGAGGAATTAGATAAGTACCAGATTGACATAATAGGGGTGACTGAAACAAAAAAGACCAAAACTGGTGAGATCTTTCTGAGCAATAAATACAAAATGTTATATTCAGGCAATGACAATCAAGGAAAAGAAGGAGTAGCCATAGTATTCAACACAAAATACGAGGCTAATCTTCTTGAATGGCAGTCAGTCTCAAGTAGAGTAATGTGGGCAAATATGAGAATGGGGAACTGGACAATGAGACTTATTTGTACCTATGGTCCCACAGAAGGTTCTACTAAGATAGAAGTGGAGGAATTTTTTGAAGCTTTAGAAAAAGCAACTGACACAATGAAAAAGGAAAAGTTGGTCCTTGTTGGGGATCTAAATAGCAGAGTAGGAAATGATTGTGAGACATACAAAAATATTTTGGGAAAATTTGGAGAAAAGAGCAAAGCTAATAATAATGGCAAATATCTGTTGGATTTCTGCTCAGGACATGGACTGGTTATTACTAACACCATGTTCCAACATAAAAATGTGCACAAATTCACATGGAGAGAAGAGGCCAGGAATAAGAAAAGTCTCATTGACTATGTTATTGTTGATAGTGATGTTTTCTCCCTGGTGCAGGACACCAGACTATACAGAGGATTTGAAATTGGAAGTGATCACTATTTAGTCTTGAGCCGGATAAAATTGAATTTCATATTGAAAAGAATAACATGTAAGAAAGTTTTAAAGCGAATAAAAGTTCAGCAGCTCTCAGATGTTAACTGTAGACTAAAATACAGAAAGATTATTGAAAAGAAAATGAAAGAATTTGAGAACAGGAATCAAACCTTGGAGATTCAGTGGAAAACTCTGAAGAAAACATTGATTGATTCTGCCAGAGAAGCATGTGGTGAGGTTGTGTGCAAGGATAAAAAAATCAGAACTCCCTGGTGGACACAGGAAGTTAAAGAGGCAGTGAAGGAAAAGAAGAAAGCATATCAAAAGTTCCTGGCAAATAAGTCAGCTTGTGCTCTTAGAGAATACAGAGACAAATGTAAGAAAGCTAAACACTGTGTAAAACTAGCTAAACAAAAGTCATGGGAGGACTTTAGCAAGAATATAGAAAATAAATATCAAGAAGGTGGCAAAATATTCTGGAGGTTGTTGAAGAAGCTTAGGAATGGAGGAAAGAGTGCTGTAAAAGGAGTTAGAGATGATAAAGGTGACATGAAAAACAGGAGAAAAAGATATCCTTGAAGTATGGAGTAATTACTTTGAAAAGAATACAGAAGAAGAGAATACAGAGACAAATGTAAGAAAGCTAAACACTGTGTAAAACTAGCTAAACAAAAGTCATGGGAGGACTTTGGCAAGAATATAGAAAATAAATATCAAGAAGGTGGCAAAATATTCTGGAGGTTGTTGAAGAAGCTTAGGAATGGAGGAAAGAGTGCTGTAAAAGGAGTTAGAGATGATAAAGGTGACATGAAAAACAGGAGAAAAAGATATCCTTGAAGTATGGAGTAATTACTTTGAAAAACTGCTAAATGAAACAATAGCAGTGATGACAGCATAGTGATAAAAAACACTGACCAGCCTTGCAGTCAGGTATACATATCCATACTTGAAGTAGAAAAAGCCATCAAAGGCTTGAAATGTGGAAAGGCAGCAGGAGTAGATGATATTCGACCAGAAATGTTGAAGTATGGTGGTATAAGAGTCTTACAGTAGCTGCACTGCATAGTTCAGAAAGCCTGGACAGAGGGACGAATTCCCGATGATTGGAGTAGAGCTATCATAGTACCCATATATAAAAATGGAAATAAAACTGAATGTGAGAATTACAGAGGTATTTCCCTACTGAGTGTTCCTGGCAAGATCTATTCAAGTATACTTGAGAAACGGTTGAGAAGAATTGTGGAAGAACAAGCTGGATTCAAGCCAAATAGAGGCTGTCAGGATCAGATCTTCACTTTATGACAAATAGTCGAGAAAGTATGGGAATATAACAAAGATCTGTATTTAAGTTTTGTTGATTTGGAAAAGGCATATGGGAAGGTACCAAGAGAGAAGCTATTCAATACGCTACAGCTATATGGTGTCAATGGGACATTATATCAAGCAATCCTTAGTCTTTATTTGAGTTGTAAGTCAGCAGTTAGAATTGAAGGAAGTACAGGAAGATGGTTTAATGTTAAATCTGGTGTGAGACAAGGATGTACATTATCCCCTCTGTTATTCATTATCTATATGGATCACATTATGAAGGAAAGTGGTATTAAACCTGATATCAAAATTGGAGATGTTAATGTCAGCTCTTTGCTTTATGCAGATGATGTTATACTTCTAAATAAATCTGCTACAAGTCTGCAAGATTCTCTGACTAAATTGAATAGCTGTTGTAATAGATATGATATGAAGGTGCAATGAAAAGCCAAAGACAATGAAAATAGGCAGAATCATTGAAAATGTCAACTGTGTTGTGAATGGAGAACCTGTGGAACAAGTAAAACATTTCAGCTACTTAGGCACGATTTTTACTGAAGATGGTAAATTAAATATAGAAATAGACAACAGAATCAGCAAAGCTGGTATGGTGGGAAGTCAATTGAATAAATTCATATGGAATAAGAGAGAAATTAGTCAGAACACTAAATTAGCTGTATACAAGACAGTGTTCAAACCAGTTTTAACTTATGGATCTGAGAGCTGGGTAAGAAGTATAACACTTGACCAAAGACTAGAGACCCCAGATATGAGAGTCCTGAGAAAGATTAGAGGCGTGAACAAATGGCATCAATGGCAATATCATATTAAAAATGAGGATATTAGTAAAGAACTTGACATTGTCAGCATCCAGGAATGTGTTAGCAGAGCTAATCTCAGGTGGTATGGTCACTTAAATAGAATGGGAGATTAAAGATTAGCAAAACAAGTGTTCTCTGCCATGTTGGCAGGAAAACGATCCAGAGGAAGGCCAAGATATAGGTGGATTGATACGGTACAAAGTGCCTTAGAGGATAGAAATATAAGATCTGATAATGTTGGAGTCTTGACAAGTAAGAGACTGATTTGGAGGAAAATTGTAGATAGGAAGTTAGTAATGATGTAATTTTTTCATGTAGTTCTGTCATATCCTGTACACCCCTTGAGGGTACATGGCAGGAATTTGATGATGATGATGATGATGTGTTTATGCTAGAAATCTTAGTGAAGTACAGTATTTTGACTTTATCAATATTTTTCAGTTTATATATATATATATATATATATATATATAACAAAAAAATTGCCTAAAGAAGTTCTTCATTCTAAACTTCAGTCAGAAAATACTTTACATAGACTTCATTTGGAAATCGTGACCATAGTATCCATTTGAAGTGCCTGTAAAAAAAGACACAAATCTGAAAACAGGGCATCTGTAGGGTTGAAGTGAATCAGTGAGGGAGTAATCATTTATCAGCCAAATTGCTCTCTTCTGGACAGCACCAAGAATGTTTAGGGAGTTTTAACTGCATCACCTAAAAGTGAATAATTGCTACTTTTTCCAGAATAGTACGTAATAGACCTAATTTGAAATTGAATGATACAGATCTTAATTTACGTAACAGTAAACATTTGTGAATATCACTTCCTTGTGTGTTCAGTGCCATTGGTTCCCAATCTGTGGACACTTTAATCATTCAAATGAATATAATGCATAGAACAAGTTTTTCAAGCAGCAAACTATTTATGACAGTTTTGTATTTGAGATGTATATATTCTGATTTTAATGTACTTTGCCACACACCACTAAGTTATGTATAGCTTAGTGGTGTGTGGCAAAGTACATTAATAGAGATGCATACTATTTATCTGTTGATAAATAAGGGAATATCATGAGAATACCTACTCACTGATGAGACCTCAAAAAAGGTTGAAACCGGTCTGGGTAGTGACCTCTCCTCATAATGTAAGGCAGTATTACATCTCCTAGGAGCTGTGTTTTACATTATGAGAAAATATCAAGGATAGTGAGGGAGCTTGCTCAACCTTTGCTTCGAGTTGCCTTGGCATTGCACTACCAGGTGTTCACTTACACTTGGATTCGCCGATAGTTCTTTGGCATGAAACTCTTAGATTGTAGTTTTCAATCAGAGTTTTGCATACTGGTTGTAAAATAATAAGGAATTTTTATCCCCTTAATTTAACATTAACTCTTAGTAAGGGAATATCATGAGTAGACATATAAATACAAAATTAATGACGGAAAATCTCACATAAAAAGATTTTTTTAATAGTATAATTTTTGCCTGTGTCACAGACATCTTTAGTACATGTTAAGCTCAAATTAAACAATAACTGACAATTCCAAAAAGTGCCACCTAAGTAGCTAGTGTAAGATAACTAAAAAGGCCAATAAAATTTTCTAACAAAAAAAAAAAACTATATATACAATAAAAAGTTAGGAAATATTATCTGATTTGTAAAGTACTATCTCCCATAAAGGGGATAGACGTAAACTATCGGATCTGTTTAAGTTAGGAGGGTGGAGTAAAGTTTCACATGTTTCTTTATAAAGCCGTTGTATGAAGAACTGACTTTTGTGAAGGACTCTTTTTTTTTCCAATGAAATCTATGTCTGGTTAACATGGCATGTTCTGCAAGTCCAGACTGTTCAGGTTTAAGGTACTGAATATTAGACTGGTGTTCTTCTAGTCAAATAGAGGTAGATCTTCCTGTTTGTCTGAAATAAGATAATCCAAAAGAGCAAGGAATCTGGTAGATTCCTTGGTCTTGTGGATTATCTATAGAACCTGGATAATTAAGATGTGGAAGCTTGTCCTTAGGAGAAGTGAGAAAGGTGGAGATTTTTCTGACCAGTCGAAAGGCAAAAAAATATTCAGTGGTTTTAAAACTTTTGCTATACATTCACTAATGCCGTGTACATATGGGATAGGAATGCACGTTATTTCTTCTGTATTTGAAGATGAAGACATATTAAAACTACTCAAAGCTCTTTTGATGAAGGAATTCTTGTATCCATTAGATAGAAAGGATGAAGTAATATATTGCAGTTCTTTCTGTAAGAGATCGTCTGAAGAACAAAAGGAGTTGGCCCGATGAACCAGTGTTTTAATAGTTCCTGCCTTTTGACTGGGATGGTGATGATATTCAGTATGGATATAATTGCCAGCATGAGTCTTCTTTCTATAGCCTGAGAAATGTGGTTACCATCTGATTGGCGAAGAATTAGATCTAAAAAGGCTAACTGCTTATTTGATTCTATTTCAAGGGTTAACTGGATTCTTGGATGAAGTGCATTTAACTTAGTGAGAAACTGTTGAAGTTCATCAGAAGAGCCATTCCAAATAGCAAAAATGTCATCGACATATCTGAACCAATGAGTAGGTCTGGGAGAAATGTTGTCAAAGATATTTTTCAAAATGTTCCATAAAGAAGTTGGAGATAGCAAGAGAAAGAGGATTTTATCGACATTTTTATAAAAGTTGGTGGTTATAGTTGTAGAGGGCCGTTCTAGATGACAGATAGACAGAGGAAGTGAGGAACAGGAGAAGTTGGTTCGTTATGTTTACATTTGGACTGAGAAAAGATGTTAGGCAGTTGCTGTTCTTATTTTAACAGGCCCAGCAGAAAGCAAAAGAATGATGGAGGTTCAATGAAGCAGTAGCCATTTGAAGTGCCTGTAGAAAAAACACAGAGCTGAAAACTGTGCATCTGTAGGGTGGTGTCGAAGTGAATCAGTGAAGCTGGGATCATTTATCAGCCAAATTGCTCTCTTCTGGACAGTACAAAGAATGTTTAGGGAGTTTTAACTGCATCATCCCCCAAACTTGTAACATACAGAGTTAGTAACTAGATGGTGAAAAGTAACATCTTGCAGAAAAGGGGTCTAGTTAGAGGCTTAGGAAGCTGTGTGATGGATCTGATGCCGGGAGGGACTGGATGTAAATGTCAGTTCAAGGAGTGAGATATATTTGAGACCACAGCCTATAAGTCAGTGGCACACTCAGGATTTAATCTTGGAGGGAGCCGAGCGCTCAGGATTTAACCTTTTGGGGGGGGGGGGCGAGTTGAGTAGACGTTTTGCGAATACACACTACACATCGCATACGACCTATAACTGAGCATCTGCAGTGATCGCTAATTCATAAGTAGCACACAACATAAATAAAAAAAATTAATTTTAATTAGGAAAAGATTTTTGGAAATTTTTCTAGTGTTTTTTCCTTTTCTTTGGGGGGTGTCCGGGCCCCTTAGCCCCCCCCCCCTCTGGGTGCACCACTGCTATAAGTTGTTGAACATAATCACTATTTGTGTATCCAGGTTAGCATTTGAGGCTCTTATCTGAATGTCATTACATATTGAAATATAATTTTAAAGTTCTTTTTGATACATTTATTCTCAGAATGAAATTAATGAAAAATTGTCTAACAATAATAGGGGAAATCGAAGTTAATTAAGTAGTATTTGGTTTGGTGACCCCCCCCTGCCCCGAATTTTATTAGGGCTCAGGACTGGCATATGGCTGGGACATATTCATGACTAATCCATGTATGTTCACCAGGCTGGTTTGCCTGTTCTGGGGGACGAAAAACCCGAGTTTCTAGGTGAAAAAAACCTTCTACCTTCATATGAGACCAGCTAACTCACCTTTCGTCAAATGACACCAAATGAAGGTTCCTCACGTCACTGACGGGAATCAAGCCCAGGTCTTTCCGACCAGAGGGCTTTGTCTATACTGACTGAGCTATGGAGGCTCGAGTAGTATTTAGTGGCAGTTAAATATTTATTTGCATTAAATCATTTTTGTTAATTTTTGGAATACAAATTAAATGCAGAATGTTATGAGACTGTTTTAATTAAACTATAAATTATTTTAAATGAAACATTTATACTGATAGAATATATATGTACTTGTAGCTTCACCAGAGGAAATTATAAGAGCATCTGACAAACGATTTATGAAACAATAAAATTAACTTCAGTTGACAGAAAACATCTGCACTCAACAATGCATAAAATTGCTATTAACTTAACTCTAGACTCTAGTAACTTAGTATTATCAGGAAGAATAGAATAGACAGGATAAGGGTGGGGTACTGCTGATGATAGTAGATGAATTGCAGCCAACAAGAGTAGGAGTAAGGCAGATGGCAGTTCTCTTGAGTTAATCTGGTGTGAGATTGAGGCCAATTGGGCAAAATATAAAATTGGTTACTACTATAGGCCGAAAGGGGGGGGGGGGAGTGTCAGGAATGATATGGAAGACATGCATCAGCAGATTAGTACAATTAAGTCGAGTAATTATAATCAGACGCAGTTCCTTTGACTACGCTGTTTAATTTAAAGTTCTGCTCTGGCAGTCCCAAGAGAGTGGAAGGAGGGCAAAATAATTCCTTTGCCTAAAGAATGGTCTAAGTCTGTAGTAACAAATTATAGACCAATTATTATTTCAAGAGTGGTGGCGGTGGTAAAAGTACTGGAAAACTTGATCATAAAAAGAATTCAGGAATGGGGGGGAACTTCATAGACAGATTGGAAGGAGGAAAGAATGGCAGGAAGAATGGAAATGGGATTTATACACTTACTGAGAGATAATTACTTGAAGCAGAATGTGATGGAGAGGACTTGAGGTACAATAGTATTGAATCTTGTTATAGGATCAGAAGATCATAACTAAGGTGGCTATATTTTGCTCCATTGAGGGCAACATAGCCACGTGTGGTCTTGGCTTGGGTGGTAGAAAAACACATCAAAATTGCAGTTAAGAAGGGGTGTATATGGAATTACAGGGCAGGTGATTATAATACATTTAGGAAGCAGCTTAAAGCAGTACTATGTCATAAAGATTTGCAAGGGAAGGATATTCACAGTGCATGAGGGGATAGTCAAGGGGTATATGGAGGAAGAATATCACACTATACACCCAAGGTCAGGATGGCAAATTGAGTAGGAGTTAAATGATGAGTAATATGATGAGTACAAGGATTAGACAAGGAAATTGACCAGCATGGTAAGTAACTAAAACAAAATCAGCAAAATCAAAGAGTTTTTTGTAATGTGGTAAGTAAGAGGAAGAATGATTATGGAAGGATAACTTTAATGAGTGCAGATGGTAGAGAGATAACGAAGGCAGACGAAATTGTTGAGCTACTGAGTAATCATTTTGCAAGGGTATATCATCCAAATGAAGATATTGTTATGACACAGAATGATGTGAGAACAGAGGTCGAAGAATTGGAGGTACTTAGTATATTGCAGAATCTGAATGAAAATACAGCTTGCCATTGGATGGGTTATTGGCTCTCGTTTTATGAGAATGTGCAGGGGAACTGGCAGTGCCTTTGACTAGGCTGTTTAACTTAAAGCTCAGCTCTGGTAGTCCCAAGAGAGTGGAAGGAGGACAAAATAATTCCTTTGCATAAAGGATGGTGTAAGTCTGTAGTAACAAATTATAGATCAATTATTTTTTCAAGAGTGGTGGTAAAAGTACTGGAAAACTTGGTGATAAAAAGAATTCAGGAATGGGTGGATAAGAATATGCTCTGTGAGGCGTAGCATGGCTTTGTGAAGGGTTGGCCATGCCTTAGTAATCAACTACCTTTTATAATAGAGTGACAGCAGAGTTGGATAAAGGGAATGGCCACACAATGACTGATGAATTTTGCAAAGGCACATGATAGGATACCACATAGAACTCTTATGCAAACTGCAAAAAATGGGGATGGATATGAAACTGGTGATGTGGATAAAAGGGTGGCTCATGGGCAGAGTACTATATAGAGGAGCAGAATTCAGAAGGCATGTGACTAATAATGTGCAGCAGGGCTCTGTGTTTGGACTACTGCTGTTTAACATGTACATAAATGATAGGAAATAATTTGAAGAGAGATAGATATTCAGTTGTTTGCTGATGATGCAAAGTTGGGTAAGGTAATAAATAATCAAGGTGATGTAGAGAGTTTGCAGGATGATTTAAATAGACTGACGGTATGGACAAAACATAGTGGATATCAATTTAATGTGGAAGAGTGTCAAGTTATGCATTTTGGGATACAATGATTGTGTACCACATTGAGGAAACTGTACTCCAGGGATTTAGGGATAGTGTTGCTAAAGGAGCCAGGGTAGTTCACAGGATTACTTAGTCAGTGAAGAATTTTTTGCTCAGGTCTGGTCACCTGAGTTTCTTGGGAAGTGGTGGTGGAGAGGACCAAGTGAGTGACCAAGATGGTGAATTGTCTGTGGACAATTCACCATCTTGTGAGGATAGATTGAAGGTTTTGGATTGCAAAAGTTGGTTAATAGGCAAAAAAGAGGGGATATGATTAAAAAAAAAAAAAATCACATTGGATGTCGTAGATGCCGTATGGTCACTCCCATACCTCACTGTGTTTTGGACACAAAGCCTTCTGCTAGAAGTAGTAGGGTCTCAGATGCTCTTTCCACACAGAGTTAGTAGGACAATCACAAACATTCATTCCCATAGCAGGATTCAAATCAGCAGTCTGTTGGCTGGAGAGCAGATACGCTAACCACTAAACCAATCAGGCTGACTGCAATATGATAGAAACATTTAAAGTACTTAAGGGCTTTTATAGAATTAATTCAGGGGAAATGTTTTAGTACTTGGTTGGAGGAGGCAGAACAAGAAGTCATTCCTGGAAGTTGGATAAGAGTGTGGTTAGCAAAGGTGTAAGGACTAGTCCTTTCTTTTAGTGTTACACGGTGATCAGCATTGATTTAAAAATTTTATGGAATTTACAACCGTGTTTTTTAACACGGTTGTAAATTCCATAAAATTTTTAAATGAGTGTAAGGACTGGATATTTTACTTGGAGAGTGGTGAACGGATGGAATTGGTTGCCTGAGTCAATCGTGAGTGCTTTGTGTGTTAATGGTTGGAAGGAGAGGTGTGATAGATATTGTGTTGATATTATGGGTCTCCCATAATGATCCATGGAAGTACCAGTGGTGAGCTATAAGGGGCTTATAGCTCACCACTGGAAGTACCAGTGGTGAGCCCTTTTATAATTTTTCTCAAACTTGCGAGCCCCTTGCTCTTCTTGTTTAATAATCTTGTAGAACTAGAAAATACCACCGTGGAATCGGTACACAATAAATAACGGAAAAAACTCACGTAGAAAGATTATTTATTAGTATAATTTTCGCCTGTGTGTCACAGGCATCTTCAGTACATTAAGCTCAAAATTAAACACTAACTGACAATTCCAAAAAGCGCCACCTAAGTAGCTGGTGTAAGATAACTAAAAAGGTCAATAACTTTCCTTAAAAAAAAAAAAAAAAAAAAAAAAAAAAAAATCAATACAATAAAAAGTTAGGAAAGATTAGCTGATTTGTAAAGTACTATCTCCCATAAAGGGGATAGGCGTAAGCCGTCGGATCTGTTTAAGTTAGGAGAATGAAGTAGAGTTTCACATGTTTTTTTATAAAGGCGTTCCATAAGAAACTGACTTTTGAGAAGAACTCTTGTCTTTCTCCATTGAACTCTGTGTCTAGTGAAGATGGCATGTTCAGAAAGTCCAGACTTTTCAGGTTTAAAGTATTCAATATAAGATTGGTGTTCTTCTAGCTGAATAGAGGCAGATCTTTCCGTTTGTCCGAAATAAGATAATCCACAAGAGCACGGAATCTGGTAGACACCTGGATGATTAAGATGTGGAAGCTTGTCCTTAGGAGAAGTGAGAAAGGTGGAGATTTTTCTAAATGGTCGAAAGAAGCAAAAATATTCAGTGGTTTTAAAACTTTTGCTATACGTTCACTGATGCCTTGTACATAAGGGATAGTAATGTGCGTTATTTCCTCTGTGTTTGAAGAGGAAGACATATTAAAACTACTCAAAGTTCTTTTAATGAAGCAATTCTTATAACCATTAGATAGAAAGAGCGCACGGAAACATCTAAGACTCTTCAAAGGACAAGACAACAACAACAACAACATAGAAAGGAAGAAGTTATGTATTGTAGTTCTTTCTGTAAAAGATCGTCTGTAGAACTTTGAGTAGTTTTAATATGTCTTCCTCTTCAAACACAGAGGAAATAACGTGCATTACTATCCCTTATGTACAAGGCATCAGTGAACGTATAGCAAAAGTTTTAAAACCACTGAATATTTTTGTTGCCTTTCGACCGTTTAGAAACATCTCCACCTTTCTCACATCTCCTAAGGACAAGCTTCCACATCTTAATCATCCAGGTGTCTACCAGATTCCGTGCTCTTGTGGATTATCTTATTTCGGACAAATGGGAAGATCTGCCTCTATTCGGCTAGAAGAACACCAGAACACCAATCTTATATTGAATACTTTAAACCTGAAAAGTCTGGACTTTCTGAACATGCCATCTTCACTAGACACAGAGTTCATTGGAGAAAGACAAGAGTTCTTCACAAAAGTCAGTTTCTCATGGAACGCCTTTATAAAGAAACATATGAAACTCTACTTCATTCTCCTAACTTAAACAGATCCGACGGCTTACGCCTATCCCCTTTATGGGAGATAGTACTTTACAAATCAGCGAATCTTTCCTAACTTTTTATTGTATTAATTATTTTTTTATTTTTTTTTTAGGAAAGTTATTGACCTTTTTAGTTATCTTATGCCAACTACTTAGGTGGTGCTTTTTGGAATTGTCAGTTAGTGTTTAATTTTGAGCTTAATGTACTGAAGATGCCTGTGACACACAGGCGAAAATTATACCAATAAATAATCTTTCTACATGAGTTTTTTCCGTTATTTATTGTGTACCGATATGTCTACTCACGGTTTACCTCTTTTAAAACCCACCGTGGAATGTATACACGCTACTATAATTGCTACTTTAAATTCATATGGATTTTCTAATAACTAAGGTACCTGAGGCAAATAAGGCCCATCTTATTTAAAATTTGAATAAGTTAGACAATTGTTTAGATTAATTGAAACAACAGTGTTCATATTAAAGTTTGTATTATCACTAATTAAAAAAAAACACAAATAAGAACAATTCTTGCAGTAATTTATATTTTAACCAAGTCTTTAAATATTACCTTGTGTGGGCCTTATTAAACCATAGTAGTTTAATAAAGCCCTTGAACAAAATTAAATATTTTAAAAAGAATATAACAATTATTTTTAATTATTATTAAAGTTAATCATAAGAACAGTCATAAGGGCATAAAAATACGCCACATTCTTCTTTTGTGAGACCAACACACTCTTCATGGTACCATTTAACACACTGTGTGCATTGCCTCATATCAGCAACCTTTTCTTCTCTTCATCCATGGCAATATCACCCATCTTTTGACACTCTGTTTGTTCCTTTATTTATTTATTTTTTTTTTGGTTCTTCCTGTTTTTTAGTGGCAGCTTTCTCTTTCTTACTATCCTTTTCTTTGAAAAAATCTTTGGTCACTCTCTGGCCCTTATAATTTAACGCTTTTCTTCTTGGTGTTGCTTTACAACTGCATAATTTGGCGTTGGTATTAACTCCTGAAAAGATGACTTCAAAGAGTTCTTTGATTTTAGATTTGCCAATGGAATCTCATCATCGGAGTTATCTGAATCACAAGATGGAGGATTAGGACATGTTCATACAGCTCGAGCAGGATTCAAAAATTGAGCTTTACGTTTAGAAATTGTTGGCTTTCTCTTTAAAAATAACTTCAACCAATCTTTTCCTGCAAGGCCACTTTCTTTATTGAAGTTATTCCTAATTTCATTTTGTTCACAAAATATAAAAGTTTGCCTGCATATAGCTTTTGGAGTTAAAGGGATGCCAATTGAATTAAACTTTACTATTCTTTCTACCAAGTTCTCTTGTTCTTTTGTTAGCACAGTATTTCTTCCTAATCTTTTCGTCATCTTCTCTGTCTTTAAATGGTTCCTCAGTGTTCTTCTAGGGACTCCATAGCGTCTGATGCTGCACGTTGTGATAGTTGTCCTCTTTGCACAGCTTTCATAACTGCTTCTAGTCTTTCATCAGTCCAAAGAACCCGTTTCTTCTTAACTTCTGACATTTTCAGAGGCCTTTAGCAATAAAATAGTAACTATTATGAGCAATCGCCAAAAATAAAATCATAAATGATAGCAGTTTAATAAGGTCCATCAACAAATTTACTGGGCCTTATTAACTACCGCGAACTAGGTTAGATCACATCTATTTTCATGTAAAATATGAATTCAAATCAATTAAAACATTTTTTTATCATAAAACTGAATGTTGAAAGAACAATTTAAATATAAAAACAATGCGAAAAGAACAATATTTTTAATTAAAACTTACGAACTATTGCGGCATAATATTATTAAATGGGAAGACACAATACAGTCGCTAGACAATATGGCGCTATTGATTTGCCATTGTATTGCTTCCTCTGTGTGTGTGTGTGTGTGTGTGTGTGTGTGTGTGTAAGAAACCAAACTGGCACAACTTACCGTAAATGTGATTTTTTTTTAAACGGGCCTTATTTACCTCAGGTACCTTATATAAAAAATCATTTCATTGCATTTTGTTCTGATGGAGCTAGTGTAATGTTAGGAAACAAATCAGGTGTTGCAATCAAACTTCTACAAAAATTTCCCAATGTTGTGATTTGGCATTGTGCTCATCTTTTACACTTATCATTAGACGATTCGATAAAAAACATTAAAGAAATAAATCATTTTGAAATATTTATTATTATTTAATAATAATAATAAAATTTTCTATATTCAGACAGTCAAGGTACATTGTATTTAAAGATATATTACAAGTATATAATTTGTATACAATCAATCATATATGATGCACATCCAGAAAGTTCAGTCCAGTCAAGAATTAAAAAAAAAAAAGAAAAAAATACTGGCAGTGAAGAAAAAAGTTTTATTATAAGCTAAAATATCTACATATACACTCCATTTTTCCAAATAGTTGCCATTGACTTCCAGGCATGTTTGGTATCATGGCACCAGCTTCTTCATTCCACATCAAGAAAAGTCTGCCACCAGTGTGAGTTCAACCCCTGAGCCACACTGTTCTTTAGTTCATCATGTTCAAAGCACTGAGAAGGGAGCCACTGCTTCATATGCAGGAACAAGAGGTAGTCAAGTGGTGTCAGGTCAGGGCTGTAGATGGGTGGTCAAAAAGTTCCCACCCATACTTCTGAATTTGCTTAATTACTAATCTGCATTCCTTCAGTGTTTCACTGAGTCAACCATTGAATAATGCTGTTCTTCAGTTCCTCATCTTCTTCAAAGCGCTGAAATGGGAGCCACTACTTCATATGCAGGAACAAGAGGTAGTCACTAGACACCAGGTTGGGGCTGTAGGGTGTGGTAGAAAAGTTCTTCCCAAACTTCTGAATTTGCTGAATTTCTCATCTGAGTTTCTTCAGTGTTCACAATATGCAATGATATTAATTGTTGTTCCTCACTGAAGAAAATCAACTAGCAAGATCCCTTTTCTCCAGAAGTCAGTGTCCTTCTGTTTTTTGACCAGTGATGGCTGTTTGAATTTTTTTGCTTTCGGAGATGATGAATTGTACACTACATTGATTGTTGTTTTGAGTTGACATTTGTGTACGAAATCCACATTTCATCACCAGTCACAGTATGAGAAAGTGCGTCTACTTCATTTTCGTGATGCTCCAAAAATTTTGAGCTGATTCCACTTGTTGCTGTTTATGCACATCGGTCATCATTTTTGGGACCCATCTGGCACAAAATTTCTTATACCCCACTTTTCTATCACAATTTTATGAATGACTGAGCATGAAACTTCCAGGAATTTAAAAGAAGTTCCCTAATTGTGAAATGACGATTCTTGCAAATTTTCTTGTTTACTCTTTCTACCGAATCATCTGTAACCACATCTTGGCCAACCACTGTGCTCTTCATCGTGAACATTGTCGTGCCCTTCTGTAAAGAAATGACAGCATTGCCTAAGCCTACTGTCACTCATTATGTTAGATGTGTAAACCTTACCCAGTTGTCGGCAAATTTCTGCAGCAGTGTTGTTTTCCACCAACAATAACCATATCACACCACAAAACCTTCCAACTGGCATGATTTTTTTATCACTGCACTCAATATAAATTATTCATAGAAGACAGCAAACAATAATGCAGGAAAAGTAAAATGATCAACAGCTAGCTAATAAATCACTGTATACTATAATGCTCCTGCTCCAATATCTTATTTGGCAGTAAATTGTGAACAGGCCTTACTTTCTGGATGTGCTTCATATAAACAAATATATGATCATATTAAAAAATAAGATATATAATGTAGTCTATATATGTTCTAATTATTCATGTGCAGGAGCTGAGGCAGAGATTAGGACATAAGCTGCAACTTCCAGATCTTCTTATTAAACCTATTCAGCGTATAACAAAGTACCAGCTCCTCTTGAAGGTAAAGTTAATATTAATTTTCCATTGTATTTATAAGATTTTTCATGCTTTCTGAATAACAAAATGAGATCCAGAATCACGAATAATTAATATAGTTACAAAATTGATTTGACCTGCATTAATATTTAATTAGTCATAATGAATGAAATGAAAAAGCCTTCACAGCTCAGCCAGTATAGACAAATCCCTTTGGTCGGAAAGACTTGGGTTCGATTCCTGTCTATGACATGCGGAACCGTTATCTGGTCTCTTTTGACTAAAGGTGAGTTAGCCAGTCTCATACAGAGGTAGAGGGGTTTTTCGTCCCACAGAATAGGCAAACTAGCCCTGTGAACACACATGGATCTATAGTCATGAATACTTGCTCTTAGAGGATGCAGCAGAGGAGTGATGAGCTGGCTGCATTAATTCATTGTAAACCCCCTCATTAGGGAACTGTACCTGTCCTAAGGGGCAGGTGAGAAGGGAAGGAATGAAATAAACTGAATGGAACAGTTTTATTACATTACTCAATTTACATCCTCAGCCACACCAGATTCACATCATCATTTAGCTCTTGAATTGGCCAGGATTACATAGGTTTTTGATTAATGTACTTATTACTTTCTGAAATTTAGTTTATAAAATTTTTTATTGGAGTGTATAAGAATATTTTTTAGGATATTAATATATCCAAAAATATTGTACTCTGCTCCAGTAAAAAATCTTTTTATGCTGAATTTCAGAAAATGATCTCTTTCATCAGCAACTTACACATAAAAAAGTCTAAAAAACCATTAACTCTGATTCACTAAGTCATATTATAAAAATACTTGAACAATACCGTGGCTTGTCAGAAAAAATCACGAGTCCACAATATTGTTTAATTTCTGCTTTGGGTGAAACAGATAAGCAGTTTTGATTAGAAAAGAGGAGCATTTTAAACACAACAGTATGTGAGAAATCAGGTCTCTCAGAATGTATTGAAGTTAGCAACCAAATCAAATGAAAATGCATTTATTCTAGATTTTGAATAGACAAAAATTCAAAAACAATTTGGAGAACATCATCATCTTTCCTCAGAGTCTAAAGAATATGTCTGCACACATATTAGACCAACACAACTCCTACATAGCTTGACTCCAAGCTCCAGTAAATAAACTCATGCTGCCTTCCCCCCACCCCCCCACCCTTACAATTCTTAGCCATTACGAGGGTTCCTTTCACCTTTAATTATTATTATTATAAAAACCTCCATGGAATCAAAGACATCGTGGGAGGTCCACTGTTATACACACAGTTTACCATACTGTGCCTTAAATATATTCACTGTCTCTGCACTCACCACACTCTCTGGCAAAGCATTCCAATCACTCACCACTCTCCATGCAAAAAACCTGCTCCTCACTCCCTTGTTCACACCCTCCTTATACAGCTTCCAGGAATGACCTCTTGTTCTCCTGCTATCCTCACCCATTCTGTGCAAAACCTCCCCGACATTAATCTGGTAATAACCTCTTAACAGCTTATGTGTCTCAATCATATCCTCCCCCTTCTCCTTCTATCCACCAATTTCTGCAAATTGCATTTTGTCAATCTGTCTTCATACTCTACATTCCAGAGACCAGAAACCACCTTAGTCAATTGCCTCTGAACTTTTTCCAATGCAATTTCATCTTTTTGAAAACCAGGTGACCAGATTTGTGCACAGTAATCCATATGTGGCCTGATCAAAGCCTTATGCAAAGGAACCATAACATCCTTACTTCTACAAGTCAATGTCCTCCGCATCATTCCCATTATCCGCTGTGTTGTCTTCACAATTTTAGTAACATGTCCCTGAAATTTTAGGTCCTTGTCTACAATCACTCCCAGATCTCTCATCTCTTCTATCTCTTCCAAGATATTTGCACGGATTGTATACTTTACATCCCATCTCTGCTTCCCAAATTTCAAAACCTTACACTTTCAAACATTGAATTCACATCCCCACTCATTACCCATTCAGCCAGTGTATTCAAGTCCTCTTGCAAAGCTACAGCATCCACACTACTCCTGATAGCTCTCCCCAACTTTGCATCATCTGCAAACAACTGCACATCACCATTCAGACCTCTCCAAATATCATTTACATACAAATTAAACAGCAATGGACCCAAAACAGACCCTTGAGGTACACCACTAGTAACTTTCCTCTTCTGGGATATCGCTCCTCCATAGACAACTCGCTGATACCTATCAGACAGCCAATCTCCAATCCAGCGAAGCAATCTACTGTTCAGCCCCATCCATTCCAATTTAATTACCAGCTTGTCATGTGGCAATTTATCAAACGGCTTTGCAAAATCTAAATATACCACTGTATATGCAACACCCTTATCCAATGCATTTGTCACTTTATTATAATAAAGTAAGCAGGTTGCTAAAGCACGATCTTCCTTTAGTAAATCCATGCTGGCCGCCAAAGAGTATTTTTCTGTTGTCAACCCAATTCTGAATCTTATTCCTAACTAATTTCTCTAATACCTTGACCACAACTCCAGACACACAGACTGGTCTATAATTCAAAGCCTTACTCTTATCACCACCCTTATGAATTGGAACAATTTTATCCTTTTTCTACTCTTTTAGAACTTGACCCAGTGAGAGACTCATGTTGAAAAGATATACAAAAGCTGTTGTTAACTCTCTGGCACATTCCCTCAGGACACGTGGTGAAATAGCATCAAGTCCCACAGCCTTATTTACATCAAGTCTATTCAGTTCCTCATATACCTCCTGTTCACTTACTAACAGTTCCTCCTCCTCCTTTCCCACTGCTTTCAAGTTCTGCGTGATGCCACATTCACAAGAATGAAATACCTTTAGAAGTTGCTCACTAAACATCTCAACTATATCCTTCGCAGCAGTTATCATTCCTCCATTTTCACCAGTCAATCCCATCCTACCATAATCATTCTTTCTTCTACTGGCGACATATCGAAAAAACTCCTTAGGATTTTTTTCGGCCGCTTTAGCTAACTGCTGCTTATACTTTAGCTTATACTGCATTTTTGCTACCCTTATCAAACGAGTCACCTTCGTCACCTGCTCTTTGTACTTCTCATGCAACTGGTTATAAATACTCATTTTGTGTTTCTTCCATAATACCTTCTTCCAGATTGCATACCTTATCTCTTCATTCATCCATTTTACACCCACTCTATTTACCCTCTTGGCCCTTGGAATACACTCTGATATTGCCTCCACCAAATAGTTCTTGATATCCTTTCCATCCAGTTCCTCTTTCCAATTTATTATCACAAGCTGTTTCCTGAGCTTTTCGTAATTACCAGTCATATAATTCCACATATATCCCTTTCTAACAGACGTCCTCGAATGACTCGTCACCCTGCACATGATCACCTCGTGGTCACTCTCACCAACTAGTGGAAGATTTGACACCTCATTTATAATAACATCATCTGATGAGATGATCAAATCCAATACTCTTGATCCTCGTGTGCCCTCCATTACGTGCTGCCTAAGGTAATTATCTTTCAAAAACTCCAAAAATTCATTTTCTTTACCCCCAGATGCAGTCTCTTGCTTCGAGTCTATATTACTATAATTAAAGTTGCCCATGATGATAACTCGATTCTTGCTAGCTAGGCCAATTTGCCTATACATTTCCTTCTCCTTATCCTCCATATTGCCAGGTCTATAGCAACACCCAACTAAATATTTCATCCTGTTTACTTCTACCTCACACCATACCACCTCAAAAGCATGACCACTATTTTGCACCTTGCAAATCCACCTTAGATGAGCACAACTCATCTGCTACCATTAACAGTACTCCTCCTCCCTTTCTTCCCTGTCTATCTTCATGAAAAATATCATATCTGTTCATCTCTATTCCTGTTAGGATGTCATCGTCATTTAACCACGTCTCACTTATACCAACAATTTTGGGGTGAACAGACTCGAGCAAAGCAACAATTTCGTTCACCTTATTTCGAATACTTCTAGCATTAGTGAATAAACATAAGAAATCATTACTGCTTCTACAAGTCCTACGAACGTCACTCCTACGATGTGACTCTTCAATACCTTCCTCTATATTACCACCAATTCTACAACTTTCCTTATGCCTAACCACCTCAGATATATTCATTACAGTCAGTACCTCTCCTGCCAGTAACAATCTCTCCAGCAGACTCACACCAAAACCATTTAAATGCAGCCCATCTTCTTTATACAATTTCATCCGTCCCTCAAATTCCTCCCACACATTCAAAATGCACTCCATTCTCCTCACATAACTGCGCTAACATATCATTCATAATCTTTGCTCGCCTCCTCAATTCATCACTATCATACCTTGGCAACACACTGACTTCCTTTCCTACCACACTGTTATCTTTTATTCTCCTTAATAATCTCCTTATATCCAATCTGGCATTTTCCTTGTTCCCATCCAAATCATTTGTTCCTACTACAACCACCAACTCTAGTGCTCTCTTATTCCTCATGTCCAATGCTTCAGGAAAACAAACCTTATGCATCTTCTCATTCACCATACCTCTAATAATGGAATCTCCATAGAGAGCCACTCTCGAATCATTCAATATATCTTTCGCATGGCCATCTTTCCTTCCGCTCTTTTTCACTCTTCCATATATGTCTCTAATTCTTTTCATCTCATTTCACATGCAGTTCAGCTCTTGCCTCATCATTATCAACTCTGCTTTCATGTCTGCATCCAATATATATTCCTGTCTGACATTTTCATGTAGTTTCATATTATGTCTTTGGATATTTTTGGTCGTGCAGCATCTACGAGGATATCTAAGGATAATTAACTGACCCATTTTCCTTCTCTTGAGCAACATTCTGATCCTGTAATGGAAGCTGCTGATCATGTATTTTAGGAATGTTTGGCATAACAGCAGTAGGCCTGGGTGTATCCCAAGACATCATCATGGATCTACTGTCTTGATGTGAAGAACTGGCACAAGGTGAAACTGCAGCTCCAGGTAATAAGAGTGAGACACTAGGTTCGATATATTTTATCATACTTTGTGCAACTTGAAGAGAAGTAGATAATTCAGGTGATACAGAACAAGGAACTAATGTTTGGCTATTAGCCATGATTCTATGTTATTTGAGTGAGTTTCAATTAACTCAACAGTATTAAGAATAGGCATCGTATTCATTACTGGGATTGACAATGAATCTTGGAGCAAACTGTCAATAGATGTTGTCACTGCCTGTGATTCCTCAATTTCTATTATTGTATCTTCACTTTGTTGTGATCCTTTTACCAACAACACTGAACTCTGTATAGATGGAAATGAGTTCTGAGTTGGACTAGGATATATATTTGAATTAGAAACAGAAATCTCATTTAATGGATAATCAGTTCCTGACAGTTCTAACCTTCCTTCACTTGTGAATGACTTTATTGACCTGTTGGTATCTTCTGGTGTGTCTAATTCGTTTCCTTTTGATGGCGCGTTGGCCTTCATGCCTTTACTGTTAGAACCACGAAGATATCTACTCCGGTGGCAATTCTGTGCTGCGTTTTTTTGGTTGCACCTCAGCAAGTAACAAGGCCTGGTTACTTGAGTCATCTTCACTCTTCTCCTGAATATCAATACTGGAAGTATCCCACTGTGCAACTTCTGTACAGATCTCAACATTCAGACTTTTTGCAGCACTAAGTAGCGTAGCAAGTTGGTCCTGCGAAATGAATAAAACATTACCAGGGATTGCTAGAACTACAGATTAGACGAGCTGGGGCAAGTTTTTTTTTTATTTTATTTTTATTTATTTAATTTTTTTTTTGCACTTGGTCATTACAAAGTTAAGGATTTTGGATGCAATTGTTTTTCCAACAGCAACTTATGGATGTGAGACTTGTAACCTAAAGAAGTCAGACAAGAAAAGAATAGTTGCTTTTGAGATTTGGTGTTACAGAAGGCTGTTGAGAATATCATATAGTGAAAGGTGTACAAATGAATGGATATTAGAAAAGATCAGTAGAACTTTAAGGCTTCTCAAGGATGTTGACAGAAGAAAGTTAAACAATTTTGGACACATTGAAAGGATGGAAGGAGGACTTCTCAGAACAGTAATAGAAGGCAAAGTTCCTGGAAAAAGAGGATGGGATAGACTGCCATTGCAATGGTTTGATGGGTGGTGTGTGTGGAATGACTGATCAGAGAGTTGAAACCTCCAGAAAAGCATACAACAGGACTACATGGCAAGGCCTGATGTGGCACATCACCAAGCATTGGAGTGGCCATATGGATGCCCAGTGAACATATGATGATGATCAGGAAGTAAATTATACTTGACAAGAAATTATATTCTTGTTTTAATCTTTTACCCAAGTATAAGCAAAGAAAAGTTTGTGTGAAGTATCTTAACAAAGACTATTTGCATACAAGGCTGTTGACTTCACATCAGAATGTGATGTAGTATATCCCATAATTCACAGCCACCTTTTTTTTTTTTTGGATATGTATATTGCCATACATTACGCAAAGGTTCACCATCCAGGCTGGATTCAACCTTTATTGAAGTCTCTAGTCAGGAACTTGGAAATACTGAGAACTAAATCAGTGCGGTAATCATATTTTCTATATGCTAATTGCAAAATGACATATCATCATATTATTCAAATATTATGGATAAGAGAGATGGTTGTAACAGTCGTGATGAGTAATAAGATTATGAGGACTATCATTACAACATTTCAAAGAGGTTGTACATAAGGTAGATTTACAAAATATTGCTGTCTTTGTACTTACGGAAAAGTAAGGCATATTGTGCAGGAAAATATGGTCTTTCCAAAAAAAAAATTTTTTTTTTCCATCAGAAAGAGTGAGAGAACATAAAAATGCAAGCTTTTTATTGACTCCAAAAATATTATAACCAACACTGGATTATTAAACTGGGACTCCTGAATATTTTTGTTAAATTGTTGGATGAAAAATGTTCCAGTCACTAACTGCAAGATTTCCAAAATCAGAATTCCATTCTAAAGGAAGATATATTTGTTGGACTTCAGATTCTCAAAATGGAACTAGAATTTTGGAAGCTGTTCAGTCATTGTCGAATGGTTTGGGGTAACAGTAATATTTAAAAGTATCAAGTACTAGTTGAAAAACTTATAACAGGGTATCAGAAAATGGGGAACAAGATGTCACTGATTCTTTCATTTTCAAGTCATACCGCCTTTGCCATGGGTTACCCCAGTTTGGAATGATACTTCAGGCGCAAACTTTGTTTGCTTACACTTGGATAATGGATTAAACTAAGTATATAATTTCTTGGTTTCTTCTTCGTCTATGATTCTTATGCTTTTAAGCGTCGAGATTTTGCCAAAGAGATTTCCATGCCGTCCTGTCCAAGGTTTGTTGTTTTGCTTCTTTCCAGTTAATTCCCTTCTTTTCCAATTTTTCTTTAATTTCCTTTTGCCAACCTTTCCTGGGTCTGCCTATGTTTCTTTTTCCTATTTTCTGGCTTTCGTGTACAGTTTTTGCTATTCTTCCTTCTTCCATTCGATTGAGATGTCCAAGCCATCTCATTTGGGCTTGTGTTATGAATTGATTCAGAGGTGCAACTTGAAGGCTGTCTCTTATGGTTTGATTTCTTATTCAATCTAGTCTTGTTTTTTGTGCCACTTTCCTGAGATATTTCATTTCAATTGTTTGTAGTTTATTTGTGTTTCCTTTTGTTAAACACCAAGACTCACAACTGTATGTTAATGTTGGTAGAAACACTGAACGGTACACTGCCATTTTGGTATTTTGGGTGACTTCTTTCTTATCTAGGAGTGGGCCTTTCATTGCATAGAATAACTTTGTTCCCCCTCTTATCCTGTTGTTAATTTCTGTGTCTAGCCTACCATCTTCTTGTATATATGATCCCAAGTATTTAAAGGAGTGGACTTGTTCCAGTTGGTGATTCTCTATTTTTATTGTGTGTTTTTGTTGGTTTCTAGATATGATCATTGTTTTAGTTTTATTTATATTTATGGTCATATTCCTTTTCTTTGTTTCTTCATGCCAAATGTTGATATTGTACTGCAGATCTTCAGCTGTATTTGCTAGAATCACTACATCATCTGCAAAAGCCATATGTGAAATCCTGGTTTCTTTCAGTTTCCTGTATCCTAAGTGGAACTTTTTTGTTTTTGTTTGGCATGCCTTTAAAATTTCATCCATTACTACAATGAAGAGAAGAGGGCTGAGGATACAGCCTTGCCTCACTCCTACATTTGTTTCAAATTCTTTTGATCTATTATTACAGGTTCTTACATAATTTCTATTACTTTTGTAGAGGCTTTGTATGGCTGCTATTAAGTTATCTTGTATCTTGTTTTTCTTTAATGTTTGCCATATTAAGTGTCTGGGAACTCGGTCAAAGGCCTTTTCAAAATCTATAAAACATGAATGTAGTTCTTTTCCATATTCCAATGTTTTCTCTGATATTTGTCTAAGACTGAAGATAAGATCCTGTGTGCTTCTATTTTTTCGAAAGCCATATTGCATTTCATCCAGCGTGTCCTCTATTTGATTCCTAAGCCTCGCTTCTAAAATGTGGGTATATAATTTTCCTGGAACGCTTAAAAGTGAAATTCCTCTATGGTTTTCACATTTGCGGTTGTCTCCTTTCTTAAATATAGGGATTATTATAGCTACTTCCCAGTCTTTGGGAATAATTTTCTTTTTCCATACAACATTGAATAGGTGTAAAAGAAATTTTATGGCTTTCGTTCCTAAATTCTTTACCATTTCTGGTGTTATTTGGTCATGGCCTGCTGATTTGCCCAGTTTTATTTTATTTATTGCTGCTAAAAGTTCATTTGCATGAATTTCTTCACTCTGATCTTCTATTTTGCTTGTGTGTCTTGCTCTTAGGGTTCTATTTTTTCCATGTCCTGCATCTTCCAATAGTTCTTGAAAGTACTGTTTCCATCTTTCCATGATGTCTTCGGAATTTGTGAGTAACTTTCCATCCTTATTTTTGATAAACACTTTATGGGGCATTCTTTCTCTGACCTCATTCTTCTTAAAACATTATAGAAGAGTTTTTGGTTTCCTTTAAAATTTTGTTCTAAAGTATGTCCGAAGTCTTCCCAGCATTTTCTTTTCTCTGCTTTCACTAAGGTTTTAACTTTATTTCTTTGGTTGTTGTATAGTTCTCTATCAACCTGCAGCTTTGATGTTATATATCTCTTCCATAATTGCTTTTTCTTTTTAATTTCTTCTTTTAGTTCTTCAGTCCACCAGGGTGTTTTATGTTTCTTCTGTTTATTATTTAATGATACACCACAAATTTCTTTGCTAGTTTCTAGAAGAAGTGTTTTGAACCTGTACCATAGGTTTTCTACATCTTGGTCTTCATATATCTCTTTTTCTACTTCTTTCATCTTCTCTTCTATTTTACTTTTATACTCAATGGCTGTTTCTTCTTTCTTTAGTTTGTAGTTCTTTATCTCAACTTTTTTTTTATGGATTGTTTCCATTACTAATAAGTAGTGGTCACTGCCTATTTCAGGACCTCTGTAGACTCTTGCATTTTTTGTATACTTCCAGTATGATCTGCTTATGATGGCGTAGTCGATTATAGATTTTTCGTTTCTATTGGGCTCTTCCCTGGTAAACTTATGGATTTCTTTATGCTTGAACATAGTATTCGCTATCACTAAATTATTTGTAAGGCAAAGATTTATTATTCTTTCTCCATTATTATTCCGGGTTATTTCTCCTTGTGATCCCAACACTTGTTTCGTTTCTTCATCTACTTGATTCCCTACCTGGCCATTAAGGTCTCCTAGTAGTATGATATGCCCTTGAACTTCTTCAATTGTTTTTTGTAAGAGTTCGAAGAATTCATCTTTAATTTCTTTATTGGCGTTATCGTTTGGGCCATATGCAACAATTACAGTGAATACTTGGTTGTCTGATTTAAAATCTATAGTGATTGTCAACAACCTTTCATTTATTAGTTGCCATTTAGTAATATATTCTTTGAGATCTGGTTTAATTATGCAAGCTATCCCTTGTTTTCCCCATTCTCTTGGTTGAATAGAAAAGTATATACCCATTTTTCATTTTCTGGCAACCTTGACCTTTCTTTTTTGTTTCTGTGACTGCTAGCAGATCCAATCTTGATTTTTTAAATTCATCAATTAATTCGTTTTCTTTTCCATGTAGACTTTTAATGTTCCATGTTCCATATCTCATGTACCTTTTTCCTCGCTTTGTCGTTAACCATTTAGGCAGTTCGGTTATCTCTTTGTTATTTCTTTTAATGAGTGAAATTTTAAGGTGTGCAGGGGATTAACCTTCAGCACCCGAGTCTGGTGGTGGGGCTGCCACCTTCGAGGCCCCCAGACCGGCCTATGAGGGAAGTGCTATCCTGTTGGTCCGTGTGAGGTATTTTATTTCCCTCCTACCCTTCATAGAAACCTATGACGAGCATTCCCCGATCCGCCACCAGGGGACGTGCCCGATGGGGGTTATAGGTGTCCCCACACGGGATTTCTTGGTTTCTTTAATTAATAATACACATTGTATACACAGTGAAAAACTTTCAACAACATCTTTTTCATCTTGGCTTCTTCTCATCTTCTCATCTCATCTTGGCTTCTTCCTTGAAAACCTTGGTGCACTTAAATGACGTGATGGGAAACGATTCTTCCAAAACATCATTATCGTGAAGCAAAGATACCATTTGATTATATTGACTGCTTTTGATTTCTACATAGAGAGAAATGGAAATGTGCCTACAAGAGGAAATTACTTTTAAATTTGTGTTTTTAAACATTTCTTTTTTTCTTTCTTACATATTGTATATATAATAAAATATGCTAAGTATTTGACTATTTATACTTTCACTTTGCAGAACTCATAGGAACCACAGTAATAATATGTTATAGTTAGCTACAATAGATTATTTTTAGAGTATGCCATTACTCTTATGAGACTCTGATTTGGAGTAGTTTATTCTAGTGAGCAAGTTTGTTGTAACAGTATTTAGCATAGTAAGAGTCACTTGGATTCATTTTACAAGTATTTTAAAATTCTATCATTGAAAAGTTCTTAGCTAGGTTTATGATTTGGCATGCTTATAACAAAGTATGGCAAGTATGCATGCATACTTAGTGGGTTATTTTTTGCTGGCATGGTTGGCGAGTGATTAGTGTATCCACTCTTCAGCCAAAGGGCTGTGGGTTTGAGTCCTGCTGTGGGCATGGATGTTTGTGATTGTCTGCAAAAATATTAGTGGTGTTGTGGGCAGTAGATGGCATTGGTGTAGATGATGTGGTTCGCTGTAGCTGGTGGATCGAGTGGTGAAGACAGTGTTGTAGAGTAGGTGCCCTCTCTCAATGAGTCTTTGGACTCCTTGGAGGTGTCACATAATAATAATAATATACACTGGTGTCCAAAAGCTAAGGATGAACTACAATTTTACCTGTATATGAAAAAATTTTCATGACTACATCCAAATATGGACATAAATTTATTGTCAGCATAACAATAAATTATATTACACAAAAAATTCGTTATAAATTTCATACAAATTAAATTGCAATATGTTTTTGGCAAAAGTTGCAAATTTTCTAAGGGCATTAATTCATTAAGAAAAAAACTTTAATTTTCTTAAAGAATTAATGAATTTTAATACATTAATTCTTTAAGAAAACTATGTGGAGAGACATTTCATTATGGAATATGTACACCCCAAACTGCGATATAGCTCTCACGTCATACCATGATTGGCACCAAGTGATTCAGAGGTTCTTGAGGCAAACTTGCCCACTCCTCCTTCAAATCCAAGGATAAGGGCCTTTTTTTTTTTTTTTAATGGTAGATGATGTCTTTGAGACATTACAAGACAACCAAGTTGGCAACTTGATTCCTTCACAAAAAGAGCTTCCTTCAAACACAATTCTCTTAGCATAGCCCTTCGCTTTTTATCCTGTTGAGCACTACCATATGATCCTTTTGTGTCCAATTCAAAAATTTATATGTACCCACTTTCTACTATAAATTGCCAGTTATACAAATTTCCACAAACTGATTTGTCTGAATTTGCACTTGTATTCTTCAGAAATAGACATCAACATATCATACTTGCCATACAAAACATAAGTTCAATATCAAATTCCTGTCATGTGCCCTCAAGAGGTGTACAGAATATAATAGTACTATATGAAAAATTTACTTCATTACTAACTTCCCTATCTACAATTTTCCTCCAAATCAGTGTGTTACTTGTCAAGACTCCAATATTATCAGAACTCATATTTCTATCATCTAAGGTACTTTGTATCTTATCAATCCACCTATATCTTGGTCTTCCTCTGGGTCGTTTTCCTGCCGACCTGACAGAGAACACTTGTTTTGCTAATCTTTTCTCGCCCATTATGTTTAAGGGACCATACCAACTGCAATTAGCTCTGATAACGCATTCCTGGATGCTGACAATGTCAAGTTCCTTCCTAATATCCTCGTTTTTAATATGATATTGCCATTGATGCCATCTGTTCATGCCCCTAATCTTTCTCAGGACTCTCATATCTGCAGTCTCTAGTCTTTGGTCAAGTGTTTTACTTCTGACCCAGCTCTCAGATCCATAAGTTAAAACTGGTTTGAACACTGTCTTGTATACAGCTAATTTAGTGTGCCGACTAATTTCTCTCTTATTCCATATGATTTATTCAGTTGACTTCCTACCATACCAGCTTTGATGATTCTGTTGTCTATTTCTATATTTAATTTACCATCTTCACTAAAAATCGTGCCTAAGTAGCTGAAATGTTTTACTTGTTCTACAGGTTCCCCGTTCACAACACAGTTGACATTTTCAACAATTCTACCTATTTTCATTGTTTTTGTCTTTTTAATGCTGACCTTCATACCTTATCTATTACAACAGTTATTCAATTTAGCCAGGGAATCTTTCAGACTTGTTGCGGATTTATTTAGAAGTATAACATCATCTGCATAAAGCAAAGAGCTGACATTAACATATCCAATTTGCATATCATATTTAATACCACTTTCCATCATAACGTGATCCATATAGATAATGAATAACAGAGGGGATAATGTACATCCTTGTCTCACACCAGATTTAACATTAAACCATCTTCCTGTACTTCCTTCAATTTTAATTGCTGAATTATAACTCAAATAAAGAATACTAAGTATTGCTTGATATAATGCCCAATTGAAAAATTCTGTTGTGTTTCGGATCGATATACTTGTCAGAATGAACGTTATAAAAAATCAATTAAGAAACCAAATTACAAATGATCATTTGGATGATTGTCTGCGATTGGCCACTTCTTCATATCAACTTGACTATGAAAATATTACGAGGTCCAAAGAATGCCAAATTTCACATTAACTTTTTTTTTTTTTTTTTTTTAATCAACCAGCATTTCCTGTAACTTGTGAGTTTGTAATCAACCTGTTGTTTTTTCTAACTTTAGTTTTCCAAAATAGAGAAATAATATTTTATTCCAATATTTTTTTTTTGTTGTTGTTGTTGTATTAAAATAATTAAAAGTGCTAAATAAATTTTTAAATACACAAAGTTTTTAGTTATGTATTTTTTTTAGTTGTTTATTTGTGCATAATCAGATATCAGGTTGGGGGAATGTAATCTATATAAGAGACTAGATCGCCGAATAATTTTTTATAGAAAAGTAGCTCGCGTAGTAAAAAAGGTTGAACACCACTGTTATATAATAATAATAATTAATATTCCTGTTGTCTCTATGAGTGTACTGTAGTGAATATATCACGTTAATATATATTTCTAAATGTATTGTGTTTCTGTAAACTAAGTCTTTTAGATTAAATTTTTCTTATTTAGGATTTACTAAAAAATACTGAAAAGCTGGGATTAACAGAAGAAGTTAAACATCTAGAAAAAGCTCTACAAATTATGCACATAGTTCCCAAAATTGCAAATGACATGATGAATGTAAGCAGGCTGCAAGGATTTGATGTAAGTTTTGGTAGTAGCAAAATTTTTTTCATATTGTTATTATTATGTTGAGTTCGTGTTTTAGTAATAGTAACCACGTGAGGTTTGAATCTGAAGTTAAACATAATGTGTTAATCTTAAAATAGACAGGTATCTGGAATTAGTACAAACTAAACAATACACAAGACCAAACCTAGTGGTAATATTTCAAGCTTTATCTGTTGTTTCATCATCATCAAATTCCTGACATGTACCCTCAATGGGTGTACAGGATATGATAGTACTACATGAAAAATTTACATCATTACTAACTTCCTATCTACAATTTTCCTCCAAATCAGTCTGTTACTTGTCAAGACTCCAACATTATCAGATCTTATATTTCTATCCTCTAAGGCACTTTGTACCATATCAATCCACCTATATCTTGGTCTTCCTCTGGGTCGTTTTCCTGCCAACCTGGCAGAGAACACTTGTTTTGCTAATCTTTCCTCTCCCATTCTATTTAAGTGACCATACCACCTGAGATTAGCTCTGCTAATGCATTCCTGGATGTTGACAATGTCAAGTTCTTTCCTAATATCCTCGTTTTTAATATGATATTGCCATTGATGCCATTTGTTCACACCTCTAATCTTTCTCAGGACTCTCATATCTGCGGTCTCTAGTCTTTGGTCAAGTGTTTTACTTCTGACCCAGCTCTCAGATCCATAAGTTAAAACTGGTTTGAACACTGTCTTGTATATAGCTAATTTAGTGTTCTGACTAATTTCTCTCTTATTCCATATGAATTTATTCAGTTGACTTCCTACCATACCAGCTTTGCTGATTCTGTTGTCTATTTCTATATTTAATTTACCATCTTCAGTAAAAGTCGTGCCAAAGTAGCTGAAATGTTTCACTTGTTCCACAGGTTCTCCATTCACAACACAGTTGACATTTTCAATGATTCTGCCTATTTTCATTGTCTTTGTTTTTTTATTGCTGACCTTCATACCATATCTATTACAACAGTTATTCAATTTAGTCAGAGAATCTTGCAGACTTGTAGCGGATTTATTTAGAAGTATAACATCATCCGCATAAAGCAAAGAGCAGACATTAACATCTCCAATTTTGATATCATGTTTAATACCACTTTCCTTCATGATGTGATCCATATAGATAATGAATAACAGAGGGGATAATGTACATCCTTGTCTCACACCAGATTTAACATTAAACCATCTTTCTATACTTCCCTCAACTCTAACTGCTGCCTTACAACTGAAATAAAGACTAAGTACTGCTTGGCATAATGCCCCATTGACACCATATAACTATAGTGTATCGAATAGCTTCTCTCTTGGCACCTTGTCATATGATTTTCCAAATCAACAAAACTTAAATACAGATCTCTGTTATATTCCCATGCTTTCTCGACTATTTGTCGTAAAGTGAAGATCTGATCCTGACAGCCTCTATTTGGCCTGAATCCAGCTTGTTTTTCACTAAGCTTTCCTTCCACAATTCTTCTCAACTATTTCTCAAGTATGCTTGCATAAATCTTGCCAGGAACACTCAGTTGGGAAATACCTCTGTAATTCTCACATTCAGTTTTATTTCCTTTTTTTATATATGGGTACTATTAGAACTCTACTCCAATCATCGGGAATTCATCCCTCTGTCCAGGCATTCTGAACTATGCAATGCAGCTACTGTAAGACTTTTATACCACCATACTTCAGCATTTCTGGTCGAATATCATCTGCTACTGCTTCCTTTCCACATTTCAAACCTTTGATGGCTATTTCTACTTCAAGTATGGATATGTATTCCTGACTGTATGCCTGTTGACTGTTTTTTATTACTGTGCTATCATTGCTTGTTTCATTTAGCCATTTTTCAAAGTAATTACTCCATACTTCAGGATATCTTTTTCTCCTGTTTTCATGTCACCTTTATCGTCTCTAACTCCTTTTACAAGCACTCTTTCCTCCATTCCTAAGCTTCTTCAACAACCTCCAGAATATCTTACCACCTTCTTGATATTTATTTTCTATGTTTTTGCCAAAGTCCTCCCATGACTTTTGTTTACCTAGTTTTACACAGTGTTTAGCTTTCTTACATTTGTCTCTGTATTCTCTAAGAGCACAAGCTGACTTATTTGCCAGGAACTTTTGATATGCTTTCTTCTTTTCCTTCACTGCCTCTTTAACTTCCTGTATCCACCATGGAGTTCTGATTTTTCTATCCTTGCAGACCACCTCACCACATGCCTCTCTGGCTGAAGTAATCAGGGTTTTCTTCAAGGTTTGCCACTGAATCTCCAAGGTTTGGTTCTTGTTCTCAAACTCTTTCATTTTTTTTCAAAATCTTTGTGTATTTTAGTGTACAGTTCACATCTGAGAACTGCTCAACTTTTATTCACTTTAAAACTTTCTTACATGTCATTCTTTTCAATATGAAATTCAATTTTATCCTGCTCAAGACTAAATAGTGATTGCTTCAAATTTCAAATCCTCTGTACACTCTGGTGTCCTGCACCAGGGAGAAAACATCACTATCAAGAATAACATAGTCAATAAGACTTTTCTTATTCTTTTCGTCTTCAATCCATGTGAATTTGTGCACATTTTTATGTTGGAGCATGGTGTTAGTAATAATCAGTCCATGTCCTGAGCAGAAATCTAACAGGTATTTGCCATTATTATTAGCTCTTTTCTCCAAATTTTCCCAAAACATTTTTGTATGTCTGACAATCACTTCCTACTCTGCTATTTAGATCCCCAACAAGGACCAACTTTTTCATTGTGTCAGTAGCTTTCTCTGAGCCTCAAAAAATTCTTCCACTTCTACCTTAGTAGAGCCTTCTGTGGGACCATAGGCACAAATAAGTCTCATTGTCAAATTCCCCATTCTGATATTTGCCCCCATCACTCTACTTGAGACTGTCTGCCATGCAAGAAGATTAGCCTCATATTTTGTGTTGAATACCATGGCTACCCCTTCTTTTCCTTGATTGTCATTGCCTGAATATAACATTTTGTATTTATTGCTCAGAAAGATCTCACCAGATTTTGTCTCTTTTGTTTCAGTCACCCCTATAATGTCGATCTGGTACTTATCTAATTCCTCAGCTAGCTCCATTTCTTTGCCATTTAGGCTTCTTATGTTGATAGTACCGATCTTTAACTCTGGTGATGCTGAGTTGTGGTGTGCTTTCAAATATATTCCAGTAGCTGACTTTTCGCTGTGTGCCCTGGTTCTCTGGCGAAAACAATGGGGCCTTGTTTAACCAGGCGACGCCCCAGCCGGCATGAAATTTTGTCATGTCGTACCATGATTTTTTATTTTGGTTTAACCAATAAGAATACAATTTGGTCGGCTAAATCTCAAATTGCCAGCCCATCGTTCGTTTAGTATCCATAAGTAGATACCCAACAGGGTGCACCACGAGAAGGTGAGGAGTGGACATTTGGTCAGAAGCCCTGGTCGGTTCTCCGCATTCTTTTAAAGGCTATGTGGAGGTCTCCTCTCAGTTATACAGGTTTGACCATTAAGCACCCACTAATATTCATTAAACACTGAAATATGCAGGAAGCTAAATTTATGAACCAACACTAATGTAGCAATTTTTCCATTAAAATATAAAAAATAACAAAAAAGAAATAATAAATAATAAAAGTTGAGGTGCTTAGGGGGATCAAAGCTGTATAACTGAGAGGAGACCTCAGTTAGGAATGCAGAGACTGAACAGGGCTTCTGACCTAATGCCCAATCCTCACCTTCTTGTGGTGCATGCACCCTGTTCGGAATCTATCTGGATACTAAATGAGGACAGGCTGGCAATTTGGTATTTAGCTGTCCAAATTGTATTCTTATTGGCTTAAACCAAAATATAAAATTGATGATACAACATGGCAGAATTTCATGCCGGCTGGGGTGTCGTCGCCTGGTTAAACAAGGTCCCTGTTGTTTTCGCCAGGGAACTGACAAACAGCAAAAAGTCAGTGATTGGAACAAATCCTAAAACACACCTAACTCAACATCACCAGAGTTCAAGATAGGTACTATCAACATAAGAATCCTGAATGGCAAAGAAATGGAGCTAGATGAGGAATTAGATAAGTACCAGATCGACATAATAGGGGAGACTGTTAAAAAAAAGACCAAACTGGTGATATCTTACTAAGCAATAAATACAAAATGTTATATTCAGGCAATGACAATCAAGGAAAAGAAGGAGTAGCCATAGTATTCAACACTAAATACGAGGCTGATCTTCTTGAATGGCAAGCAGTCTCAAGTAGAGTGATGTGGGAAAATATCAGAATGGGGAACTGGACAATGAGACTTATTTGTGCCTATGATCCCACAGAAGGTTCTACTAAGGTAGAAGTTGAGGAATTTTTTGTTTCTTTAGAGAAAGCAACTGACACATGAAAAATGAAAAGTTGGTTCTTGTTGGGGATATAAATAGCAGAGTAGGAAATGATTGTCAGACATACAAAAATATTTTGGGAAAATTTGGAGAAAAGAGCAAAGCTAATAATAATGGTAAATACCTGTTGGATTTCTGCACAGGACAAGGACTGATTATTACTATCACAATGTTCCAACATAAAAAAGTTCACTAAAATCTAATTCATTAGCTCAACTCCCTGTAGATTTAACATCATTGCATGTTACGTGATTTATGTTGTTATTCTGTTAAGTTTTCATTTTTATTAAAACATAATTCTCTATTTTTAGGGTAAGATTACTGCTCAAGGCAAACTTCTGCTTCAAGATTTACTTCTTGTTAGTGATCCTTCCACAGGTTGCAAGCTGAAAGAAAGACAGGTGTTCCTGTTTGAACAAATTGTTATCTTTAGTGAAGCAGTGAACAGCAAGTCCACATTTTCTAGTGCTGTTTATAACTATAAAAATCACATTCAGGTATCTATCAGTCATCTTTTGCATCTATTACTATTATTTCAAAATGTTATGTATGACACTATTCATTCTGTTTTATTAAAATTTTCATATAATTAATTACATTTTTTATATTTCTAGGTACACATTATAATGATACTGCAAAAGCGCAGTATAATTGATATCAGAAATACAGATAAGGTGTATGTTATAATAGATTTGAAGACATATGTACTTTTGTCTGAGGGAAAGATAAAAAAAAATGGCACTGACCTCCAAATTAATTACACAGTCCAACACAATTTTTGCTGACTTTTATATGAGACTTGTTTTTTACTAATTTGGGTGTGCTAATTTCAAATATCAAACCCATTTTTCTCTATCACATCAGGTTTTTCCTCTATGGCATTTTCTTTTTGCTAATTTGTAAGTTTTTGATATTTTTAAGGAGGCAGTACTATTTAGAGGATCAAAAAAATCGATTTTTTAATATTATTTTCTGAAAGTATGTACTTTTAAAAATCTGTTCCTAACTTTTTATCAAGAAATTCGAAAAATTCCCGAAGAGATAGCCTATTATTCAAAGCGGTGCGCAGATCAGAATCGGAGCACTCACCGCTCTCGCTTGTTAGTAAACGAATAAATGCATAAGAACCTGCAATGGCACGTATTGGTGTTTTGAATGCGAGAGAGGCCAATAATTAGATACATAACTACTTAACAATATTCATTAAAAATTATAAAAAAATAACAATTTTACTTACACATGAGTTTCAGGGAATAAATTTTTGTTTGTATCAATTTCTGCTGTGTGTTCTGTTTTGGCAATCCCTTTGAATACGCCAACAGTAGTCAACATCATGTGAGAATCCCATCTTCCTTGGTACCGATCTTCCATAGTTTTTAAGTCTTGATGAAATCTTTCGCCTTGTTCATCGCTTACAGCACCTAAATTCTCAGGAAATCTATCAATATGACTGTATAGGAAATGAAGCTTTATGCTCATGTTGCAACCTAGGTGCTGGAAATTTTCAAGCATTATTTCCGCTAGATCTTTGTAATTGCACGCTTTTTTGTTTCCAAGAAAATTATTCGCAACCATCGTAAATGAAGTCCAGGCCTCTTTCTCAATTTCGTTCATAGAGTTGATGAAATTTGGGTGTCTCATTAAAGTTCTAATTTGCGGTCCATCAAATACACCGGCTTTAATTTTTTCATAACTAAGTCGTGGAAATTTTTCACGTATGTATTGGAAACAGTCACCTTGTAAATCTAAAGCTTTAACATACTGCTTCATAAGATCTAGTTTGATGTGTAGAGGTGGAAAAATGATTTTTTCTCTGTCGATTAAAGGTTGATTTATAACATTCTGTTCTCCAACATTTAAGGATATTCTAAGAGGCCAATGTTTCTGACTCCAATGTTGGTTTTTAGCTCAACTATCCCAGACACATAGAAAACACGGAAACTTTGTATATCCTCTTTGAAAGCCAAGTAAAACGTTCACCATTTTAAGATCCACACAGATGATCCAGTTATGGTCTGTATATTTTAATAACTTCAGAACCTTTTTAATGTCCTCATATGTTTCCTTTAAGTGGACTGAATAGCTAATAGGAATTGAGCCATATACATTCCCATTGTGTAGTAAGACACACTTGAGACTTCTGCTTGAACTGTCGATAAATAAACGGCACTCATTTGGATGATATTGTACAACACTCATTTCAGTTAGTAAACCTGACACATTGTTACAGTAAATAAACCCACACTCGTGTTTAAAATATTGTACACGATTACTTTCCCTGCTACGATAAAAAGTTATCTTCGTATCTTGCTCCAGTAAGTTTTTTTCATTTAATCTTGAAGCTAACAATTCCGATGATTCCTTTGATGGGCCCAAATTTCTTACTAAGTCATTCAATTCCGTTTGAGTAAAACGTTGCGGTCCAGAACTAGAAATTAAATTTTCATTGTCTAAATCAACATCCGGGTCTTGCTCCTCAAGAACATCTGGCATATCCCGATCATGCTCGTTCTCAAGTAAAGGAAGTCCTTTATAAATTGGCATGGCTGTTTTGTTGGAATGAGCAACTGGCGGAATTGCTGAGTCGAGATTTGGATACACAATTTTTTTCTTATTCTTCTTATTATAACCAGAAGTCTGAACTAAACAAAAATAGCAATCATTACGTGATTTTTTGGTTCACGATAAATCATTGGAATGCCAAAAGCTAATTTTTGGCATTTTGCTCTTGCTCCACTGTCGTAAATTTTCTACACATGACTTACACACTTTATTTGGAGCTTATGACTTGTCCTGATCTGCAATTTTTACGTCAGAGTATGCAAAGTAAACTTTCTTAACGAAAGCAGTGATATTTGTCCTTTGACTGGGAACAGTAAAGCTGCCACAAATGTAGCAGAAGGAATCTACACTATTGACACAATTTCGAGTAGTAGACATGATGTATTTTCTTCACTGCCGACTAACATGCAATTTTAGTCGGCAGTGAAGAAAAAACCAGAGACTTTATTGAAATGTTATAAGCGCTCATCATACTTTCACGATCGATTAACGATTGACTGATTTCGATCGTTCTTTGTCCGCTATGATGCATATAGCATTCATTTGTTTTAGGCAGTTGCCATCGCCTACTTTTCATCACCTAAATGTATTAGGTCGGTTATTGGCCTCTCTCGCATTCAAAGCGCCAGTACGTGCCATTGCAGGTTCTTATGCATTTATTCGTTTACTAACAAGCGAGAGCGGTGAGCGCTCTGATTCTGATCTGCGCACCGCTTTGAATAATAGGCTATATCTTCGGGAATTTTTCGAATTTCTTGATAAAAAGTTAGGAAAAGATTTTTAAAAGTACATACTTTTAGAAAATAATATTAAAAAATCGATTTTTTTGATCCTCTAAATAGTACTGCCTCCTATAAACTATCAAAAACTTACAAATTAGCAAAAAGAAAATGCCATAGAGGAAAAACCTGACGTGATAGAGAAAAATGGGTTTGATATTTGAAATCAGCGCATCCATATTAGTAAAAAACAAGAGTCAGATCATAATCAGCAGATAAAAAATTTTTTTTTGTTGGCCAGTGTTATCTAAGTATCTATTCCTATTTTCAAAGGTAAAAAATATTTTTATATGAACATTCACCTTTTAGGTCACTTACTTGATCACTTGAAATTATGAAAATTTCTGGGACAAGATATATTAAAAACACTTTTATATTTAAAAAAAAATGATTGAAATACTGGGGAAGCAGGAGATTGGCTGTATTTTAAAAGCTGCTACTCTTTACTGCCATTATTTTTAATAATCAGTGATATTGTTGTTGCTTTTGTGGTATTGCTAAAATTTAAGAGGGGAATTTATGTTTTCAATAATTAAAACAATAATGAAGCTTTAAAAATGCAATAGGTTACCTGCACTTCGCTCACGTTTTAACATACATGTTTTTATGTAGTATGACTTAATTGTTTAGGTGAAATGGGTAAAACAATCAAGTAATAAATTACCATACATAATTGATGCAATGATGCAACCTATAATAATGTCTTCAGCATTTTACATTCTTTTCCCGCCTTTACTACTCGGATACATTGTAGTCCACTATGTAGACATAGTCAGAGGATGTTAAACAACATAAAGAACAACTTTTTTCTTCAAATTTGGTTGAAAACTATTGTATGATGTGACCCATGTACTGTCTAATGAGGAAGTGAGTCCCTCTAACTCCCTTAGTTTTAGTCTGATTTGGCTGAATTCTTTAAAAGACCTTTAGCAATGTGTAAGCAAACAATGTTTGTGCATAAAGATATGGCTAGATTTCAAATTTTGCTGCAATTTGTGACTTGTAGAGGTTTTTTGTAGAAGAAGCGCCCTATAATCCCACTTTAGTCCATTCCATTTGGACTGAATTTTTTAGAGAAACATAAAGTCAGAACACCAATATTCCAGATTTGGCCTGTAGTGATAATATAGAAAGAGTTTTTCCCACTTTGCTACAGATTAAATTAAACTCGGCACGAAATTATATTCCTGTTTAATCCTTTATCCAACATCTATATTCCAAGTATGGATAAAGATTAAACAACTAATTAAACAAATTCATAACTAGCCTAGTTTATATACAAGTATTATATTCTTGGTTTAATCCTTTAAACCTGTTTGTGCATGAAGATATTTCATGTGCAAACTACTTGTATATAGAAGCTAATGACTTCACATCAATTGCCTTAATATCCCATAATGCAAAGAGCATGCCCTTTCAGATGTGTATAATGCTAAGCATTATGGAAATGGCACTACTCAGACCTATTTTGACCTTTATTGAGGTGAAAAGTAAAGGGGCGTTCATCATAGGCCTAGAATAGTTAGTATAGGGGTGCAGGAGAGCCTAATAGTATTAGGAGAAAGAAAATACAGATAGATAGTCTGAGAAATAGAGAAAAAGGCCTCAGTTCTTTTATATCATCATATAGCCAAAGTCTATAAGTTTTCCTTTTTCTCCAGTCTCATGCAAATGAATAACTAAAAGACCAATTGAAACTAAAGTGCAAAGATAACTGATATCCAGGTGGTTAATCTTATCTGAGTTTAACCACCTTGAGTTGGTCTTCTCTGCCTAGGATTCCTCTCCAGTCAACTCTGCAAATGACCATAAGACTGCAGTGAACTAAGAGGATGGAACCATTAAAAACCTTTCATAATAAAAAATGGACAGAGTTTTATCTCCCCCTGGTGAACATTGCATAATGTGGGTGGTCTACACCACCTAGCCAAAAATTTGATATCTCCTAGAATGCTTCTTTCTAAATACAAAAAGTGTCTGACTGTACAATAAAATAAGCCAGCTTCTCTTAGAGAATACAGAGACAAATGTAAGAAAGCTAAACACTATGTAAAACTATCTAAACAAAAGTCATGGGAAGACTTTGGTAAGAAAATAAATATCAAGAAGGTGGCAAGATATTCTGGAGGTTGTTGAAGAAGCTCAGAAATAGAGGAAAGAGTGTTGTAATTAGAGATGATAAAGGTGACATGAAACTGGAGAAAAAGATATCCTTGAAGTATGGAGTAACTACTTCGAAAAATTACTAAATGAAACAAGCAGTGATAGCACAGTAAAAAACACTCAACAGGCATGCAGTCAGTAATACATATCCATACTTGAAGTAGAAAAAGCCATCAAAGGCTTGAAATGTGGAAAGGCAGCAGAAGTAGATGATATTCGACCAGAAATGCTGAAGTATGGTGGTATAAAAGTCTTACAGTGGCTGCACTGCATAGTTCAAAAGGCCTGGGCAGAGGGACGAATTCCCAATGATTGGAGTAGAGCTCTCATAGTTCCCATATATAAAAAGGGAAATAAAACTGAATGTGAGAATTACAGAGGAGAATTCCCTACTGAGTGTTCATGGTAAGATTAATGCAAGTATACTTTGGAAACGGTTGAGAAGAATTGTGGAAGGAAAGTTTGGTAAAGAACAAGCTGGATTCAGTCCAAATAGATGTTGTCAGGATCAGATCTTCGCTTTACGACAAATAGTTGAGAAAGCATGGGAATATAACAAAGATCTGTATTTAAGTTTCGTCGATCTGGAAAAGGCATATGACAAGGTGCCAAGAGAGAAGCTATTCAATACACTATAGTTATGTGGTGTCAATGGGGCATTATGCCAAGCAGTACTTAGTCTTTATTTCAGTTGTAAGGCAGCAGTTAGAGTTGAGGGAAGTATAGGAAGATGGTTTAATGTTAAATCTGGTGTGAGACAAGGATGTACATTATCCCCTCTATTATTCATTATCTATATGGATCACATTATGAAGGACAGTGGTATTAAACATGATATGCAAATTGAAGATGTTAATGTCAGCTCTTTGCTTTATGCAGACGATGTTATACTTCTAAATAAATCCACTACAAGTCTGCAAGATTCCCTGACTAAATTGAATAACTGTTGTAATAGATATGGTATGAAGGTCAACAATAACAAGACAAAGACAGTGAAAATAGGCAGAATCATTGAAAATGTCAAATGCATTATGAATGAAGAACCTGTAGAACAAGTAAAACATTTCAGCTACTTAGGCATGATTTTTAGTGAAGATGATAAATTAAATATGGAAATGGACCACAGAATCAACAAAGCTGGTATGGTAGGAAGTCAGTTGAATAACATATGGAATAAGAGAAAAATTAGTTATAACCCTAAATTAGCTGTATACAAGACAGTGTTGAAACCAGTTTTAACTTATGGATCTGAGAACTGGGTCAGAAGTAAAACACTTGACCAAAGACTAGAGACTGCAGATATGAGAGTCCTGAGAAAGATTAGGGGCATGAACAGATGGCATCAATGGCAATATCATATTAAAAACGAGGATATTAGGAAAGAACTTGACATTGTCAGCATCCAGGAATGCGTTAACAGAGCTAATCTGAGGTGGTATGGTCACTTAAACAGAATGGGCAAGGAAAGATTAACAAAAACAAGTGTTCTCTGCCAGGTCAGCAGGAAAACGACCCAGAGAAAGACCAAGATATAGGTGGATTGATATGGTAAAAAGTGCCTTCGACAATAGAAATATAAGATCTGATAATGTTGAAGTCTTGACAACTAACAGACTGATTTGTAGGAAAATTGTAGATAGGAAGTTAGTATTGATTTAAATTTTTCATGTAGTACTATCATATCCTATACACCCCTTGAGGGTACATGGCAGGAATTTGATGATGATGATGTATGTTACATTGCAAGTTTTCAAATCCATGTTTCTTCCTAACCTTCCATAAATGGTATTTTAATTGATTAATCATAAAAATTAAAATTCTCTTTCCCTGTCTGACAGGTTGTGAGTATTCGAGTAATGGATGTTTTGTTGTAAGTAATGGAATCTCCAACATTACATAATCTGTTCCAAATATGTGGGATGAGGGCAGCTGTAGAATGCATGTTCTACTGTTTCCGATCGGTAACAGATGTTACAGATTGGATCCCCAATATTAATGTACCTCTATTTGATGGTATTGACTGGAAGGTCAATATGCAATTCACTAAGCAAGTTATGAAACAAAGAGTTGTTTTCAGTACCCAACTGTGGAAGAGGGTTAAAGATTTCTTTATACTAAATTTTACTTTTATTAATGCAAAGAATGTTATAGCAATCATAGCAAATGTTGTAGTGTTCAGAATAATCTTAGGTTTTGGACCTTGATAATCATTTACCCCAGACAGGGGAAGATGACAACCCAAGTACCAGGGAAGGTCTGTGCATGTGTGATTAGTCTGCAAACATTTTATGGATTTTTGATGCTCTACTGCTTAAATAGCACAATTTTAAGGGTGGAAGCCCAAAGCCTCCATGCTTCTTTGATAGTTGAAGAAATTATATTTTCAATTCTTGGAATTTGCTGGACCAAAAAAAAAAAAAAAAAAAAAAAAGCACAGACTTACTATATAATTGCTTTTCTTTGGCTTCTGTAATATTTGTTATGTACAACTGATAATGGAATATTATGGCTTTAGAAGAAAGGGAAATTGGCCCAATTTTCCAGTCTTCTAAGGTTTCAATGTTTTTGTATATATGTTCTTGAACTGGTAATGTTGAGTAAGTGGAGAAGGGAATTCCAAGTATAATGAGGGGTTCTCTCTGAGGGATTAGCCCAAAAGGAATGTCTGCAATATCAGTTAATCCACTTATCTTGCTGAATTTTTCCAAAATACCAAAAAACATGTATATGGAATCCTTATCCCTCAAAGTGCTTACATCATCAGCATATGCCAATACCTTATTTTCCTTCACAGTTGAAGGAACTGTTATTTCTTGCACTGCACATCTATTAACAACTTCCTGCAAGAAAGATTCAAGAACGAATGTAAAGAGTAATGGACTAAGAGGGCAACCTTGCTTGACTCTGTTTTGAATTTTGACTGGATGATAGGAATCCATTAACTAGGAGGCTGGTAGTTGAATTGGCTTAGGCTCCTTTAATAACAGATAGCAGCTTTTTTACCCATACCAATTTGCTGCAGGATGTGGAACGGAAAGGGATGCCAGACATTATCAAATGCTTGAGTAAGGTCTACTGATAGCATTGCCATTGGCTGCTTTTTTGTATTAAACAACTACTGCTTACCTGGAACTCGATACACTTGTGTGCTTTTAATTATTTATCCCATTCCTACTTTGAGCTAGTTATTGATAATGCAGAAAAATATCTTGTAGTCAATACTAGATAGAGAAATGGGTCTCCAACTGCTGATTAAGGTATGATCTCTATTAGGTTTTGGAATGACTTACTACAAATTCACTTGGTATGTGTGCTGACAAGAGAAAAGAATTGAACAGTATAACTAGAATGGGAAAAATAAAATCCCTGGCCTCACAGTAAAGTTCTTTCCTAAACCATCAGGTCCTCAGGATTTTCTTGTCTGGCATTCTTTATAGGCTGTGGTAACTTCAGATACTGTAATGGGTCTGTCAAGCCCATCTATGAGTTATAATTTCCCATAGTACTATTGTCTTCAAACAGATATTTTATAATGTTTTTGAAAGAAGTCAAGGATGTTTTGAGTGGTGGACATGTCTTCACCATCAACGCAGATTTGAGCTATAGTCCTTTCTTCATGGAATTTAGTGAATTGTCTATTGAAGAATGCAGCTGAAGTGCTATCTGCTAAGTGCTGCTGTATTCTTATTTTAAAATTTCTTTCTCCTACTTGTTTCTGCCTTTCCATTTCTATCTCTAGTTGATGTTTCTAATGATGTTGCTGCATTCTATACCATTGCATTTGTTTGCTACAAACCAGCTTCTCTCTTTATACAGGTCTTTCAACTTTTTTCTTTTGAGGAAAGCCTATTCCTTTCCCTATTCAATCATATTCTGTTTTACTGCTTGTTTGAATTTTAACCACATATCCCAGTTCCAGGTAACATTATTTCAGTTTGAACAGAGGGTCTGGAATATGGTCAAAAAGATCAACAGAAAATTTGATGTAAGTCGCCATAGGCCAGAATCGATCTCTACTTGTTCCATACAGCAGAATTTAAATAGAACTGGATTATGATCTGACATGTTGTTGTCAAGATGTTTTATCTGAATAAGGGAAGAAGAGATATAAATTCAGTCAAAATGGGTATCAGTGTCTTGATTCATGTACATTTAAACTTGGAAATTTGGATTGCAACCACCCCATATATCTACTAGTTGAGCATTGTCTAGGCATATTTTTAACCATGCACATTCGACTTTTCCACCTTTGGGGTGTCCTCCTATTTTGTCTAATGTTAGGTTTTCAATACAATTACAGTCTCTATCTGCTATGATGTAGTGGGCACCATAAAAATATGGCTGCAATTCATGGAAAAATTTTTCTAACTGTTCCATTTGATGGAGCGTAAACCTTATTACAAATCCACAGTATTTCCAATCTGTTGTCAAGATTCTCCTTTCTGCATCCCTTTGGATATTAGAGAATGACCCAATGAGGGGGGGGGGGGGGGAGAATAAGAACTCCTACTCCAGCCCTGTTAAATCTTCCAAAGCTCAAATAAGAAAGAAGTGGATATTAAATTGTTTATATCTACAGAAGTATGTTTCTCAGAGAAACAAAAACCTGATATTATGGCATAGCTTCTTTAATTTGCCTGTGAAATCCTCGTACATTTAATGAGGCAATGCAGAAAGGAGATGATGTGATTAATGAAGTGTCACTGGTAAGTCTTTAACTTTTAGATTTTGGATGAACCTGATGAAGTCTTTAATTTGTGAAGGAGCAATTGTGAGCCTGCTTGTAAATTATTTTCCAGTTTTTTTTTTTTTTTTTTTTTTTTTTTTTTTTTTTTTTTACAGTTGCTTTCCATTATTTTGATTTCATGCGTATCATTCTTGATTTGGAAGCTAGTTATTTTCTTTACCTGTAGATAAATCATACTGAGAAAACTTTGAATCAGTAAACTTTATTATTTTTTCTTTAATTATATCTCTTGCTCTCCCTTTATTAGCACGAGATGGTTCCTCATAGTCCATAAACTCTTCTGAGCATGGGGTGGGGGGGGGGGGAGTCTTCATTTTATGATCACAACCTTCTCCATTACATTTTTTATTACTTCTTTTAGATTTAGTTCCTTTTTTTTAATACATCTTTTAATTTTTTTTTGTTAATTCATCTTTTCTTTTTGATGATCTTGTTTGCATATTAATTTCTTTTGATTGTCTTACTTGCTTTTCTGTTCCTTTTCTGGTTTCTCTTTGTATAACAGTTTCATATGTTTGCATTTCATCTTGTATCTGTTCAGTTGTTATACTAGGTTCATTATTGGTAATTTCAACTAATGTTGTCCCATCCATATTTGACTGGGAAAGTGACTCCTATGTTATGGAATTCTGAAACTAATTCCTGGCTGATTTGTTCGTGCACTTTTTGTGATTTTACCAAGTATAGTTTGTTTCAAAGCTCCATCTTTGCTAGACTGAATTGGAAGATCCAGGAACTCTTCTTTATGCCTCTCCAATATATACTCTGTTCTAATTGGCTCTACCAGTGCTCCTACTATTTCAGCAAAAGTATTGAAAGGGCAGGTGGTAACACGATGTTCAGATTTCGTATTTCTGGCAGGGTTTGAGACACTGATTAGTGATATGTCTGATCTCAATACCATTGAAGCATTTAGCTTTGGAGCAGTTGCTACCCAAGTGATCACACAATACAGGCACTGCTTCACTCTGGGATAGTTCACCATACCTTGAGTTGTACCGATGTTGACAAAATTTGGTACGGGCATCTTCATATCCATTGTGAAGGTGACCTCACCAGAAAAGTAGTTTGGATCTTCACCTGATATACCCTTTGATATGTTACTGATTTTACTCCATTTCAAGAATGTCACTATAAGAATTTCATTACTGTTCTCTTGAAAATCCACTGTTCTCCATTGAAAATCTCTCGATTTTTACTGTTTTAACCTGGCTTCCCACCATTACAGGAATTACTGTGCTACCTCCGAATGTAAAACCCTCTAATAGTTTATCCCATGTTTCCACATCTTTAACTACAATTAAATATTTCCCTCCACTGTATGGTGTGAAAGAATAAATCTTACTAGCCCCAGGTATCTTTTTTAAAACCTATATCATAGGCAGAGGTTTTGACTCACTTTCTTGCAGAAATACAACTTGGATATCCTCTGATATGTCACTCCCCCCACTAAACTGTCACTGACACATGGTGATAACTTCTATGAATCCTGGGTGCTATGGCACATGCTGTGTGACCAGGATTATTTACATATCTGTAAAATAAACATATCTGATTATTTTGGCAATTAAATGACTCTTCAGTGGCGAAAATCTTATCTGTGAAGAGGATGTTGTTCATGTATCACCAGAGAAGTGCCTTTGATTTTATCACCTTCTGCCTCATAAGTTCTGGTGTTAGAAAGTGTCTAATAGAACAATGATAGGCTCTCATCCCCAGGTCATTAGTTAGTACATAGGTTCCCAAAGTGGGCGGTACCACCCCCCCCAATGGGCGCTGAAGCCTTCTAGGGGGGCTATAGTGGGATCAGAAGCGTTTGGGGGCATTCAGGTGGTCTAGAGGTCGGTGGCTCTTTATAGAAGAAATTAATAATATATATTTAAAAATTAATTATTTTTGTGATTTTGCGATTAGATTAATCATTAAAATGTAAATATTGAATTTTAATTCATCTTATGCCTATCTTACACGATCAATTTTTTCATCAATTTTCTATTTCAATTATTTAATCATTTGAAAATTTACCATGTCAGATAGAAATAGATATCAATTTTCTATGTCAATGAGAAAATTGAATGTGTCATACAGGATATTTTAACTTCTATTTTTTATATACTTAAAAAATGTATTCATTTTTTGCTATTGTAAAAATTGATCGTGCCATACAGGCTTTAGTCTATCCATGCCACAGACGAGTCTTAACTAGTAGTATGTCGGTCAACTATTATGTAGGTAATTCACTCAATTCAGCATGTTTTGACAGGAATATGGGTGCTTGCAGTGACTTGTTCAAAGCACGAGTACGATGGTATCGCAAACAAGTCAATGCATGCAAGTCGATTTGGGCTAGATTTCAAATCTATAAATACCAGTGGTTTAGGAATAAGTTTCATTATTTTTTGTGTGCTTTGCCAACAATCATCAGTCGAAAGTGATAGATAAGTGGAGTCATACAAAGTGTAAATTAAATCTTTTATTTTTTATTTATTTATTTTTTTTTTTTTTGCAAATTTTATTACTTCATTATGTCTGAATATAAGAAGAAAAGTACAGTATTGAGTATTTGAAATATGGTTTTATTCAAACTGTTATAATGGAGGACATTACAAAATTTATGTCTTGCAAAGTGGGCGGTGGCCCGAAAAAGTTTGGGAACCTATGAGTTAGTACATGTGACATCATTCTCTGTGAAACGTTCATCTCTCATGACATCACTTTCTGTGTTCTCACAGGATTACTGTGGAAGCATGCCTTCACAGTCCTCACAAGGTATCACAGCCTAATGCATCAAGGTCAACCTGCTGTTTGGCAGTCAGGCACATCTATGTTATAGCGGTTAATAGTCTGATGCACAAACATCCTACTTATCCCAAGTGTTTTTAGCATGTTGAAAATAACAGATGGCTGCATGCCAACATTGTGAAGTGCTATTACAGCTACATTGTTCTCATAATTCCCCCACTGCATGTTAACCCGTACAGTTAGACAACTCTCTCTCTCTCTACTGATAAAAAGCAAATGTTGGCCGAATTGAATCGATGGAATTGAATAATGGAATCGAGCTCATGCAAGTCTATGTGTTGTGCGGGGCTGTGTAGAAGTTGAAATAGTATTTATGGCAAAACTGAGTATTTGTAACAATATAAAAAAGTAAAAAGTGTTATGGGAGTGTTTCATCGTCAGCAATAAAATGCAACCACAACAAATTAATTTCATCAAGTTTGGCTGTATTAATTTAGCAAAATTCTAGGAGACGGTCATTTTAAGGCTAGTTCTAATAAACACTTTTAAAGGTGTCAAATTAGGATTTTAGTTCTTTTGGTTTGTCCATTAAAATTAAAATTTTTTCCATCCACCAACTGATTGTTAGTGCATACATACTTTGACAAACTATTTGTACTCTGATGAAAATGCTGAGTGTAAAGAGAGTAAAATATTAACAGCTAAATAAATATCTGATTTCTTTCTTTGGGAAACAATATTAAGCCACTAAACTACAGTGAATTACAAGGATAGAAATTTGTTTAGTAGGCCAAAATGCCAAACATGGTCAGATGTTTTGGAAATGTCATGAGTAACAACCCACAACTTTCTCTGAACCTTTCCATGGCAGATGCCCGGTGGCTGGTGATGTAGGTTATGAACAGCTGTGGTTCTTTAATGACAAAATCCATAATGGTGGTCGCAAATTAATTGATGGGCCTCCTAATAGTGGAGAAGTTGGCTATTGATGATTTATTTTCTCCATTATTTTGGAGAAGAGAGAGGTGATGGCAATTGGTAGATGGTTTGACAGTAGACGTCTGTCTGTTTTTTTTTTGGAATAGGATGAATGCTAGATTGTTTCCATACATTGGGATAAGCACCATCTATGTATAGCAAATTGCAGAGACAATGCAAGACAGGTGTTAGCTCTGGAGCACAGTGTTTGAGAACAATTGGAGAGAGAGATGCCATCAAGACCAGAAGACTTTTTAGTGTCCAAGTAATTTAGTAGTTTTCTGATGTCTTTTTATTATTATCATCATCATCATCATCAATTTCCTGACACGTATCGTCAAGGGGGGGGGGGTACAGGATATTATTATAGTACTACATGAAAAACTTACATCAATACTAACTTCCTATCAACAATTTTCCTACAAATCAATCTGTTATCTGTCAAGACACCAATATCATCAGATCTTATATTTCTGTCTTCTAAGAAACTTTTTACTTTACCAATCAACCTATATCTTGGTCTTCCTCTTGGTCTTTTCCTGCCAACCTGGCTGAGAACACTTGTTCTGCTAATCTTTCCTCTCCCATTCTGTTTTAACTCTGCTAACACATTCCTGGATGCTAACGATGTCAAGTTCTTTCCTAATATCCTCTTTTTTAATATGATATTGCCACTGATGATGCCATCTGTGCATTCCCCTAATCTTTCTCAGGACTCTCATATCTGTGGTCTCTAGTCTTTGGTCAAGTGTTTTATTTCTAACCCAGCTATCAGATCCATAAGTTAAAATTGGTTTGAATGCTGTCTTCTATGTAGCTTATTTATTTTTGTGACTAATTTTTCTCTTATTCCATATAAATTTATTCAGTTGACTTCCTACCATATCGACTTTCTTGAATCTGTTGTCTATTTCCATATTTAGTTTACCATCTTCACTAAAAATGAAAGTTCTCCATTCATGATGCAGTTGATATTTTCAGTGTTTCTGCCTATTTTCATTGTCTTTGTCTTGTTATTGCTGATTTTCATAAAAAATTTATTACAATGGTTATTCAGTTTAGTCAGGGAATCTTTCAGACTTGTACTGGATTTATTTGAAAGTATAACATCATCTTAATAAAGTAAAGAGCTGATATTGACATCTCTAATTTTGATATCAGGTTTAGTACTGCTTTACTTTATAATGCGATCCATATAGATAATAAATAACAGAGGGGATAACGTACATCCTTGTGTGACACAAGATTTGACATCATCTTGCTGCACTTCTTTCAGTTCTAACTACTGACTTACAACTCAAATAAAGACTAATTTGCTTGATATAATGTCCCACTGACACCATATAACTGAGCATTTTGAATAACTTTTCTCTTGGCACCTTGTCATATGCCTTTTGCAGGTCTACAAAACTTAACTACTGCTCTTTGTTATATTCATATGATTTCTCAACTATTTGTCATGAAGTGAAAATCTGATCCTGACAGCCTTATTTGGCCTGAATTCAGGTTGTTCTTCACCAAGGTCCCCTTCCACAATACTTCTCTACCGTTTCTCAAGTATACTTGCATAAATCTTACCAAGAACACTCAGTAGGGATATACCTCTGTAATTCTCACATTCAGTTTTATTTCCCTTTTTATATATTGGTACTCTGAGAGCTCTACTCCAATCACCTGGAATTCATCCCTCTGTCCAGGCCTTCTGAACTATGCATTGCAGCCACTGTAAGACTTACTTGAGCATTTCTGGTTGAATATCATCTATTCCAGCTGCCTTTTCGCATTTCAGGCTTTAGATGGCTTTTTCTACTTCAAGTATGTATGTATGTATTCTGATTGCATGCCAGTTGAGTGTTTTTTAAGCCACTGTGCTGTCACTGCCTGTTTCATTTAGTAATTTTTCAAAATAATTACTCCATACATCAAGGATATCTTTTTCTCCTTTTTTCATGTCACCTTTATCATCTCTAATTCCTTTTACAGCAATTAGGCAGTGAAGGAAAAGAAGAAAGCACATCAAAAGGAGAATACAGATGTGCTTTCTTCTTTTCCTTCACTGCCTCTTTACCTTCCTGTGTTCAACACAGAATTCTGATTTTTCTATCCTTGCAGACAACCTCACTACATGCATCTCTGGCTGAATCGCTCAATGCTTTCTTCAGGATTGCCACTGAATCTCCAAGGGCTGTTTCCTGTTCTCAAACTCTTTTATTTTTTCTTGAATATGTTTGTTTATTTTAGTCTACAATTCACATCTGAGAGCTGCTTAAATTTTATTCACTTTAGAACTTTTCAGAAATTGGAAGGTGATCACTTCCAATTTCAAAGCCTTTGTATACTCCTGCACCAGTGAGAAAACATCACTGTCAACAATAACATAGTCAATGAGACTTTTCTTATTCCTTGCCTCTTCCCTCCATGTGAAGAGAGAGTCCATATCCTCAGCAGAAATCCAATGGGTATTTGCCATTATTATTAGCTTTGCTCTTTTCTCTAAATTTTTCAAAATTATTTCTGTATGTCTGACAGTCCTTTCCTACTCTGTTGTTTAGATCTCCAAGACTAACTTTTCCTTTTTCATTGTGTCAGTTTCTTTCTGTAAAACCTGAAAAAAATTCCTCCACTTCTACCTTAGTAGAACCTTGTGTGGGACCATAAGCACAAATACATCTCATTGTGAGCCCTATATTCCTCATGCAACTGTTCCTCCACCTCTCTCTCTCTTTATGTCTTTCATAATTTCTTTTTCATCTGCAATTCCCATTTTATTTCTTTTGTCATACAATTAACTTCAAATTGTTTTATCATTTTCACTTGAGATATACAATCTTCCATTGCTGTGAACAATTTTTTCTCAAGTATCTTCCATGCGTAATGTCCCCTCATCTTTCAAATTCTCTCATTCACTGTACTGCTGCAAGCTGCTTTATAAGTCTATGATAGTGATCTTCTTTAGAATTCCACATAAATTCTTTGTTTTGATACCCCCACATGCTTATTCATGGTCACTCTCACCAGCAGGGGGGCAAGTTCTCACTCACAATCAGATCTTCTGATGCTATGACCAAATGCAAAACCCTTGATTTTCATGTTCCTTCCACCACATGATGTCTGAGACAGTTTTCCTCAAGAAATTCAAAAATTCAGTGCCTTTATTGCTGCATGCTGTCTCTCCTTTGCCCAGTTTATAATGCTATATTTGAAGTCCCCCGTAATCACTTGCTTTGCACTTGAAAAACTAATTTGCCTAAACAACATTTCTTGCTCATCACCAGCTATTTTTCCTGGTCTTTGTCACCATACCACTAAATATCTTGTCTTATAAACATCTATCTCACGCCATATACTCTTAAAAATACTCTTAAAGCCCTGAATAATCACAATTTGTCCCTTATCATGAATAACATTCCACCACTATGTTTACCCTCTCCATCCTGAAACAAATGCTATACACTTCTATCCCTGTTATACCATTCTCCTCGGTTAACCAAGTTTCACTGATACCAACAACCTTTGGAGAGACTGAGTCAATCAATGCCAGAAACTCATTTCCTTTATTCCTTATGCTCCTAGCATTTGTATGCAGAAAAACAAGTACATTGCTAGCATTCTTATAGCCATTATTACTCTCCTCATATTCTACCTATCTCTGTAATACAGTGTACACACTCTCATTTCTTAAGCCACTATCCCCACATAAGGCCATCCCTGCTACATTCCACCTGTGTGATTCTAGTTTTTCTGTTCCAAAACACTCACTTGCCCAGAAACAACACTCTCTCCAAATAGCTACACCCGTCTTTATTCAAATGTAATCTCTTGCATATAGCTCTTTTTTATCTGCAAATGCACTCCATGCATCCTCATATTCCAGACTCCTTTTCTTACACATTCTTGCTATCATCTCATTCATTATTACCACTCTTCCACTCTGTATCATACTGGGGCAACAACCACAAATATCATGCTACACAATTCATACCACCTCTCAGGTCATTCGTTGTAACCATTACTATCATCTCCTCCACATTTTTCACACCTCTTCACTGTCAATGCCACACTCACTATTGTTCCACCATGCAAGCACTCCTCTGGCACTTCGTTTTGCACACCTCAAATAATTGAACCTCCATACATTACACTTCAAACAGAAGCATTTATCCTTCTCTCACTCTCATCTCTGACTGTTACAGCTTCTAATCTCTCTCTCTCCAATTCTCTGTCCTCCCTCTCTCTATCCCTTGCTTCCACACACACCGGACTTTCTGCAATTTCTACTCTTCCCATGTACCCTTGCACTAGCCAACCTCTCCATTCTCTTAATATCGTCATTCATTCATTCTTCTCAGCTTAGTATTCATTTCTTCCATCTTCTTTCTCAGCAGTTTCATTTCTCTCTCTACACATCCTTTCAATTTATATTCACGCACACAATCATAGCCATCAGAAAAATCAACTCTATCTTTCTCTCCTGCCCAAGGTTAAATCCATGTGTAGGTCTTTAATGTTCTCTCCATCCTTTAACACTCTACCGTATCCACATAGTGAATTTCACCCATTTCTGAAGCAATATCTCTGCTGCTGCTAAATCCTAAAATAGAGATACGTGTTTCCCAGCACCTCCCACTGCCTACATTTCATGTGCGCACACACATTTCCATCCCACACTTGCCATTTTTAAACATTGGGATGGTTACATACTGCATTCATAGCAGGCAAGCCACAAAATCATCAACTATGCTATGGATAACATAGTCTTTAAATGGTGGTGGGCTTGGTCAGTTTCTAAAACTGCAGCTGCTATGTTGAATATAATCGATACAGTTGGATACAATACTGAGACAATAAAAATCCTAACAAAATTACCACACCATCATACAAAAAAAATTGTCAATTTGAATAGCAGAAACTTAAAACTTAATTTTTTTTGTCAAAAAAATTACAGGAAGCATACAGTGCTTGGAATTCTGGTATGGTAGGAAGTGTTGTGTTTATCTTTGGGTGAAGTGACAGTGGTACCATCAGGATGAGAGATAGAGGTGAAAGTGCAGGTGAGTAGAAGTTTCATCTAACAGCTTTAGCAGAGGACCATAAGGCATTGCTTCCATTTGGGTAGGAGGAAAGTTTCTGCTGTTTGCCTTCATAAAGCATGATTAGGATCTACTGATAACTGTTTTGTATATGTTGTGTGCTTTGTTGTAGGTGGAGTATGAAGCTGAAGTCTTGATGTGAGCCACTCTGCTGAATTTTTTTCTTCAACTGCTTTGATACACTTTCTGTTGAACTAGGACTTGGAGAGTGGAAGAAGATTTTGGGATTGAATGTGAGATGAAGGCCTTCATGCCAGTGAGAATAATTTCTGTAACTCGTTTGGAGCATGTTTTAGGGTCAGATAAGTGGGAGCAATAGTCAGGCCAAGGAAAGGAGTAGAAATTCCAGAGGCCATCTCAACTGGCACCTTTGCAGTGCCAGATGATGCACGGTCAGGAGTGGTTGGAGGAAGGGCATTCCAAGAGAACTCAGACCACAATCTTGTACAAGTTTGTAGTCTAAATTACTGAGAGGAGACGTGATCTCTACGATGTATCAGGAAAGGAGAACTAATCAAAAAGAGATCCAGAGTATTTGGAAAGTGAAGGTTATCAGGAATTCAAGTAGGTTGATGTATAATTTGCATTAGGTCATTACTTTATAGCAAAGACTTCTGCTTCTCATCCACCTTGGTTGGTGGTGTTGGAAAGGGGAAGCCATTTGGGATTGTGGATGTTGAGGTAACCTAGGAAGATGACCTCACTATTTGGTTAACTGGATTGCAGATGGTCAAGTTTCATGGAAAGGAATGTGAATAGGTCAGAGTGGTGATCGGTATTTGGTGATTGCTCTGATCTCATCTTCCTTTTATCCTCTTTTACCCTGCAGTGTCGAGGGTTTATTAATCATTGGACCTCAAGCCGTTCACAGGATAAGGTGGTCAGCCCTATGCCCTGGTGTATCCTATGTCCTGTAGTGTTGAGTTCTCAAGGCCAGTTTGTCTGCTTTGCAGGATGAAAAACCCCAGGATAAACTGGGGGAAAAACCCTAGTGTCCATGCCCAAGACCGGCTAACTTGGCTATGGCTGAGGAAGATGCTTCAGCTCCTCATGTCACTGAAGGGAATCGAACCTAGGACACCCCTTCCCCAGGCATATGGTTACGAAACACACAGCCACTAGGCTAACCATACAGACTTGGTGATTGGTAAATATAACGAATGCATATGCTCCATATCTTAATCTTTTAACTAGGGTGCCAGCACTTCCTTCATTTGAGTGTACTACTTTAGATTGGCTTCTGCGGGTCAGTCACCAAATAGTACACAGGACCAAACTCATCAAACCCTTTGGGGAAACTGTTAAGTGGATCGAAGCTGGATTACTGACTGTAGCCTTTGATCCAAGTCAGACTTGGATTGAAGTCTGACTTGTGAGTAACTCCTTAGTCATTAACTCCCACTGCATTCCCCCTGCTCTTTAAATTTTTCATTTCTTTACTCACAATCATGATCCACAGTACAAAAATTTCAGGGTCACTTTGGTTATAAAAAATCTCTCACAAAATTACAAAACAAATTTTAAAATATCAGAAATATGCTCCTAAAAATTCAACAGAATCTCAGAATTTCTTTTTAACATCATAGATCTTGATTCCAGTATCTATGATGTGATACTGGATTTCTGTCTTTCCATGTTTCCATCTGTCACATCCTGATGGTACAATGGTAACATCTCCTAAAGACAAGATAGACCTTGGCATCAGATTTCTTCTCCAACTCTTTCCCAAAAGGTCATCAGAAAAATACTCAGTAGCTTTGATACCAATAAATCTTCTGACTCTGATGGTATTCCCCCAGCTGTACTATTAAATTATTTAAGGAATTTAGAACGTATACTGGAATATTAATTAAAAGAAACTTTAATAAATACCTCCTATATATCGGCAATGTCACATTGCCATCTTCATGGCAATGTGACATGAAGATGGCAATGTGACATGTGCACGCAGGCACTACAAAAAACAAATGATGCAGAAATAGAGAAAACTATTGTTGTTCCCAGAGTCCTAAAGGTACCCCCTAGTGGACTATATTGGGTTGTCTTGGCTGTTGGGCTGAAGTTCTCAAGATGCAAGCTTCCCAAATTTGAAGCAGTCTCATGCACCCAAATTTATTGAAGTTTTGAAAGTTTTTAAGAGCTGAGGCTGATTCCATGAATAATCTTTCATATTTAAATTTGCTGCGGTGTATTAACGTGGCTTTCTTCCAACATATTCTGTGGTGGGTAACCAGAGCATGGTCTGCAAGCCCAGAGTGGCTGTACTGGTGAAACTGGATGTAGTCTTTGTGTTCTGAAATCCTGATATTTACTATCCTGCATGTTTGGCCAAAGTAGGACAGCAGCTGCTAGGAACCTGGTATACCCCAGGTAGGTCTAGGGGAAGTGGTTTGTCTTTGGTGGAGCGGATAAGAGGTGCCAATTTTTTATATGGTTTGAAATCCCTCAGCTGTAATAAAAGTTTGTGCTCCAGAGTCTTGTATCATCTTTTCAAGTTGTCATATTCATGTAGTATTTATCTGGCAGCTCAGAAGCAAGCTCTTATCCAGGCTGTGCTCAAAAAGAGAGATAAAATCAACCTTTCTACTATTTCCCTAATGATCTGATCTCTCTACTCTCCAAAATAATGTAGAAGGTCATCATTCACTTACCAACTTGATGATCATCAGTATGAATTCTGCCATTTTCATTCCACAGTAGAACTCCTAGCCACCCTCACCCATGTTTGGGTTCAGGCCATGGAAAAGTTTGGAGAAACTCAGTTGGTCACTCTTGATATTTCGAATGGATTTGAAAAGTCTAGCATCATGGCCTTGTTACCAAGATATCATCTTATATTATTCCTCATTCACAATGCAATTGAGAATCATGGTGAATGGTTTCCTTTAATCAGATTTTCAGTCAATGCTCGTTTCTCCCAGAGTTTGTGCTTTCATCTACACTCTTGCTTCTTTATGTCAAGGAGCTCTCTCTCTGACATCCAATTGTGTTCATAGCTTTTCTAATGACAGTGCTCTCCACTTCTCAATTTCTAAATCTTGTAATGCTAGTAATAATCACTTCAAGATTTTCTTTAACCAGTGCATTAAACACTGATCTCTTTGCCATTTTCAAGTGGGATGAGGATAACCTGGTGAACTTCAATGTCCCCAGAATGCAATCCTCTTTCATTTATATCACCCACCCCTCCTCTTTTGTCCTATGTATCCTTCTTAAAAATACTGTACCTGTTACACGCAATAACTAATTAGTATATCTGCCTCTGATAACAAGGTCTTACTATTTTCCTACAATCTGAGGCCCCAGAGTATTCACCAAGACAATAAAGTCTACTCCTTTGTTTCTAATACTCATGGCATAGACCTAAGACATAAGTTATATGTATGCTTTTTTGTATACTCATTCTGCAGTCTTTGTTACCCCATAAGCAAACTTGTAGATTACATACACATCCTCCATCTCTGAATTTCATAGTATAATCTTTCTTTGTTCCATTGAACTGGAAATACTACTGATTTGCTCCTCTCTGGCCTGTACCATTCACTGCCCAGCTTTATTTTGAGATTGCTCATTCACATTATATTTACAAATTTGTTGTACTTGGAATCTTTCAGAAGAACCACTACATCAGCATGGCCATACTTACACTTTTTGGGGCCCAAGGTACTAGATTTAGAGCCTCACACCCCCAAGTTTTAAGGAGATTTACAGTCATTCCTTAAACATTTAAAGAAAAATAATGTCAATGGTTCTCAATAATTTAAAAATAAATTTCAAATGATCTAGATTTACCTTAAATACATAAATGAAAAATCAAGTTAAATTAAGCTCAATGTTCAATTATTTTATAAATAATTAATTATTTAAATAGTTTTAATTCTTCAATTTTAAATCTCATTATTTGGGGCCCTTAAATTGACCTTAATTTTTTGAGGTCCCAGCTAGAGCCTTGTGCACCTCTGCATAGGTACAGTCCTGTACATTAGCTCTATTTCTAATGAACTCCTCTCTTTTTCTAACTTCTTATCATTTGCAAACAGTGGTTTGTCCTCTCTTCCCCCTCCTCCCACACAACTCTCTGATAATGTCAGATAATCATTTGACAGTTCATTCCCCTAGCCAGTTATCCACAGTTGTTGGTTGTAACTTAAATATCAACTTTTTATTCTACAACCTGTAAATTGCTTATGCAAACTCCAGACAAGACAAATATTGCTTCAGTGCATCTACAGAATTATTATTAATTTTTCTTCATTGTGATTCAGTTCCCAGTTGTACCATTGATAAGATAGATAGAGTTAACAAGACTTTGGTTTGTAGTTGTTGAAACTCACCTTTTTTAGCCATTTTAGTGGCCAACAAAGCAAGTTATTCTACCTGCTATGTTAGGAATACATATTGCATGGAATGCAGTGTATCACAATATTTTGATATCAAGCAACATGTATAACTGATTTAAGTTTCCATTTGCTGGACAATGGAAATTCAAGCTGGAATACCATTCATATATACACAGCCTAGTAGTATGACGTTAATAAGCATATTAGATCTGTTTAATTATTAAACTAGGCAAGAAATTACATTCTCGTTTTCATTGATAGGCTATTATTAGATGCTTGAAGTAGCATGTAAACATGCTATGTTTGGTTTGGTTCTAGACGAAAATGCAAAGATTATCTAACTCATTAATAACTCATAAGCAAATTCATGGTACTGGTGTACTATAAATAGCTTTGTAATCTTTCGTTGGTAGGATTTACATAAAAAGTAAGCAGGCATAACATTTTGCAAGTGGGGTATCTTTAAGAATACATTTTCTAGGAACTGTATATTAATGTATGTTCTCCTAAAATGTGTTGAGAATCCTTTCCCAGACTGATTTTGATCTTCACTGGTGCCGCATTAGTGAGAAACTAGATCATAGAGGTCATATTTGATGGTAGAAGTCATATCGCTCATATACAAGTAGTGAAATGGTCATTCTCATCATTTTCAGTGCATATCTTCAATGGAATATATACCAAATATCATACTACTCTACGTAATTAAAATTTCACAACTAGTAGAAACTAGATAAAAAAAAAAAACTTTCTTCTCAATTTGTGAAGTCTCTAATTTGATCAGTTCTTACATTCTGATCTTCTAAAGCTGTCCTAACCTCATCCATTCGCCTGCATCAGGATTTACTTCTAGGTTCTTTTCCTTCCATTTTTCCTTCAAACATGTTTAGCTAATCTTTCATCCAATTTATTTAAATCAACATATCACCTTTGATAAGCTCTGCTTATGTTGTTGAATATTAATAATGTCAATTTCTTTTCTGATAGGTTTTTTTTGCTATTTTAGACAAGTATGATGTAGCTTGAAAACGTGCTGTTTGTTCACTAGAAAGCAGGGCTTCATAGGAAAAAGGCAACAAGCAAAATACCACTGAGTTTCTTATGGGATTCTATTATTTAATTTTATACGATAATATAGTTCAGGACCTAGATATTCAGTCCTGCAAATGATGCTAAATTGGAGAGGATGATGGCAGACAGCTTTGATAACTATTTCAACAAGTGGATTTGAATAGTCATTGTTGTGGGAATGTTAATTCAATGTTGGTAATTGTTAATTCGGACAGTTGGGTTAGAGGAGATGTAACAAAGTACTGTATTGGTTTAAGTGTACTCAAGGAAATGGAGAAAGCCCATTTCAACATCACCCCCAGAAAGGGATATGGGTGATGTTGAAGTGGGGATGGTTAAAGTTCAAGGGAAACATTACAGAAGTATACTATGGTAGAAGTCATATCACTCATATGCAAGTAGTGAAATGGTCATTCTCATCATTTTCCAGTACATATTCTCACTGGAGTATGAAAATTACTAGCATTGTGTAGGGTGATAATCAGACTATAATGTTACTGCCAAATGATTGCCAGCCCAGTTGTCAGATTGATCAGGAACCATTCCAACTCTCCAGCCAACTGGTTGTGGGTATAGATGTTTATAGATCTCTTTAGGTGGGCGATAAATTTCATTATTCATTATCCAGTGCAAGACCACCACCTAGCTTATTAGTGGTTTGAAACAGTTTTCATGTTTAGTCTCTGAAGCAGAGTTTTTGGACTATGTAAGAAATAAATAAAAAATACAAAAAATATCTAAAAGTAATAACAGAAAAAAAAAATCCTTAACACACCCATGGTCCTAATGTACTATAAAGGTCAAAAACATTTTATGGATGAGAATTACATTTAGGGGAGGAGAAAACCTTTTTTTAATGATTTATGTGTAGCGTCCAAATTAGAAATGGTAGGATTCCATGGGTGGGGGGGGGGATGTTAGAATGAGAGATGAAATATTTTAAATTATAGGTGGATTGATACAGTAAAAAGTGCCTTAGAAGATAGAAATATAAGATCTGATAATGTTGGAGTTTTGACATGTAACAGATTGATTTGGAGGAAAATTGTAGATAGAAAGTTAGTGGTAATGTAAGTTTTTCATGTAGTACTATCATATCCTGTACACCCCCTTGAGGGTACATGTCAGGAATTTGATGATGATATTTGAAATTTCAGATTTACTCTGAACTTTTAGAGGTCTGCCACAAACTCCTCATTTTGTTATTGTTGTTGATGAGACTTGGTTAATGCCATAAATCATCTATTTTTTTAAGAGGCTTTACAAGTCGGGTGCAAATAAATAAATAAATAAAATAATTAAATAAATAAACTTTAATCCTGAGACTTGAAAATAAATCACAATATTACTAGTCAGTAGAGGACTAAGTGTTGCTAACTAGTATCCTTTACTATCTGTTTGTAAAATGTAATTTGCTTTTCTTAGAATTCTTGGTTTTATTAAAAATAAATAAATAAATAAAAATCCTTTCCACTTGCCTGTGTAATTCTCATAAATGGCCATTGTAATATATTCCTTTGTTCTGTTTTTCTTCATAAAGGCAAATAAAATGGCACTGGAGGAAGAAACAGAGGATGGTGATCCCTTAAAATTTATTCTTCATTCTAAAGATCCTCATCATGAGGGACTAACTTTTGTGGTCCAGGGACCAACTCAGGAAATAAGAGATGAGTGGGTTAATAAGATCCGCATAATATTAGAAACTCAGTTGCAGTTTTTAAAAGGTTAGTTTTTAACTCTTTTTTTTTTTCTGACAAAAAAAAAAAAAAAAAAAAAAAAACTTGGAAGTATATTTTCGTAAACAGGGATAATTCATCATCTCATTAAAAGATAGTTACAGTTTCTTATTTTCTAAATATACTAGCCTCGATCTAATTTTTTATTACAGAAATGACAGTTAAACTGTCTTCTATTATTTTTGAAATAATCATGATATAAAAAGGAATGCAGGAAACCATGAATATGCATAAAAATATTAACTAAACTATACCAGATAGACTTCTTTCATTATTATTATATATGAGGACTACTTACTGTTTTAAGCTACATAACTGTAGAATGATATTTCTCATCTTATTGTACTGTGTTTTCTTAGGTTTCTCACTGGATATGATGCATAAAAGGTAGACTAGTAGTTTGAGACTAAGCCAAACAAATTACATTCTGCATTGACTAAAACTGCATACATATAATGGTCCAAAACAATCAAATATCATGTCCTATTGTAATGAAATAAAATTTATAAATATAAATATATATATATATATATATATATATATATAGATGTAATAAATTTTTTAACTTGGGGATATTGTATATTAGGATAACCAAGTTATTTTATAAACATTTTATGTGCTTTACATTATGGGAAAATATAAGAATAGTGATCAGAGCTTTACCCACCTTTACAATGAGTTGCCCTGGTGTTGTATCATCTTTAGACTTGAACTTTGTTTCAGGCTCAAACTTAATTGTTTGCATACTTGGGATTAGGAGGTAAAATAACTTGGTTATCCTAATATATATATATATATATATATATATATATATTTTTTTTTTTTTAATCTCAAAAGTTTACTGTTAACATTTCCTGCCAGCATCTTCAGAGCAAACACAGTAACAAAGGAACATCAAAGTTGAGATAAATTTCATGTGCTTTTGGAGACTTTAAAGTCTCCCATAAAGAACTTTAAAGTATTCAGAATCATTTAGATAATTCTTTTTCATTTTCCTATCCAGGTTCTAGGCCAAGTGGCCTGTTCTGGACTCAGTCCATCTTCTTCTTGGTCATCTCCTATTCCTTGTACCTCTAGGCTTATATGTTAAGATCTTTTTTTGGTAATCTTTCTCTCTGCATTCTTCCTAATATGGTCTAGCCAGTTTTTCCTATATTTAATCATTGAGTCTGTTATGGAATTAATTTCAAGATTTTTAGTTATTTCACTATTTCTTTCTAAGGAATTTCATTTCTGCTGTCTGAATTCTCTGTATATCTCTTTCTCTGAAGGTCCATATCTCTCTGCCATATAATAGTGTAGGTTTGCCTATTGTTTTGTAGACTCTAAGTCTTGTGTGTGTTTCTGTGTGTAGTTAGGTTTAAATGTTCTGTTAATTACTCCAGTGATTTTTATAAAGTTTATAATCTTAAAATCAATATCTATTTCATTTATGTAAGACAATTTACAGCCAATTATTTAAAATTATTAACTTGTTCAATTCTTTATTACTAGTTTACTTCTGACAGGGTTATTTCCATACAAAGCCATGACTTTAATTTTCTCTGTTGACCTTTCTAGGCCATATTGTTGTTTAATATTATTTAAGTTATAGATTGCTTTCTGTAGTTCGTCTTCAGTCTTCCACAAATGATCTAATCATCAGCAAAGAGTAATGTGTCTGTTTTTGTATGTCAATTAATTTGGAAGCCACATGTATTTACTTCTCTCCGTTTTTGATAATATTTTCCATATATATGTTAAATAATATGGGTGATAAAGGACACCTGACAGACTCCTCTATTTATTGGTTTCCGAGTAGATATGATATGATATCATTTGCTTTATTGCTATTTCATTATTATGGTATATGTTCAATAGAGCATTGTATAGGTGGTTTGGAATGTGATATTATTATTATTAAGAGAGATCTCCAGGGAGTCAGAGACTCATCGAGGGAGGCCACATACTACCACCAGCTATCATACTTATTCTTGAATTCATTCACACTACTTGCACTCACAACATCCAATAGCAATCCATTCCAATCACACGCACCACCCTCAGAGAGAAATATGTAGCCCTCAGGCCCCCCCCCCCCCTTAGCAGCCTTCATTCTCAGCTTCCAAGGATACCCTCTCATCCTTTCCCCACCCTCCATAAATTGAAAAATTTCGTCAACTGAAATCATGTATGACCCTTTCAGAAGTTTGTGAGTCTCAATCATATCTCCCCTCTTTCTCCTGTCTGCAGTCTACAAATTCTCGATCTGTCTTTATAATCAGTATTTCCACAATCTTGATATCATTTCTAACACCCTCTTTCATACTCTCTCCAATATATCAGAATCACAATGGAAATCATCATGTGCATCGAATCCCACCTTGGCACTGAATTCTCCTAGAACTACTTGAATATCCTTTCTTGGTATTGTATCCATAGTTTTATTTAGGTATTCGTAGAATTTCTCACTTACTTCATCTTCTGCATTTGATGTAGGCGCATAAACTTGTATCAGCGTACGTGCGCGCGCACGTGTGTGTGTGTGTGTATATACACACACACACATTTAATATACATTAATATCAACCTGTGCACAATAGTACAAGTGAGGCCTTGTAAAGAGGCAAAATAACATCCTTATCTTTATGTGGGAACGTTCATTTCAGCATTGTAATTATCTTTTGGGTTGTATTTGCAATCTTTACCACATGGCCCCTGAACTTCAACTTCCTAGCTATTAACACTCCAAGATCCCTAGCCTCATCAGTTTCTTCATCCTTATCAGCCTAATCCCTCCAATATAATACGACATTGGAAATCTAATCACGCCAAAGTGATTGACATTACTGACATTGAACTAACACCCATTTTCGCATGCCCACAATTCTAGCCTATTCAAATCATTCTGCACCTGTACATATCAGCAGCATTCCTGATTACCCTACCTATCTTTGCATCATCAGCAAATAGCTGTATGTTGCTTGTCAAATCCTTACCAGTATCATTAATGTACATATTGAATAACAGTGGACCAAGCATTGATCCTTGTGGTGCACCAGTAGTTATATATATATATATATATATATATATATATATTTTTTTTTTTTATTATTATTATTAATCTTTGTGCTGGTTATGGGCAGTACTACCCTTACATCACATCCAGACTTGATATAGGCCTAAGCCTTTACAAGTGTTTTACCATATGCCTGTTCGAATTATCATTGTAGCATTCTCTGGTGGCAACGCCATGCCACCAGTGTGCCCTGTAGAGCCCTCAAGGAAAGAACTTTTATATCCTTTTCCGTAAGCCCAAGCTGTTTTAAGTCCTTATAACTATCTGCACTCCATACGCCATGTAAAGAGATGTTGGCGCTGGTAAACCTCGGAGTTGCCCCATGTCCCTCCCGTATCTTACTAACTAGATCTGGGTTATTTTTATAATAATTTACTTTATTATTATGGCTATAGGCTAGTGTGTGCCCTATTCCCACCAACTGGGCATCAACTACCCAAACATCACCATCTCTTTTAATCACTAAGTCTGGCTTATGCAAACCTGTGGAGGTCCTATAATCTGGTTCCACCACAATCTCCCAACCTTTGTTCTTAAAGCGGTTGTTCAGAATGGAGACCACGGCATCATGCCTCCTCATGCAGACCCCATGGGTGCGGAAGCAACACTGGGCTATATGAGACAATGTCTCACTGTAGTGGCAGCCAGCCCTACAGTTGGAGTCGTCACTACCCCATCGAGCTATGCAGGCTCGAGTAGGCAGGGCATTGATCCTCGTCCTGATAAGGTCAATATACTTGAACCCAGGGAGGAGTCTGGTGCCATCCCTTACCCAATCATGCTGGAGAGACACCAGATATGACTGACTCTTTTAAAGGAGCACCATCTACAGAACAGTGCAACAGAGATGCCCATCTCTTGTGTTCTGCGGGTGCTGACTCGATTAAAGTTCCTTGATAATGGTACCAGCCTTTAGCCCACCTAAAGTCTTCTTGTATTAATGGCTATAGAAAGCCTCTCTGCAGATGGGGGAAGAAGATAGTTCTAACTGCACGATTCTTGACAGCCGCAGGCATTGGATCAGCCATCTAAGTGGTGGAACCCCAACCCCGCCATCCTTCACCCTCACATGAAAATATGCAGTAGGAGTGTCAGGCAGCAGTCGGAGCCATGATCTCACGGCTGAACGGATAGCCCTGTCCATTCGGGACAGTACTGAGATATATGTCCTACCAAGCACCAACTTGTGGTAAAAGCGAGGTAGGATATAGTAGGAAAGGAGAAACAGTCTTTGCTGGGGCTTGAGAGGAGCTTTCCTCAAAGAAGTGATCCCAGCTTCTAGGATAGAAGAGACAGGAAACCTTCCCTTTGGGGTGAACATGATACCGAGGTATCTCCACTTTTCCAGGATGGTCAAAGCATGCAACGATCTCCCGTGCAGGGAAAACTCTATAGTCTCGACCTTAAGCTTCTTGTCACGACCAGAGGGGACAAGAGCTAAAGAGCAGGACTTCTCTACATTAATAGAAAGGCCTCGAATAAAGAAGAAGTCAACTGCCCAGTCAAGGAGTTCCTACAAGCCTATCTTAGTAGAGGCTACGAGTATAAGATCGTCCACAAAGGCCATAGCATTAAAGGAAGAAATGCCTAGAGAGCAGCCTATATGGCTAGGAAGAGAATAAAGAAAAGGGAAGATAGAGGATCACCCTGGCGAACACCCTGAACTCGGGAATAGAAGTTGCACGGGACCCTGTAGTGATAATGTTATGTCGTCCATCTTGCTAATTGATCCATTTATGTTGGTTAGTTGGATCTATTCTGATTTCTTTAAATTCCATTTTTATTTTTGTTAGATGCTGATTGATACTGATCTGAATATAAGGAAACTCTCTGATTCCAATCTTTGAGTTTCTTATTCGGTTTTAAAACAATGTGGGATTTAATATCCCTTTAATGTAAATAGGAAATTTATATTATACTGCGCCATCCTATATTCAGATTAGTCTATATAATACAGAGGAATCAATCATCAACTAACTTTTGCATTCTCACTTTATACAGGTCGAGGTTAATATTATCTTTTAAGGCTTCCGCAAGGTTCGAATAAATTTTATGAGCGGTGCAATGAAGAAGGATCAGGCAAACAACAAATGAATTCAAATTAATAAACATTTAATACAGGGTTATAGAACATGTACATTTAAGCATAATTTTCTAAGTAAGATAATCTAATTGAACAATATTCAGAATATCTCTGCGACACTAGTGGCCACTCGGTTTGGATTAAAGTTAAATTTTCAGATCTTATTCTTCAACGCTTAAATACTATTATCACAACTTGTCTCTATTCAATGAGATAATTCAATTCTTTTATACATCAACTTAGTTTAAATACTCATAACAAACATAAAACATTAGGCATTAAACATTCAGCTGTCAATTCTATATTCTTCCAAAAAATTGAGAATGGTTCACATAGTTCAATGTTCCAGAATTTTACAGTAATTATTCTTAAGGTAGAAATTTCTAATTCTCTCTTAGTCAACAAACGCTTAATTTAATAATGAGGCAGTTATCATTTCAAAGGGGGGAAACACTTTAAAGCTCCATACTTCGGCTATTTTTAGTAGAACGCCACAGTTAATGTTAAGGTATATCAGGCAGAGCTAACTCTTATTTCTTCACACTGAAATATAAAAAGGACTGCTCTTACTGGATTACATCTTTTACATACTGGATTTACTATAGGCACACTTAAAACTGTAGTTAACTATTACTTTGAAGTAACACTATTCAAAAGAAATCTTCACTATCATCATCATCAAATTCCTGCCATGTACCCCCAAGGGGTGTACAGGATATGACAGTACTACATGAAAAAATTACATCATTACTAACTTCCTATCTACAATTTTCCTCCAAATCAGTCTGTTACTTGTCAAGACTCCAACATTATCAGATCTTATATTTCTATCCTCTAAGGCACTTTGTACCGTATCAATCCACCTATATCTTGGTCTTCCTCTGGGTTGTTTTCCTGCCAACTTGGCAGAGAACACTTGTTTTGCTAATCTTTCCTCTCCCATTCTATTTAAGTGACCATACCACCTGAGATTAGCTTTGCTAACGCATTCCTGGATGCTGACAATGTCAAGTTCTTTCCTAATATCCTCATTTTTAATATGATATTGCTGTTGATGCCATCTGTTCACGCCTCTAATCTTTCTCAGGACTCTCATATCTGCGGTCTCTAGTCTTTGGTCAAGTTTTTTACTTCTGACCCAGCTCTCGGATCCATAAGTTAAAACTGGTTTGAACACTGTCTTGTATACAGCTAATTTAGTGTTCCAACTAATTTCTCTCTTATTCCATATGAATTTATTCAATTGACTTCCCACCATACCAGCTTTGCTGATTCTGTTATCTATTTCTATATTTAATTTACCATCTTCAGTAAAAATCGTGCCTAAGTAGCTGAAATGTTTTACTTGTTCCACAGGTTCTCCATTCACAACACAGTTGACATTTTCAATGATTCTGCCTATTTTCATTGTCTTTGTCTTTTTATTGCTGACCTTCATACCATATCTATTACAACAGCTATTCAATTTAGTCAGAGAATCTTGCAGACTTGTAGCGGATTTATTTAGTAGTATAACATCATCCGCATAAAGCAAAGAGCTGACATTAACATCTCCAATTTTGATATCATGTTTAATACCATTTTCCTTCATAATGTGATCCATATAGATAATGAATAACAGAGGGGATAATGTACATCCTTGTCTCACACCAGATTTAACATTAAACCATCTTCCTGTACTTCCTTCAATTCTAACTGCCGACTTACAACTCAAATAAAGACTAAGTATTGCTTGATATAATGTCCCATTGACACCATATAACTGTAGCGTATTGAATAGCTTCTCTCTTGGCACCTTGTCATATGCCTTTTCCAAATCGACAAAACTTAAATACAGATCTTCGTTATATTCCCATGCTTTCTCGACTATTTGTCGTAAAGTGAAGATCTGATCCTGACAGCCTCTATTTGGCCTGAATCCAGCTTGTTCTTCACCAAGCTTTTCTAATAATAACTGTAATAACTAATAATAAATCTTCACTATAATAACTGAAATATTAAACATAGAGTTTCACAAGTCTTGACACACTTGTTTTAGGTAATCTACTTATTCCTTATTTTCTTCTATGCATTAAATTCAGCTTTGCACTATTCTTCCTCAAAACAAGTGGAATTCATCGTAATTTTAAAATTCCGTGGAAATATTCCGAATTGCCTAATAATTTCCCATTCCTTTCTTAATCTATTTATGGCATTTTCAAATCCCCTTATTGCCACCCATTACTTAACTCCTTGCTGTCCTGAATGCTTCTCTCTCTTTACTTTCGTTTTCCAAATAAAATCATTCATTCTTCCTGCCAAAATCCAGTTCGGTTTATATCCACTCCTTCTCCCTTCGAATACCGTAACTCACACTCCACGCACGCGCTATCTAAAATTAACTCCATTTCCTTGGCAACAGCCAGTCAAAACTAATCAGAAGAATTACATAAAATCACGCTTACACACAGAAATAAAAGATATATCACAATTCTTATAATGTATTAGCACAGCTTCTTATAATATTAACACAGGAATAAATAAAATAAATTGAATGACATTTTAACACAGAGTTTTTTCATTACTAATACATATCTCAAAATTATATAATTAAACAGTAATATATAAACTCAAAGTAATTATATGAATATTATATTACAAGCAAGAGACTAACAACAAATAATATTTACAAATCTTGCTCATAACATGGTGGATTATGTTAAATGTGAATGAAGTTTTAAATGAAGTAAAAGAAGAAGATATATATTCTCAGCACAGCTGTCCGAAGGGACAAAAGCTCTCTGTCTATAATTGTGCTGTATATGTTGCTGAAGTCGTTTAACGAATATTTTATGATAGAGTCTAAGTAACACAGGAATGATGGTAATAGGTCTAAAGTCTGATGCACAGCTTGAAGTTTCTTTCTTCGGAATGAAGATAGTTCTTGAAGCATGTAAGTATGGTGGTATTACTTTACTGGAAAGGAGAATGTCCACTTCAAGACTTTGAAGAATCTTCAACGGCACCTTCCGAAGCCTAGACGCAGGAAATCCATCAGGTCTGGAGGCAGAGAAATTAGATGGAAGAGCTGCTTTAATCTCCTGGATGGAGGCAGGCTGGTATATTTGAAGTGCAGGAATGGACCTCCATATCGTAGGTTGGTCATCATAATCAGGGAAGTGTGGAGGTGGAGCAGAAAAGACTGTACTCAAGAATTTGACAAAATCATCATGTAAGTCTGCTAGAGGTGAGGAGGGGGGAGCACCGTCAAGGATGGTTTTGGCACATTGCCCTCTATTCTTTTTATAGAGGGCCTGCATAGCTTCATAGGCCCTCTTCCTCTGCTTCCTATTTGACAAAGTCATTGTAGAATGAGACGTAGGTTGATGTTGACGAGGCATGAAGTGTTCAGAGAATTCAGCGTGGAGGTATTCATTCAACTGATCTGTGATATCCATTCCCAGAAGGTGAGTCTGGATCAGATATTTAAGAATTTGATGGTTATATTCTTGATGTTATATGCTTGATGTTTTATATGATGGTTATATGCTTGATGCAAAGATAGTTTTATCTTCCAAGTAGCGGACCTACAAATCGGTTATCACATCTTAATCAGAAATGTTGCTAATGATAGCACAGTTATAATGTCAATTATAACTGTGAAAGTGTATTTGATCTGCCACAAATAAGCTCGAATTCCAGTTGGGCTTGGATGTTTGTGTAGTCTGACAGAATACCAATACCCTGTTTATTGGTTTTGGAGGAAAATTTTAGATAGGAAATTAGTAAGTATATTTTTCATTTAATACCATATCCTGTGCAATCAAATTTACTACATTTTAATCATACATCCTTTGAAGGTACCTGGCAGGAATTTGATGATGACGATGATGATGATGATATGTGTGTGTGTACACACACGCTGATACAAGTTTATGCACCTACATGGTGAAGATGGTCAAATGATTGGACTAGTTTCACCATTATCCCAATCTACAACTTTAACATATACTTTAAAATATTACTGCAACGTCACATTGCCATCTTCATGGGAACTTAAGATAAAGACACATGCATGCAAGTACTACATAACAGCAAATGAGAAATGAAGCGAGAAAGCTACTGTTTTCCTAAAGTCCTGATGGTGCCTCCCTGTGGGCTATATTAGGTATTCTTGGCTTTGGCTGAAGTTCTTCTGATGTATGTTTCCCAAATTTGAGGCAGTCTCATGCATCCAAATTTGTTGAAGTTTGGCATGTTCCTAAGGGCTGAGGCTGATTCCATGAATAGTCTTTCATATTTGAACTTGCTGCAATGTATTACTGTGGCTTTCTTCCACCTTATTCTGTGGCGAGTATCCAGAGCATGGTCTGCAAACCCAGAGTGGCTGTACGGGTGCGAACTTTGGTCAATTCTATATGACGTCTCGTGCACTACGGCAAATAAAGAATTCGAAAGAATACGGAATCGCCATATCAACAAGTTTGATAAATTAAAAAAGAACTTGACGTTCAAACCAACACTGTAGTTAACCTTTCTTCAGTTATCTTGAAGCTTGAAGCACTCAACGCTCTGTTACTTAGTCAAAACTTCGCCATTGCTCCTAGGAAATTACTGGCCGAAGAATTAATGATCCAGATTGAACGCGGGATTCACCACCTTCCAAACCACATCGCCAACGATATTAGATTGGATGTAGCTAGTGTTCTCACAAAAGCAAAACCACCAAAAACCAACATATCCATTAGTGAATACAAGTCTCTACAGGAAATGAAAAAAAAACAAAGAAATAGTTATCACCAAAGCGGATAAAGGGAACGCCACTGTGGTACTCAATCATACTGACTACACAGGTAAGCTTAAGGCTTTACTATTAGATCGAGCTACTTACCTCCCCATTGAATACTATCCCACCAACTCACAAATTAGAAAACTCCATAGGCTCCTTAAGAAGGTCACTTCTTGGCCTGTGGAGATTACTAACAGACTAAAGCCATATGTCTAGACCCCCCCGTATATATGGGCTCCCATAGTGGATGGCATTGATTCCCCCACTTACAAACTAGCTAAATATTTAGCCAAAGCGCTCTCACACTATACTGGCAACACACTATCACACATGAAAAACTCAGCCCACTTCAAAGCCAGTATAGAAAACCTTACACTCCAACATAATGGTCAGTTTTGATGTCTCCTCCTTATTCACAAATGTCCCCCTCAAAGATACCTTAGAGCTAATCCAAGCTAAATTTCCTCCCGATATCTCAGCCCTATTTCAGTTCACAATGAACTCAGGCTATTTCGTTTGGCAGGAAAAATTCTACAAACAGATAAAGGGGACAACCATGGGTTCGCCACTTTCCCCACTCTGGCCAACTTCATTATGAAGACTTTTGAAGAAAAAGCCTTAAACTCAGCCTTACAAAAACCCACTGTTTGGCTTCGCTACGTTGATGATGTGTTCGCTATTTGACCACATGGCTCAGATACACTCCACTCCTTCTTAACACACTTAAACAACCAACTCCCTAGAATCAAGTTCACCCTGGAAAAAGAGGAAAACAATACCCTCCCCTTCCTAAAAAAAATACCCAGAAGAACAAGCAGGATTCAGAAAATGTTGAGGAACTAGTGATCATATATCTAACATCAGACAAATAATCAAAAAGCAAGGGAATTCAACTTAAGCCTTTATCTTTGCTTTGTAGGTTACTCCAAGGCCTTTGACTGTATGAGGTGGGATGTTTTATGGGATATCATGCTTGATTTCCTTATATCAAGGAAATCAAGCAACAGTAAGAATTGAAAATTCGATGTTCCCTGCATTCCAGTTTGAAAAAGGATCTTGACAAGGATGCATACTCACTATTACTGTTCAACCTCTACAGCGAAACTGTAATGAAAAGATCTCTAGAAAAGTGGAATGGAGGCATTAAAATAGGTGGCTGAACAATCACTAACCTACGATACGCAGATGGCACAGTGATAATAGCCACAAATGAACAGGAATTAAAATCCATCCTAAATCAATTAGAATGGGAAAGCTTAAGCCATGATTTATGAATAAATTAAGATAAAACCAAAATAATGATTTTATATAATGCAGAATAGATAGACATAAAAGGAATTGAAATTGTCTACAATTTCAACTATCTTGAAGTGATAATAACAAAAAAGATAGATGTAAAAAAGAGATATTATTATTATTACGGGCAACTCCAGGGAGTCATTAGACTCATCAAGGGAGTCATTAGACTCCCTCGATGAGTCTAATATGAAGAAGAATAGCACTAGCTAAGAAAGCTCTAACTGGTGATTGATTTAACTTAGATCTGGAAAGACAGGCACATCTCCAAAAAAAATGAAAATTAAGCTTGTAGAAACCTCCTTAGTTTTTTCCATCTTTCTCTATGCTTCTGAGTCTTGGACAATGACAAAATATGACGGAAGAAGAATCGAGGCATTTGAGCTCTGGTGCAGGAGAACAATGTTAAGAGTGTCTTTTGGACAGAAATATGAACAAACAAAAGTATCCTAGAAGAAGAATATCCACACAAGACTGTCAAACATACTTGACAAGAGAATTGTGCAATATTTTGGACACATATGCAGAAGGGAAGGCAACTGCCTGGAAAAAATAATCATCCAGGGTAAACTGTGTAGAAAAAGAAAAAACCCCCAACAGATGGATTGACCAAATATCAAGAATCACCAGACTTAAACTAGAAGAAGCCATAAGAGAAGCACAGGGGAGAAAGAAATGATGAAGCATCATCAGGAAGGTCATGAGTCCTCAGACATGAGGAGATCTGAGAGAGAGAAAGAATATACATATATATAAATTTTTAAAGAAAAAATAACGTTTAAAAGACTTTTTTTTTTTTTTAATATATATCTTACAGGTTATAATGTGAGAAGAGTCAAACTCATTTGGATTTGGCTGGAGAATAACGTTTACACAAGATTTCACGAATAATCTTGTAAATTTAAAGGAGCTGCAGTTTAAGAAGTTCCATTTCCTGCCTTTTGATATGGTGATCAGTATTTATGCAGAGTCAGCCAGTCCCAACTATGTTTACAGAAATGGTTGTTCTTTACAGGATCTTTGTTAGTGTATATGCCTCTTGCAAGCAAGCACTCTTCTGCTACCTCTAAATTAAAAAAAAAATCTGTAAAACTAAAAGCAAAAAATAGGTGCTTTTATGGTTGAAATGCAATTTTGCCTCTTCTAGGCATTTCCTTAGTTGCTTGTGGGTTATGACAGTCCAGATTCTTCATGTCTAACTTCAGCAGAAGAGCAAGTTTTGTCATAGTAATTGAAGCCACACAAACATGGAATTCTCTATACACTAAATAGATTAGGGATACACTATATTTTTAGTGGAAAGAAAAAAGGAAGCAAGTTTTCAAAAAAACTAGAAGGAATTAAGTGGGGAAGGTGAATTTAAATAGGATATGAGGAATTCTGGTGTCGCTAAAGAGTCGGAACTATATAACAGAGAGCAGACTCTACATAGAATTTTATGTAATGTGGAGAACTGACTGGGGATTCTGACTTAATGTCTGATTCTTGCTTTCAAACAGTGCGAACTGTAGATACCTACAAAATAATAGGTATCTACTTTGTGACTCAGCTGACTGAATTGTATTCTTTATTGGCCCAACCACCCTACTGGCCTTGACACAGACACATATATATATATATATTGAGTGATGAGGGCAAATATCAGAATGGGGAACTGGACAATGAGACTTATTTGTGCCTATGGTCCCACAGAAGGTTCTACTAAGGTAAAAGTGGAAGAATTTTTTAGAGAAAGCAACTGACACAATGAAAAAGGAAATGTTGGTTCTTGTTGGGGATCTAAATAGCAGAGTAGGAAATGATTGTCAGACATACAAAAATATTTTGGAAAAATTCACAGAAAAGAGCAAAGCTAATAATAATGGCAAATATCTGTTGGATTTCTGCCCAGGACATGGACTGGTTAATACTAATATAATGTTCCAACATAAAAATGTGCACAAATTCACATGGAGAGAAGAGGTAAGGAATAAGAAAAGTCTCATTACTATGTTATTGTTGATAGTGATGTTTTCTCCTTGGTGCAGGACACCAGATGTACAGAGGATTTGAAATTGGAAGTGATCACCATTTAGTCTTGAGCAGGATAAAATTGAATTTCATATTGAAAAGAAAAACATATAAGAAAGTTTTAAAGCGAATAAAAGACCAGCTCTCAGATGTGAACTGTACACTAAAATACACAAACATTATTCAAGAAATAATGAAAGAGTTTGAGAACAGTAACCAAACCTTGGAGATTCAGTGGCAAGCCCTGAAGAAAACACTGATTGATTCAGCCAGAGAGGTTGTCTGCAAGGATACAAAAAATCAGAACTCCATGGTGGACACAGGAAGTTAAAGAGGCAGTGAAGGAAAAGAAAAAAGCATACCAAAAGTTCCTGGCAAGTAAGTCAGCTTGTGCTCTTAGAGAATACAGAGACAAATGTAAGAAAGCTAAACAAAAGTAATGAGAAGACTGGTAAGAACATAGAAAATAAATATCAAGAAGGTGACAAGATATTCTGGAGGTTGTTGAAGAATCTCAGAAATGGAGGAAAGAGTGCTGTAAAAGGAATTAGAGATGATAAAGGTAACATGAAAACTGGAGATAAAGATATCCTTGAAGTATGGAGTAATTACTTTGAAAAATTGCTAAATGAAACAACACTGACCAGGAATATATATCCATACTTAAAGTACAAAAAGCCATCAAAAGCCTGAAATATGGAAAGGCAGCTGGTGCAGATGATATTCAACCTCAAATGCTCAAGTATGGAGGTATAAAAGTCTTACAGTGGCTGCACTGCATAGTTCAGAAGGCCTGGACTGAGGGACAAATTCCGGATGTACCGATACTCTCATAGTAGCCATATATAAAAAGGGAAATAAAACTGAATGTGAGAATTACAGAAGTATTTCCCTACTGAGTGTTCCTGGTAAGATATATGCAAGTATACTTCAGAAATGTTGAGAAGGATTATGGAAAAGAAGCTTAGTGAAGAACAAGCTGGATTCAGACAAGAGCTGTGAAGATCAGATTTTCACTTCACGACAAATTGTTGAGAAATCATGGGAATATAACAAAAATCTGTATTTAAGTTTTGTAGATCTGGAAAAGGCATATGACAAAGTTCCAAGAGAAAAGCTATTCAAAACACTTCAGTTGTATGGTGTTAGTGGGGCATTATATCAAGCAATACTTAGTCTTTATTTGAGTTGAGTTGTGTCAGTAGTTATAATTGAAGGAAGTACAAGAAGATGCTTTGATATTAAATCTGGTGTCAGACAAGGATGTGCTTTATTCCCTCTGTTATTCTTTATCTATATATACATTATCTGTATATAATGATATGAACGACTTCGAACATGGTTATGTACATGGCAAAGGGGTGGGGAAATATGCTTTAAGTTCGGACGTGTTAAGTGGGGTGGGGGGAGAAAAATAGAAAATTCTAGAACAAGACCAAATAGATTGCATATCTAATTACAAAGCGGAGATATCAAAGCTTACCAATATGTCTGTGTTATTCAAGGTTAAATTTTCTATGAGGGCTTTAAAGTGGGTCGAGTTTTTTATATAGGAAGTGGATCTTCCAGTGAGGGGGGTCAGAGAGTTGGCCAGCTGTTTAGACAGTCTGTAGCAAGGTGCATTGGTGGCATCTACTATAGGTCTGAGTGGGGAATTGGGTTTATGTATTTTTGGTAATCCGTATATTCGGAGGGGACGGGAGCGGAAAGGTTTAAGTTTTTTCGTGATGTCAGGGGGCCAGGAAGATACTTTTTTAAGTAAGATTTTTAATTTCTTAACTTGTGTTTTTGTGGGGTCATGTTCTAGCGAGATGTAGGTAGTGCGATCGCGGAGGATAATGTTCATTTTACGATTGTATTCACTAGTATTAAATACGACTGTGGCATTACCCTTATCCGCTCTGGTGATGACGATACTTTTTTCTTTCCGTAATTTCAGGTGAGCCGTGCATTGGGCATACGATAAATTGCTTTTTGGAGGCGAAGAATGCGCGAGGATGTTGGCTACGTCAAGTCTGATGTTGTTGACTATCTCCGACGGTAAGCGACCGATCCCCCGTTCAATGTTAACCATTACATCAAGCACCGGCACTTCCTTCGGAGCGATGACAAAATTACAAAATAAAAAACTCGACCCACTTTAAAGCCCTCATAGAAAATTTAACCTTGAATAACACAGACATATTGGTAAACTTTGATATCTCTGCTTTGTTTACCAATATTCCCTTAACTGACACCTTATCTCTCTTAGAAAACATTTTTCCATCTGACATCTTAGATCTCTTTTCCTTTGCCATTAACTCTGGGTATTTTTCTTCATCATCATCATCAAATTCCTGCCATGTACCCTCAAGGGGTGTACAGGATATGACAGTACTACATGAAAAAATTACATCATTACTAACTTCCTATCTACAATTTTCCTCCAAATCAGTCTGTTACTTGTCAAGACTCCAACATTATCAGATCTTATATTTCTATCGTCTAAGGCACTTTGTACCGTATCAATCCACCTATATCTTGGTCTTCCTCTGGGTCGTTTTCCTGCCAACCTGGCAGAGAACACTTGTTTTGCTAATCTTTCCTCTCCCATTCTATTTAAGTGACCATACCATCTGAGATTAGCTCTGCTAACGCATTCCTGGATGCTGACAATGTCAAGTTCTTTCCTAATATCCTCGTTTTTAATATGATATTGCCATTGATGCCATCTGTTCACGCCTCTAGTCTTTCTCAGGACTCTCATATCTGCGGTCTCTAGTCTTTGGTCAAGTGTTTTACTTCTGACCCAGCTCTCAGATCCATAAGTTAAAATTGGTTTGAACACTGTCTTGTATACAGCTAATTTAGTGTTCCGACTAATTTCTTTCTTATTCCATATGAATTTATTCAATTGACTTCCCACCATACCAGCTTTGCTGATTCTGTTGTCTATTTCTATATTTAGTTTACCATCTTCAGTAAAAATTGTGCCTAAGTAGCTGAAATGTTTTACTTGTTCCACAGGTTCTCCATTCACAACACAGTTGACATTTTCAATGATTCTGCCTATTTTCATTGTCTTTGTCTTTTTATTGCTGACCTTCATACCATATCTATTACAACAGCTATTCAATTTAGTCAGAGAATCTTGCAGACTTGTAGCGGATTTATTTAGAAGTATAACATCATCCGCATAAAGCAAAGAGCTGACATTAACATCTCCAATTTTGATATCAGGTTTAATACCACATTCCTTCATAATGTGATCCATATAGATAATGAATAACAGAGGGGATAATGTACATCCTTGTCTCACACCAGATTTAACATTAAACCATCTTCCTCTACTTCCTTCAATTCTAACTGCTGACTCACAACTCAAATAAAGACTAAGTATCGCTTGATATAATGCCCCATTCACACCATATAACTGCAGCGTATTGAATAGCTTCTCTCTTGGCACCTTGTCATATGCCTTTTCCAAATCGACAAAACTTAAATACAGATCTCTGTTATATTCCCATGCTTTCTCGACTATTTGTCGTAAAGTGAAGATCTGATCCTGACAGCCTCTATTTGGCCTGAATCCAGCTTGTTCTTCACCAAGCTTTTCTTCCACAATTCTTCTCAACCGTTTCTCAAGTATACTTGCATAGATCTTGCCAGGAACACTCAGTAGGGAAATACCTCTGTAATTCTCACATTCAGTTTTATTTCCCTTTTTATATATGGGTACTATGAGAGCTCTACTCCAATCATCGGGAATTCGTCCCTCTGTCCAGGCTTTCTGAACTATGCAGTGCAGCCATTGTAAGACTCTTATACCACCATACTTCAGCATTTCTGGTCGAATATCATCTACTCCTGCTGCCTTTCCACATTTCAAGCCTTTGATGGCTTTTTCTACTTCAAGTATGGATATGTATTCCTGACTGCATGCCTGGTCAGTGTTTTTTATCACTGTGCTGTCATCACTGCTTGTTTCATTTAGCAGTTTTTCAAAGTAATTACTCCATACTTCAAGGATATCTTTTTCTCCTGTTTTCATTTCACCTTTATCATCTGTAATTCCTTTTACAGCACTCTTTCCTCCATTTCTAAGCTTCTTCAACAACCTCCAGAATATTTTGCCACCTTCTTGATATTTATTTTCTATATTCTTGCCAAAGTCCTCCCATGACTTTTGTTTAGCAAGTTTTACACACTGTTTAGCTTTCTTACATTTGTCTCTGTATTCTGTAAGAGTAAAAGCTGACTTATTTGCCAGGAACTTTTGATATGCTTTCTTCTTTTCCTTCACTGCCTCTTTAACTTCCTGTGTCCACCAGGGAGTTCTGATTTTTTTATCCTTGCACACAACCTCACCACATGCCTCTCTGGCAGAATCAATCAATGTTTCCTTCAGAGTTTGCCACTGAATCTCCAATGTTTGATTCCTGTTCTCAAACTCTTTCATTTTCTTTTCAATAATATTTCTGTATTTTAGTCTACAGTTCACATCTGAGAGCTGCTCAACTTTTATTCGCTTTAAAACTTTCTTACATGTTATTCTTTTCAATATGAAATTCAATTTTATCCTGCTCAAGACTAAATAGTGATCACTTCCAATTTCAAATCCTCTGTACACTCTGGTGTCCTGCACCAGGGAGAAAACATCACTATCAACAATAACATAGTCAATGAGACTTTTCTTATTCCTAGCCTCTTCTCTCCATGTGAATTTGTGCACATTTTTATGTTGGAACATGGTGTTAGTAATAACCAGTCCATGTCCTGAGCAGAAATCCAATAGATATTTGCCATTATTATTAGCTTTGCTCTTTTCTCCAAATTTTCCCAAAATATTTTTGTATGTCTCACAATCATTTCCTACTCTGCTATTTAGATCCCCAACAAGGACCAACTTTTCCTTTTTCATTGTGTCAGTTGCTTTTTCTAAAGCCTCAAAAAATTCCTCCACTTCTACCTTAGTAGAACCTTCTGTGGGACCATAGGCACAAATAAGTCTCATTGTCCAGTTCCCCATTCTCATATTTGCCCACATTACTCTACTTGAGACTGACTGCCATTCAAGAAGATTAGCCTCGTATTTTGTGTTGAATACTATGGCTACTCCTTAAGGGTCAAAGCTGTATAACTGAGAGGAGACCTCCACATAGCCTTTAAAGGAATGCGGAGAACCGACCAGGGCTTCTGACCTAATGTCCAATCCTCACCTTCTCGTGGTGCACCCTGTTGGGTATCTACTTTGATACTGAACGAACGAGGATGGGCTGGCAATTTGGGATTTAGCCGACCAAATTGTATTCTTATTGGTTAAACCAAAATAAAAAAAAAAAAAAAAAATAAAAATGATGGTATTTTTCTTGGAAGAACAAAATCTACAAGCAGATAGAGGGAACCGCCATGGGTTCCCCCCCCCCCCCCCTTGCCAATTTTTATATAGAAGATTTCGAAAAACGAACCATAGACTCAGCCCCACTCAAACCTTCTATCTGGCTAAGATATGTAGGTGATGTGTTCTCTATTTGGCCTCATGGCCCAGACACGTTAGACTCCTTCCTCAGTCATCTCAATAGCCTACATCCAAGAATCCAGTTTACTATGGAAAAGGAAAAGAACAATTGTTTACCCTTCCTAGACACCTTAGTCACACGCCTGCCTAATGATACACTTGCCTTCACTGTATACAGAAAACCCACACACACAGGAAGATACATTCACAAACTCTCCCACCACCACCACCCCTCTCAACAATATGGCATTATTAAAACTCTTACCAAGAGAGCCCACAATCTCTGTTCCAGTGGAACCGCCCTCGCTACTTAGCTTAACCACATACACAGCACTTTCCTCTCCAATGGCTACAGCGATGTGGAAAAATTATCGTGAGAATAAGAGTGAGAGAAGTTATGAAATATATAAAGCTCAGTCCAAAAAAGTATTGTGAGGAAAGCTAAATCAGAGAATGAAAAGAAATTGGCCATGCTAAAGGCAATCCAAAAGAATGTGGCTTTCTTTTGGATCGTGCTAATCAAGTGTCAGGAGCTATTATATTGTTCAGTTAATGAGTGTTCACTTTGCTAAGATATATCAACCAAGTGTATGTAAAGAGTTTATTTTTCACTTGGTCAGACTATAAGGTTGTACTACCTTACCCCAGTCCTGAAGATACTTTCGGGCACAAACTTTGTTTGCTCACACTTCGATAAAGGATTAAACTAAACTTATTCAAGTGTATGTAACATGGTGCACAGTGCTACTGCTACATTGGATGAAGATTTAGAGGTTCATGAAAATGAGGTTGAAGAGCTGTTGCATAACCTGGATATGAATTTGTCTATAGGGACAGATGGAATATCAACCTAAATTAATGTTCAGACAAATTGGCTACACCTTTCACATGTTTGTATAACTTGAGTCTCAGCTCAGGAATGATACCACATGAATGGAAGGCATGTATGATAGTTCCATTGTACAAGGGTGGTGCAAAAACTGATGTGTCTAACTACCAACTTATCAGTATCCCTGGCGTGGTAGTGAAGATTTTAGAGAAATTGGTAAGATCTTGCATACAGAAATAGGTAGACAAACATGCCATGCTCTGCAAGGAACATCATGGATTTACTAAAGGAAGTTCATGTCATTTTGCTCGTATTTTATAACAAAGTTACGGTCGAGTTGGATAAAAGGAATTGTTGCACTATGATAATGTTGGATTTTTTTAAGACATGAAAAGCTGTTGCATGCACTATATAGGATTGGAATACAAACTCTTGATTTGTATCAGGGGATGGTTGACAGACAGATGTCAAAAAGTGGTACACAGTGGGTATGAATCTGCCAGATTTAAGGTGACTAGTGGTGTATCTCAGGATTCAGTCCTTGGGCCATTATTGTTCAATCTATACATTAATGACATCAGATGTGCAATTATTTGCCAATAGGCAGGGCAAATAATGGAATCTACTGACATTCAGCACTTACAAAATGATTTGAATAGACTGGAAATTTGGGCAAACGAAAATGGCTCTTAATTTAATGTTAGTAAGCATAAAATTATGCACTTTGGTGTGATTAGAGTTCCAGTGGCATATTATATTAGCAGGGTTATGCTACAAGAAACTGAAGAGGCAAGGAATCTTGGCGTTGGAAGTTTATTTTGCACTTGGTTAGACTATAATAAATTTAGTTTAATCCTTTATCCGAGTGTAAGCAAACAAAGTTTGCGCCTGAAAATATCTTCAGGACTGAGGTAAGGTGGTGCATCTCCGAGCAAAGGTGGACCAAGCTCTCATCACTCCTTGTCTCAGTATCTCCCATAATGCAAAGTACATCTCCTTGCAGACATGTATACTGCTATGCATTAAGGGAAGGGCCACTACCCAGACTGGTTTCGACCTTTATTGAGGTCTCGTCAGTGGGAGGCAGACCCAAATGTGGAGATACAAAGGCAGAAGCAATAAGAGAGGTGATATTTACCTATACAAGTTGCCAACAGGTGTACCACCTTATTATTGAATTACTCTGGATTTAGAGAAAGATGTTGGAAGTTAATTTTGCACTTGGTTAGACTATAATAAATTTAGTTTAATCCTTTATCCAAGTATAAACAAACAAAGTTTGTGCCCAAAAATATCTTCATGACTGAGGTAAGGTGGTGCAACACCAGGAAACTCCTAGTAAACACTTGGATAAAGGATTAAACTAAATTTATTATAGTCTAACCAAGTGCAAAATAACCTTCCAACATCTTTCTCTAAATCCAGAGTAATTCAATAATGAAGTGGTACACCTGTTGGCAACTTGTATAGGTAAATATGACCTCTGCTATTGCTTCTGCCTTGGTATTTCCATGTTTGGGTCTGCCTCCCACTGACAAGACCTCAATAAAGGTCGAAACCGGTCTGGGTAGTGGCCCTTCCCTTAATGCATAGTGGTATACATGTCCGCAAGGAGATGTACTATGCATTATGGGAGATACTGAGACAAGGAGTGATGAGAGCTTGGTCCACCTTACCTCAGTCCTGAAGATATTTTCAGGCGCAAACTTTGTTTGCTTACACTTGGATAAAGGATTAAACTAAATTCATTAGAATCTTAGCGTATTGGTGGATAGGAATTTAAAGTTCAAAGGTCACATAGCAAAAGTTGCAAATACAACCCAGAGAATAATTGCGATGTTGAAGCTAACATCGCAATTAATATGTCAAGGTATGGAAGTCATTTTGTCTTTTTATAAGGCTTTGATATGACCACAACTGGATTATTGTGCGCAGATGTGGTCTCCTGGGTTCAAAGAGGATAAAGAAGCTATAAAAAGTGTGCAATGAAGAGTTACGAAGATTATATCTGGATTATGCATCTGAAGTTTTTCAGTCAAATTTGATGGCAAGATCTTATGCTGATGCCCATTTTGTCAGCAACTTCTTGTAGAGTTAAACAATGATTTCCACGAATCATAACACGAACTCTCTCAACATGGTCGTCGTTTTTCAATGTGGAAGGTTTTTCAATGTGTCCAGACCTGGAATCTTCACTGTCTTTAAAATGCTTAAACCACTGATAACACTGCGTTCAGCTCATACAGTCCTCCCTGTATGCTTGGTTTAGCAATTGAAATGTCTCTATAAAATTTTTACCAAGTTTGCAGCAAAATTTTACATGCACACAAGTTGTTCTTCAAGCTCTTTCATTGTCACTTTGTCACTAATCCAGTGAACAGCTTACGCACATTCTCACTTCAGCGGATGTAACTCAACGACTAATGCTCATAGCAGAACAAGGCAAATGGCAGTTTGTTGTCAAAACCTGCCGCTAGGTGCACTCAGTAGCCGCAGCGTGCTCTCTGTGCTGATTGGTGTGCTGTTTAAAAAGTTTGGTCTTTTTTTGAACATCCCTTGTAATATATATATATATATATATATATATCAGGAACTGATGATAATTTGTGACGATGATGACAATTAAAACCATATTCAGCTCCTCTAAGGATCCTCTCCTCCCATTAGCACATCCTGGAGTCTATTGCATCTGCTGCACCTGTAACTTACCGTACATTGGTGAAACAGGATGGACAATCCCTATACACAAGAAAGAACACATTAGACACATTAAATATAACCATTATGGTGAAGCAGGCCTCTCAGACCACGCACTTAACACCTTACACCAAATCAACTGGAAAAGCACCTGCTCCTTACACCGCACAAAAACATGGTACGAAAGAAAATTTAAAGAATCCTGCGAAATCCTGATAAACCATCCAAATATCAACAATAAAGATGGTATGAAAATTCCAAGGATCTGGATGGCACACATTCAGCCAACCTAATATGAAAGATTCAACATAAGTCAGGACTCTAGCCAATCCACTAGTATTAAAAACCATTCCACTCCAACTGGCTGGAATGATGTTAATATATGTTATAGTAGACAACACAAATAATAGGATTCTAGTGTTGATGTATAATTTTTTTCACCAGAGGTCAGGCCAACAATTGTGGTAGCGGTTGGTCAGTGTCTTTAACGAACCAGTCTGATTGTAGCATAGCTTGTTTCTTGTGTATATTTGTATGCTCCAGAAGATGACCTTGACATAAAGGTCGAAACGTCGAATTGTAAATTTTAGTAATATTAAACTATAGTTTTTATTCAAACACGCTAGTTGTCTCCATAATTTCCAAAAATGCAGATGATAATTTGTATTTTAACCTATTTCTTTGTTTGTTTATCCCCCCCACTCCACACACACACACACACACACATTTTTAAACTAATATCTCATATCAAAACTGAATTTTATAATAAAATGTGTAAATTGGATTCAATATAAAAGATTCTTTGAATATTGATTGGACAATATAATTTTTTTTACTCTTTTCTCTGTATTCATTGTAGCACTTCAGTCACCAATTGCCTATCAAAAGGAACTAAGTAAGGATATGTAAGTAATTTTTTGTTAGAAAAGTTTATTATAACAGCTGATAAAGCCTCATAAATACAGCTTTTGTCTGCATTTCCCCCAATCCTTTGCTATTTTTAACCTTCCATTCCTTTATGTATTAAACCCAGTGAGCTGTTTTAGCTTTTTATAATCCTAATGTGGTTATGATGAGGAAGTTAGTCATACTATATAGGCTGATATGTCTGCCCATATGCATGTATGTATTCTGTCTTGTCTATTTTGCAGGAGGGATATCCCCTGCTACTTCTGTATCGGACCATCTAACTTATGGTAGCTAGCATGTCCTTATAAATATCCCTAGAATCCTAGAGACAATTTGAATTCAGGCTAGGAGACTTATTGGTATCTAGGGTACCAAGTATTTTTCTGATGTCCTTTTCCAGCTTTCATATAGACACCCTTGATTGTCTGTATGAGAGCTGGAAAGGTCTGCCTTATCTTTGGAAACTGCCACTGTACTATTAGGATGTGGGAAAGGTGGAAACATGGAGGAAACAGAAGTCGCATCCAACAAGATTTCTTTATCATGCCTTCCAAAAGACAAACTTCCTCTCTTGACTTACCCAGGAGTGTGTCAAGATTCCTTGTTCCTACATTCTATCCTATTTTGGCCTGACAGATCATATAATTTTTGGTCCCTTGGCTTGACAAGGGACCAAAAAACTCAACTGCCATTAGAACAGGAGACAAGCTTAGTGCATTTGGTGCTTACAAAGTCTGCTTTGCATATGTTTTTTGCAATTGTGACCAACTGTAGTGTAAATTCAGTGAGAGGCTGGAGGTTGACTGCAGCCTTTGAGCATATACTGAATTTTTGGCTTGGACTTCTTTGTCACAGTTGTTGGCAATTTCGTTGACAGTTTGGAGAAAATCCCCCATTCATTTACCCATTCAGTCAGTGCATACAAGTCCTTTTGCAAAGCAATGGCATCTGCTCTATTCCTGATAGTTCTCCCCCCAAACTTTGCATCATCTGCAAACAGCTGCATACCACCATTCAAAAGAATTATAATACCAGAGGAAAACTTACATAAAAAACTTTATTACCATAGAATTTTTGCCTAAGTATCATAGTCATGATCAGGGAATGGCAATTAAACATTAACAGACTTTTTTCTTTTCTTTTTTTGAATAAGTTAGGCAATTACTGACTTTTTATAGTTATCTTACATTAGCTCCACAGGTGTTCCTTTTTAGAATTGTCGGTTAATGTTTAATTTCCATTCTGTGAACTTGTACTGATGATACCTATGATACTTAGGCAAAAATCTATGCTAATAAAGTTTGTTTTTTATGTGAATTTTCCTCTGGTGTTATAATTCTTTTTCAATATTCCAACTCACAGTATTTCATTATTGAAACAAATATTGCTATTCAGACCTTTCCCAATATCATTTACATACAAAATAAACAAAAAATCGACCCAAAATGGGAGGAATCTTTATATATGGAATTTTTCAGTTGAAGATGAGTTAGCCAATCTCATATGGAGGTGGCAGGGTTTTTTCTCCTGGAGACTCTGGTTTTTCATCCCGCATACAGACAAATCGGTGCTTCAGAGCACACGCAATTTACAGACAAAAAATACTTGTGGTGGTGGGCGGTAGATGAAGCTGATGTAGTTGATTGATAGTAGAGGTTTGGTAGTGGTGGAGATGGAGAGTTGTATAGTGGGTGTCCTCCCGCGATGAGTCTTCGGACTCCTTGGAGGTGTCACGAAATATAATAATAATAAAAACAAATCCTTGGGATACACCACTAGTAAATCTCCTCTTCTAAGATATCACTCCTCCTCCTCCATAGACAGCTCACAGATACTGGTTCACAGACAATTCATTGCGAGGAAAAATCACCTCATGAACTACATTGCAGAAAAAATCCACTGAATATGTTATTTGATAGAAAATTGAAATTATATTGCATTAATGTTGACATATGAAAGGTAAATGCAGTGCAAGATAAATTTCACAAAGTATTTTTTTTTCGATGTATTTATGTAATATTTATTTATGTTTTAATTAGATTTTCATAACATTTTTATTCTTATAGTGAAAATAATATTTTATTGATCGGTGAGTTTCCTAATTTCTGTTTTGTCTTAAAAAGTTATAAATATTCTTTCTCACTTAGATATTACAGTTCTGCTGATGGAATATTAATATTTACAAAACTGGAATGGGGTGGTTTAAGGAGAACGGGCATCATATTTCATCGTCGTCCGGTAGCATCCTCTAAAAAGAGGGTTGCAGCAGATGACAGCTCTTCTCCATTTCTCTCAGTCTGTTGCCTCCATCATTCTTAAACAACTCCAATTCACTATGTAATTAAACCACTCTTTGGTTGGCCTTCCATGTCTTCTCTTCCCTTCAACTTTCCCTTGTAACAAAATTCTTGTCAGATGTCCTGAGAAACCTCTCAGAAGATGTTCTGCAAATCTGGTCTTTCTTTGAATAATGTTCTTAAGCAGTGATCTTTCCATCCCAACTCTTCTTAAAACTCATCATCATCAAATTCCTGCCATGTACCCTCAAGGGGTGTACAGGATATGACAGTACTACATGAAAAAAATTACATCATTACTAACTTCCTATCTACAATTTTCCTCCAAATCAGTCTGTTACTTGTCAAGACTCCAATATTATCAGAACTCATATTTCTATCGTCTAAGGCACTTTGTACCGTATCAATCCACCTACATCTTGGTCTTCCTCTGGATCGTTTTGCTGCCAACCTGGCAGAGAACACTTGTTTTGCTAATCTTTCTTCGCCCATTCTGTTTAAGTGACCATACCACCTGAGATTAGCTCTGCTAACGCATTCCAGGATGTTGACAATGTCAATTTCTTTCCTAATATCCTCATTTTTAATATGATATTGCCATTGATGCCATCTGTTCACACTTATAATCTTTCTCAGGCCTCTCATATCTGCGGTCTCTAGTCTTTGGTCAAGTGTTTTACTTCTGACCCAGCTCTCAGATCCATAAGTTAAAACTGGTTTAACACTGTCTTGTATACAGCTAATTTAGTGTTTCCGACTAATTTCTCTCTTATTCCATATGAATTTATTCAATTGACTTCCTACCTTACCAGCTTTGCTAATTCTGTTGTCTATTTCTATATTTAATTTACCATCGTCAGTAAAAATCGTGCCTAAGTAGCTGAAATGTTTCACTTGTTCCACAGGTTCTCCATTCATTGAAAATGTCAACATAGTTGACATTTTCAATGATTCTGCCTATTTTCATTGTCTTTGTCTTTTTATTGCTGACCTTCATACCATATCTATTACAACAGTTATTCAATTTAGTCAGAGAATCTTGCAGACTTGTAGCGGATTTATTTAGAAGTATAACTTCATCTGCATAAAGCAAAGAGCTGACATTAACATCTCCAATTTTGATATCATGATTAATACCACTTTCCTTCATAATGTGATCCATATAGATAATGAATAACAGAGGGGACAATGTACATCCTTGTCTCACACCAGATTTAACATTAAACCATCTTCCTGTACTTCCTTCAATTCTAACTGCTGACTTACAACTCAAATAAAGACTAAGTATTGCTTGATATAATGCCCCATTGACACCATATAACTGTGGCATATTGAATAGCTTCTCTCTTGGCACCTTGTCATATGCCTTTTCCAAATCGACAAAACTTAAATACAGATCTCTGTTATATTCCCATGCTTTCTCGACTATTTGTCGTAAAGTGAAGATCTGATCCTGACAGCCTCTATTTGGCCTGAATCCAGCTTGTTCTTCACCAAGCTTTTCTTCCACAATTCTTCTCAACCGTTTCTCAAGTATACGTGCATCGATCTTGCCAGGAACACTCAGTAGAGAAATACCTCTGTAATTCTCACATTCAGTTTTATTTCCCTTTTTATATATGGGTACTATGAGAGCTCTACTCCAATCATCGGGAATTCGTCCCTCTGTCCAGGCTTTCTGAACTATGCAGTGCAGCCACTGTGAGACTCTTATACCACCATACTTCAGCATTTCTGGTTGAATATCATCTACCCCTGCTGCTTTTCCACATTTCAAGCCTTTGATGGCTTTTTCTACTTCAAGTATGGATATGTATTCCTGACTGCATGCCTGGTCAGTGTTTTTTATCACTGTGCTGTCATCACTGCTTGTTTCATTTAGCAGTTTTTCAAGGTAATTACTCCATACTTCAAGGATATCTTTTTCTCCCGTTTTCATGTTACCTTTATCATCTCTAACTCTTTTTACAGAACTCTTTCCTCCATTCCTAAGCTTCTTCAACAACCTCCAGAATATTTTGCCACCTTCTTGATATTTATTTTCTATATTCTTGCCAAACTCCTCCCATGACTCTTGTTTAGCTAGTTTTACACAGTGTTTAGCATTCTTGCATTTGTCTCTGTATTCTCTAAGAGCACAAGCTGACTTATTTGACAAGATTTTTTGCGAGGTTCTTAAAAGTTCAAATCAAGAGTTCTTAAAACTCTTGATTTGATATTCTCTCTGTATAGCTAATCTTTTCCTTTCTTCTATAACACCACATTTCCAATGCATTAATTCTTTCCATATCTCTCTTTCTGCGTATCCATGACTCACTTCCATAACTTGCAATACTCCAGACCATATTTAAGAATATTTATTCTGCAAACTTAGACACCCATCCAGATGTTTTATATATATGTGTGATGTTTATGTATAATATATAAAATGTGTGTATATACGCACACAATTTTATCTGAACTAATTCAGAAAATGAGGTGCTTCAGTTATTAAATACGCATGTATTTTGAAGATGACTCCACTTTTCCTACATAGGAAAGATATGTTGTACACTGTCATCATTTACAGAGCTAGTTTAAGATCATAGGTGCACTTCTGAGTAATTATATTAAAGAAAATGATAATAAAATTACGTAAAGGCTATCATAATGATATAAATCAGCTTAAGCTAAATTGCCATCTTCGGCTGCAATACTAGTCTTTACATTTTGCTCCAATGCTAGTATTTTTTTCAGATGAAGAAAGTCATCACTCACCTAATAACAATTACAAACATCTATGCCTATTGCGAGTTTTGAATCCACAGCTCATTGGTGGGAGAGGGTATATTATCTAGTCGGTTGTTAATGACATGGTATTTCTGATTACAGTTTAGTTTTGAATGGTTCACAAGAGAAGTAATTAATTATGTATTTCACTTTGGGAGCATTCACATACATATACATATATATATATTTATTTATTTTTTATTTTATTTTATTTATTTTTTATTTTTTTCAGTAAAGAAGACTAAATATAAAATTTAAAATTTCTTAGTGTTCATAAAATACTAGTATTAGAGGAAATGGTAGAGACTAGTATTGAAGCCACAGATGTCAATTTAGCTTATGCTGATTGCTATTGTTAATAATTGGTGGATTTATTAATATATAGAGATATTCATAGATATTATCTTAATATTAATCCTACCATAGAGATGATATCTGTTTCTAACAATTATTTTTAATTTATTTCCGAGCGTACCTATATGTTATTATATGTACGAAGGTTCACTCCAATTGGTGAAATGATCTTAACTCTTTCAGAATCCAAATAATCACTGATTCAAGACCAAATACAAAATAAACACATTTAATAAAACAAAAACAATATATACATATATACACTTCAAACAACTTTACATAACTAACTACAAATTTAATTGGATCCAAGGCCTTTTTAAAATAAACTTATACTTAAGACTAAACACTTTGTTTTCACAATGACAAAATATTCACAGCCAGTTTCTCTCTCTGTCAAGGCCCTTTTCCAAAGATATATGACTCTATTCTTCATTTTCACAGGATCCTTTATCATCACTTAGGTAGCACACATTAATTCTTCCTGACTTAATTCTGTCTCTTTTCTTCAGTAGAAATAATAGTTAGATCTGGTGTTCTTAATACAGATGAAACTTCCTAATCAGAGTTTTCTCGAACATCCCTTTAGAACGTAAATAGCAAATTCTTCTTTTATTCACTAAATGCTTATTGACAGTCTTAACTCTTCCAATAAAAAAAAAACTTACAGTTCTACAATTTCCTTTTCGGAATCTCCTATAAATCTTCAATTAGCGTTTCCTCCAATATTCCTTTTAAAACGCCTATAGCAATATTTTCTTTTATTTATAAATAGTTATTACACTTTAAACTTAATAGTTCCACGATTCCTTTTTCGGAATATACTATTAATTTTCCTCCAACTGTCACATAAAAATAACTCAAATTCTTCCGAATCTGAATATCTGCCGGCCTGTGTTCTAAATTCCTTCCGAACGCTATCTTGTTTATACCCGTTGCTTTGATACCGAACTTGTCAGCTGTCAATCACACATCAAACTTCTCGGCGAGCATGCACACTCCATGAAACTGGTAAGCAAGAAGTTAGGTATTAATAATGGCTGACACGTTGTCTCTGTTAGCGACAAGAGAATGTCTTCATAAAAACACAAAACTTAATATTTTAAATTACAATAAAATTCCTGTAAGTAATACAAATATCAAATTCAGTAAGTACATCAATTTTTTAACTTCTTTACATATGATTTTTGACAAAACAATTCAATAACTGGCACATCGCAAGTGCCGACAATGCCTGTTATGAAACTAAAACTAATAAATGTTTTAACATAAACAATTCGTAAAAATATTCAGAATTTTAATTATGATTATTTTTACACTGTCATTATGATAGCATTTACGTATTTTTATTATAATTTCCTTTAATATAACTACTCAAAATTGTACCGATGAATCTCTCAAAAAAAATTTCATAAAACACTTTGCCTGTTCCACATTGGTTGGTTAGAAGATTTGTTGATCCTTCTAAGTCTCTCAGTCATGTTTATCTTGATCGTGCTGTGTTTAATTTTTCCTAAATGGCTCTCCCATTTCATCCCGATCATTTACTAACTTGACATTCGAGATATAATAAGCATCAGTCAGGGCTTCTGAGTGATTGTTCCCGTTAGATGATGGACTTCATGCAGAGTCAGTAAAATTCCTGTAAGTAATACAAATATCAAATTCAGTAAGTACATCAATTTTTTAACTTCTTTACATATCATTTTTGACAAAACAATTCAATAACTGGCACATCGCAAGTGCCGACAATGCGTGTTATGAAACTAAAACTAATAAACAGTGTGGTCATTGTGATATTCTTCTCTATCCCTCTCAATCTGCTCAGTAAGTCTGACCTTATAGTCACTCTTATGTTCTCTCTTGTCAAGTGTTCTCTTTACTTGATCTTTTAAGATGTTGATCCCCTTTCCTGAATGCTTGATACCCATTAGGGAAATCTCATTTGCTCCAAAGTCACAAGAGAACTTGTGTGTTTCTCCAGAAAGTCAGTTCCCAAGATTATTTGCATGTTCGGGCAAGATGTCCTAGGGAGGACCGGTAACTCTTGCGAGACATACAAATTGAACTCTGGTAAGTGCATTCTAACTCTTATTCTCTTTGATGCACATATCCTGGGTGTTGAAATTCCTGTTAACTTAACCTAGTCTCTTCAGCTTAGATATACCTTTCCATACATGAGATTTTATTCTCTGAAAAAAAACTTCCTGTTATGACAGAGGCCTGGGAACCAGTATCTAATAAGACATCACAAAGCCTTCCTTGAATTTCCCCCCCTAATGGTCATTTTGGATTTTGTGGGGTATTCTCTTATCTTGTTCTCTCTCTTCCATGGTCTGTTTGTATAACCATGATGAGTAAGCACAAGATTGGACTCATATCTAGAATTTCCGTTTAAGGGTCGCTTATTCCGAAAACAGTTTCGAGTGATGTGCCAGTATTTGATACAAACAAAACATCGGGGGGGGGGCTCTTTTCTGATCTCATCATCATCATGCATATCAAGGATTTAGGCCTAGCATGGTCTGTTTCTGGCCTTAGAAGTCATCTTATTTAAGTTAAGGGAATTATATCCCATATTGTTTCTTAGCCGAATAAGAAACTCAAAGAGTTTCATGCCGAATATAGAAACTATATAAAGTTCAGTGATTCCAAGCATAAGCAAATACCTGGATAGTGCAGCACCTGATCCCCTTAGGTAGTGCAAGTTGAGGCAACTCATAGAAAGGGTGGAGCAGGCTCCGATCACTATTCTTGATATTTACCCATAATGTGAACTTAGCTCTATGGGTAAATATCAAGAATAGTGATTGGAGCTTGCTCCACCCTTTCCATGAGTTGCCTCAGCTTGCACTACCTAAGGGGATCAGGTGCTGCACTATCCAGGTATTTGCTTATGCTTGGAATCGCCGAACTTTATATAGTTTCTATATTCGGCATGAAACTCTTTGAGTTTCTTATTCGGCTAAGAAACAATATGAGATATAATTCCCTTAACTTAAATAAGTACATGTTGCCGAATTGAAGCCTTTGCCGCTTCATATAATTAGTAATTAGAAGTCATCGTTTAAGAGGACATCCTGGTTTTCTTTTTCCTAATGGCTTGTACTTTAAGGCTTGTTTTCGTAATCTTTCTGTTTTCATTCTTTGAACGTGTTCCATCCATTTATGTTTATATTTTTTAATTTTTTCTATTACTGGTTCTTGGTTTAATTCTTTCATAATTTCTTCATTTCTTTTGAAATCAAATAGGGTATACTTTGCAGTTTTTCTCATAAACTTCATTTCTGCTGTTGTTAATCTTTTTTTTTTTTTTTTTTGTTTTATTGTCCAGATTTCGCTTCCATACATTAAGACTGGTAGGGCTAATGTATTGTATACTTTTAGTCTGGTTTGTTTTTGAACTAGGTTTGGTTTAAATATAGAGTTAATTACACCTGTTATTTTTAAATATTTTGCAATTTTTACGTTTATATCTTTTTTTCATTTTCATATGTGATCATACATCCTAAGTAGTTAAATGAATTCACCTGTTCTAAGATCTTGTTATCTATTACTATTTTAGTTCTTGCTGGATCTTGTCCTTTAAAGGCCATAGTTTTTTTTTTTGTGTTGATATTATCATTCCATAATCTTTGGCTATCTTATTTAGATCTAAAATAGCTTTTTGTAAGTTATCTTCAGAATTTGGAATTATTATTTGGTCATCGGCAAAGAGGAGAGTGTTTAAGTTAACTGTAGGTGAAAGTTTAATTCCTTGATGTAAATTTTTATTTCATTTAAGTATATATTAAAAAGAGTTGCTGAGAGGGGACATCCCTGTCGTACCCCTTGGTTTATCTCTCTCGTATATGATAGCTCGTGATTTAATCTTATTTGTATTTGATTATTTTCATATGTACTTGTGATAGCCTTTAGGATATTATTTGGTATTTGTCTTTCTTTTAATATGTAAAATAATATGTTTCTTTTAACTTTGTCAAATGCTTTTTCAAAGTCAATAAATGCAATATGTGTTTCTAAATTGTATTCTCTTCTTTTCTCTATTATTAATTTTAGGCCAAAGGCCGGGTCTATACGTGATCGTCCTTTTCTAAATCCATTCTGTACTTCTAAAATAAAGTTTTCGGAGTATTTCATTAGTTTGCTATATAAGATTCTGCTATATATTTTGTTACAGGAATTTAGTATATTGATACCTCTATAGTTTTTAGGGTCATCTCTATTACCTTTTTTAAAGATAGGAATTACAATTGCTTTTTTCCATTCTATTGGGGGGATACCAGTTGAATAAATTTTATTTAAAAATAATAAGAATCTTTCTCTGAATCTTGTTCCTGCGTATTTATATAGTTCTGAACCTAGCTTATCTTCTCTAGGTGATTTTCCTTTTCTTGTTTCTTTCAGGCTGATTTCTAATTCTTCTTTAGTTATTTCTTTTTCATTTTCGTTAATTGTTTGCCAGTTGTCTTTTTTAAAATATTTGTCTGTCCACAATTCTGTGTAGCAATTTAGAAATTGCTACACAGAATTGTGGTGTTTTGTTGTGTCGTCCATCTTGGTAATTATCCATTTATGTTGGTTAGTTGGATCTGTTCTTATTTCTTTAAATTCCTTTAAATTCCGTTTTTATTTTGTTAGATGCTGATTGATACTGATCCGAATATAAGGAAATTTATATTATACTGTGCCACCCTATATTCAGATTAGTCTATATAATACAGAGGAATCAATCATCAACTAACTTTTGCAATCTCACTTTATACAGGCCGAGGCTAATATTATCATTTAGGGCTTCCGCAAGGTTCGAATAAATTTTATGAGCGGTGCAATGATGAAAAATCAGGCAAACAACAAATGAATTCAATAAAATAAACATTTAATACAGGGTTATAGAACATGTACATTTAAGCATAATTTTCTAAGCAAGATAATCTAATTGAATAATATTCAAAATATCTCTGAGACACTAGTAGCCTCTTGGTTTGGTTCAAAGATTGAAGTTAAATTTACAGTTCTTATTCTCCAACGCTTAAATAATATTATCACAACTTGTCTCTATTCAATGAGATAATTCATTTTTATACATCAACTTAGTTCAGATACTCATAACAAACATAAAACATTAGGCATCAAACATTCAGCTGTCAATTCTATATTCTTCCGTATAATTTAAAATAGTTCACACAGTTCACTGTTCCAGAATTTTACAGCAATTATTCTTATGGTAGAAATTTCTAATTCTCTCTTAGTCAACAAACACTTAATTTAATAATGAGGCAATTATCATTTCAAGGGGGAAACACTTTAAAGCTCCATACTTCGGCTATTTTTAGTAGAATGCCACAGTTAATGTTAAGATATATCAGGCGGAGTTAACTCTTATTTCTTCACACTGAAATACAAAAAGGACTGTTCTTACTGGGTTACATCTTTTACATACTGGATTTACTATAGGCACACTTAATACTGTAGTTAACTATTAGTTTGAAGCAACACTATTCAAAAGAAATCTTCACTATAATAACTGAAATATTAAACATAGAGTTTCACAAGTCTTGACGCACTCGTTTTAGGTAATCTACTTATTTCTTATTTTCTTCTATGCATTAAATTCAGCTTTGCTATTCTTCCTCAAAATAAGTGGAATTCGTCATAATTTTAGAATTCCGTAGAAATATTCCGAATTGCCTAATAATTTCCCATTCCTTTCTTAATCTATTTACGGCATTTCCAAATCCCCTTTACTTCACTCCTTGCTGTCCTGAACACTTCTCCCATCTTTAATTTCGTTTTCCAATTAAATACCTTCATTCTTCCCACCAAAATCCGGTTCTCACCAGTCCAGCTCATATCAACTCCTTCTCCCTTCGAATACCATAACTCACGCTCTACACACGTGCTATCTAAAATTAACTCCTTTTCCTCGACAGTGACCAATCAAATCTCATTACCAGAATTTCTTAAATTTTCTTTCACTTTCATTTACAATAAATAAAATACACATATTACAGTCCACTTAGGATACATTTACAAATTATATAATGAATTTATACAGAATAAGTAACTAAAAAAAATTACAATTATTATTTCAATAAAAAAAATAACAGTAAGTTTTTAAATTAGAATTTACTTAGGAGTAAAATTAGCTCGGGATATGCAATTTATGTTAAATCATGAATGAAGTATTAATAATCATAAAACTCTTCATTCACAATTTAACACCTTTTTGATGTGGAATTATTTCAGAGGTCTTTGCTGTTAGTTCCCCCAGCTGCTTAATAACCGCATCAAGCCACTCCATCATAGGCTGTTGCAGCCTTTCTACCCCCTGTCTAATTATCGAGCATAATTCCCCTAGGTCAGTAGGGTTTCTTTCTTTGGGATTGTTACTTCATTGTCAATTATATGTTTGTTGAACGCATTTCCTCTTCCCTTTCCTGACAATCTTTAATTGACTTTCCTTTAATTGTACTTGGGTCTTTCTCACACTTAACTTCACAAGAGGAATCATTTGTCTTTTTTATTACATGAGCTTGGCTGTTATTAGAAGCGGGACGAATGTCTCCAAGCTTCTCCTCTCTCTCCTTCACAGCGAGATAGCATTCCTCTAGATTAGTGATCCTCTTTTTTGTATGCAGTCTCTTATAGTTCATCTTTGATTCCTGAGCTGGTGGAATACCGCCCAGTCAAGATGAGGTTTATCATCATTGGAGATGCTTAGACTATTTGCAATGGTCAGTAATTTTTTGTAGAAGTCCGTTACGCTCTCCTTATTTTCTTGAACACACCTCTGCAATTTCCAAAGGTTTGGGCTCACACTTCTTACTTTGGAAAACTGGGAAATCAAGGTTTCCTTGAACTTAGTGTATTCTAAAGTGTCCTTAAGTAATGGGGATGAATACACAAAGTTCTTGGCCCTTCCAACCAGTTTGTTCCTAAGTAGAATTAACAGTTAGAAATCTGACCAATTACCAACCTTTCTCAGCTCTTCAGCAAAACTAAAAAATGATAATACATCATCATTGTCATCACTTTGTTTTTGAAATTTGAAAATTGCAGGATGACAAGGTGAGGGTTTATGGTATGAAAAACTTCCTTGTCGCCCATCGTGGCATTATTTGATGGGTCACTATTCGTAACTTCATTATTCATTATTATTTAACAAGAAAAGGTTTCTCAAAAGTTAAGACTTATAACTGCCTGACCTCTTACCAAAACTGTCTCAAAGTCCACAGTATTCTCGGTGTTATTTAAGTGGATTTGCATCCTGCCAACTGCGCCATTTGTTATATTCATAATTTGAATTTATAGTTTATTATATTGTTTGTTATGGTACCTTTTACTTTCAATGTCTTTCACCTCTTACTTCGTTATTTTTGTGTTCGCTTGAGCTAATATAAAAATGCCTCTATGCTCTAATCTGAAACTCACTTATAATCCTATTATCCTAATTTAGTCCGTTCCTAATCTACTTAGCTTGCTCCCCCCCCCCTCCTTTTAAATTTTGTAAAGTATACTCTTACATGTGCTAGTAACGTAAACTGAGGAAAAGCCTTTGGCTGGGCATAATCCTTAATCTAGGTTGCTGTAATTCTAGTGTATTAATCCTTACAAATTTATTTTTGTTAACGACTGCACCATTAAGGATTGTGTAAAAGAATTTTCTATCTTTCCTTTACATACAGGAGAATAATTTAGCTAAGCATGTATAATAACCCTTAAATCAATTTTATCTCAAACAACTCTGAATTACTCAGTCATGGCTGTTACTTCACTTAGATCAGTGCTTCCTAAACTTCTGGATGTCAGGGCCCCCTTTGCAAAAATTAAAATATTTCACGGCCCCCCCTCGAAAAAAAATCATAATAGAGAGATATATTATTATTATATTTATTGTATTTATATTCAATACAAAACATACACAGCGAATATGGCAAAAATCAAATGCATATATTACATTTTTTGCCTCTTACCGTTTGGTTCTGAAGACGATGCAGGCTGTTCTGGTAAAATATGAAATACTGTCCTTTTTTTTTGAGTCTGTTTCTGCTTCTTCTGATTGTTCGCGGGAATTTTTTTTAATTTTTTATCAGCCACTTATCTATCTCAGGGTTAAATTTTTTAACGTAGAATAGATCAAATAATATCACCACTTACCGATACTGGCACACTACAGATTGATAACATGAAATTAGTGAATATTACCTGAATAAGGGAATCCCCTGACCAGGAACATTTTTCTCTTTTGTGACTTTTCTCCCTTTACAATAATTAAGCCTAACACGAAACAGACAGCAAAGGCAGGTTATTAAAACGTGCATATGATTGGTGCAGTATTAACAAAAGATCGCGCAACCGAAAGATAAAAGCATAGCTGACAATTAAGTTGAAATGCTAACTCTCTTCAACCAAATTCCATATGTGAAACTGCCATAACATTCATTATATATATATATTACTTAGTTTTAACACTTTTACGAATTTTAACACGTTAGATTGAATTTTATTGCTGCCTTGGGAAATCGAACTCACACACATCTAATTAATAACAATAGTTTTTAGTTAGATATTGTGTTTGCCCATGCAAGATATGGTTTTGTTTCAGTCTATACAGGGGACATGTGATTCATTAATTAGTGTGTTTTTATCCCAGTTGTCTCTAATTGCACTATTTGTTGAGAAATATATTACACAGACTCCTCATACCTTATTCACTGGCATAATAAAAGTATTTGTTTTTATTGCCTCTGCAGTATAGTAGCTGTTGGGATGGCGTGTTGTTTACCACTGCAAGCGAGTTACTATCTCCCCACATGAACTTGTTGAAGCTTTTTTTCATGTGTGATGTATATGCGAAACTTTTATTGGTAACAGAAAACTAGCTCGGATGACAGTGATAATATAAAACGAGTTTTGATATGTATATAAAGTCAATATCAACAGTCCCTGATTACGAACGCGTGATGAAAGGGACAGGAAGATTTGAAGCTTCCCTGGAGAGCATTCGAAGTAAATACAATTAACCACTGCTTTGAAATGAAACATATGAATAAGCAATATTTACTAATATTCATTAAGCGCCGAAATACGCAAGAAGCAAAGTTTGTGAACCAACACCAATGTGTCAATTTTTCCATTAAAATATAAAAATAACAAAAAAGAAATAATAAAAGTTAAATACGTTTCTTTTAAAATAAAAAAAATCTACTTAGTCTTAAAACATTTTAAATTTGTTTTCATTATTTCACGCCCCCCCCCCCCTCAACAAAACCTACGGCCCCCAAGGGGGCCGCGAACCACGGTTTGGGAAGCGCTGACTTAGATCACACAGGTTCAATTAGTTTTTATGAGACAGTGCATTGGATAACAAAGATCAGGCAAGCTATTAACAAAACCAAACATGTTTATTATAGCTAAGACAATTAATATACAAAGTAATGGGATATATCATGTGTATGACTCTCCACACATTTAGGAAGACAATTCACTTAAGATACTAAACAAAGAAACATTTTACAGTGAACATAGTAGACACATGGATGGATTTTTACATACTTAATCTAAATAAGGCACAATTATACTCAACACATTCTAAGCATTAGATAACACAAGCACTATTCAAGATTACAATATTCTATTATACACATTCAAACTGACATTTGGCTTTCTGACCTCTTCAGCACGTTAGATCATTAATTGAACAGAACTTACTACTATCATTATTCACACGCAAATCTTGAATATTAACAGAGAACAATTTACTTACACGTTCACAATTTCTGGTAAAAGTCCAGGGTCTTAAAGTGGTAAAAGGGAGAATTCCACTGGTTTCATTTTCCTTCTTGCGTGACGACTGTGATCAGGCACTATCTGACGGTTGTTGTCTTGCAAATTCCTTTCTTTTGTAACAGTAATGTGTTTCTTTGTCGATGTTAGAAACTTCTTCGGCTGCAACAAATCAGCACGCACATGGATCGGTACATTCGTCGAAGCATACTACGGCAGATATCTTGAAGTACGGTCTCTGTTTCCAGCGAACTCTACATGATCTCCAGAACTACTCGCTTGCGGGATTCCAACTCTTCCCCTCCTCAAAAAGCTTGCCACCAGAACAAAAAGAGAGAGAGATAGCTTTCGCCCCCCAATCTTCGCCTTTTATATCATTGGGCATCAATTGGCCTTCCTTCCAAATCTTCCCAGATTTACTGGAAGATTCTTGTGGTGAAAAATATTTCTATTTTTCACCACAAGAGATTGTACACTCCAGACCATATTTAAGAATATTATTCTGCGAACTGTTCACTATTTTTCTGCTCACTTAGACACCCATCCAAATGTGATATATATATATGTGAGTGTGTGTAATGTTTATATATAATATAATATATAAAATGTGCATGTGTGTATATATACACACACACACACACATTTTATCTGAACTAATTCAGAAAATGAGGTGCTTCAGTTATTAAATACATGTGTATTTTGAAGATGACTCCACTTTTCCTACATAGAAAAGATATGTTGTATACTGTTATCATTTACAGAGCTAGTTTAAGATTATAGGTGCACTTCTGAGTAATTATATTAAAGAAAATGATAATAAAATTACGTAAAGGCTATCATAATGATATAAATCAGCTTAAACTAAATTGCCATCTGCAGCTGCAATACTAGTCTTTACATTTTTCTCCAATGCTAGTATTTTTTTTAGATGAAGAAATCCATCACTCGCCTAATAACAATTACAAACATGTCTATTGCGAGATTTGAATCCACAGCTCATTGGTGGGAGAGGATATATTATGTGATCAGTTGTTAATGACATGATATTTCTGATTACAGTTTAGTTTTGAATGGTTCACAAGAGAAGTAATTAGTTATGTATTTCACTTTGGGAGCATCCACATATGTATATATATTTATTTTTTATCAGTAAAGAAGACTAAATTTAAAGTTTCTTAGTGTCATAAAATACTAGTATTGGTGGAAAAGGTAAACACTAGTATTGAAGCCACAGATGTAAATTTAGCTTATGCTGATTGCTATCATTATGATTGCATTTACGTAATTTTATTATAATTTTCTTTAATATAACTATTCAAAATTGTACTGATGATCTTAAACGAGCTCGGTAAATGATAGCAGCACACAAGATGTCTTTACTATGCAGGGAAAGTTCAGTGATTTTCAAAATACACATGTATTCAATAACTGAATCACCTCACCTTCTGAATTTGTTCATGTAAAAAATATATCACACCTGGATGGATATCTAAATGCACAGAACAGAAAAATAGTGGATGGTTAGAAGAATAAATATTCTTAAATATTGTGCCTTTTCTTCCTAACTATCCTTACATATTTTATTGTCCCTAATAACTATTCTAACTATTAATAGAATAGTTAATAGGAGTATGCAAATAGTTAACTATAAATATTAGTTGGTGGAAATAACTATTATTCTAAAATATGGTGTCCTTTCTCTCTAACCACCCTATTGGTGGTTAGGCAGAAAAGACAAAATATTTATATGGAATAAAAAATTACAGAACGCTAAATATAATTGAAATAATAAATATTACATGAAATATTTCTTTTTTTTTTTTTTTCATATATGAGAATGACATGAAATAGGATTTCAAATTTTCTTGCAAAGAATATTCTCAGGATTAATTTTCTACACAATGAATTGTCCAGACACGCTGATACCTATCAGACTGCCAATCTCGAATCTAGTGTATTAATCTACTGTTTAGCTCTATTCATTCCAGTTTAATTACCAGCTTGTCATGTAGAAATTTATCAAACGTCTTTGCAAAATTTAAATATACCACTGTGTATGCATCCCTTTATTCGCTGCATTTGTTACCTTGTTATAATAAGTAAGCATATTGCTACAACAAGATCTTCCTTTAATAAATCTATGCTGGCCAACAAAGAGCATTTTTCTGTTGTCAACCCAATTCTGAATGTTGGTCCTAAATAATGTCTCCAACACTTTAACCACAGCTCCAGACATATTGTTAAATCACTTGTGGTGAAAAATAGAAATATTTTTCACCTATATAGATTTTACATGGGCCATAAAATACGTGGGCTGTTCAATAAGTAATAAGACTAATTTTACTGAGGCGAAATCACTCATCACAATATTAAAGAGAGGTTGATAGATGGCATATACGGGCTGATGTGCCAGAGTGTCACGTGACTAAACGCAAGTGCTCATCGCCGTGCCTACAAGGCGTGACCAGTCTTCGAAATGGAAGCATTCTTGAAACAGCATTATGCGATTCAATTTTGTGTGCGTTTGCAAAAATCAGCATCGGACACTTTTAACATGATACGCGAAGCATTCCACGATAAAGCAATATCGAGGGCAAGTGTTTTTCGCTGGCATAAAACTTTTAAGGAAGGAAGGCAAAATGTGGAAGATCTTGAACGTGAGGGAAGACCTTCAACGTCCATCAGAGAGACAATGATCAACACAGCGATTATCATCAAGCACGTCAAAAGGAAGTGTCCATTGCTGAAGAATGGCTTCTTATTGCACCACGATAATGCAAGGCCACATATTGCTGGTTGTGTAGTGGACGTTTTGTAGAAGAACAACACAGATATCCTACAACACCCTCCATACAGTCCTGATCTCGCACCGTGCGATTTCTGGCTGTTTCCTCAGCTCAAGAAACCACAAAGAGGCCACCATTTCGAAAGTAACAAAGCATGTGTAAAAGCTGCGGAGGCAGTTTTGAAAGAACTCTCAATAAACAGACTTTAACATGTGTTTAAGAAGTGGACGTTGGGACAAATGCATCGCGTCTCATGGTAGTTACTTCGAAAAAGACCATGTAAATGATGACGATTAAAAGTAATCGATTTTCTGTATAAATATAATCTTATTACTTATTGAACAGTCTACGTACTTATAATTAAGAATGTATATACTATCTAATGTAATGTAATATTTTTGTATCATCATCATCATCATCAAATTCCTGCTGTGTACTCTCAAGGGGTGTACAGGATATGATAGTACTACATGAAAAAAATTACATCATTATTAATTTCCTATCTACAATTTTCCTCCAAATCAGTCTGTTACTTTTCAAGACTCCAACATTATCAGATCTTTTATTTCTATCCTCTATGGCACTTTGTACCGTATCAATCCACCTATATCTTGGTCTTCCTCTGGGTCGTTTTGCTGACAACCTGGCAGAGAACACTTGTTTTGCCAATCTTTCCTCGCCCATTCTGTTTAAGTGACCATACCACCTGAGATTAGCTCTGCTAACGCATTCCTGGATGCTGACAATGTCAAGTTCTTTCCTAATATCCTCATTTTTAATATGATATTGCTATTGATGCCATCTGTTCACACCTCTAATCTTTCTCAGGACTCTCATATCTGCGGTCTCTAGTCTTTGGTCAAGTTTTTTACTTCTGACCCAGCTCTCGGATCCATAAGTTAAAACTGGTTTGAACACTGTCTTGTATACAGCTAATTTAGTGTTCCGACTAATTTCTCTCTTATTCCATATGAATTTATTCAATTGACTTCCCACCATACCAGCTTTGCTGATTCTGTTGTCTATTTCTATATTTAATTTACCATCTTCAGTAAAAATCGTGCCTAAGTAGCTGAAATGTTTTACTTGTTCCACAGGTTCTCCATTCACAACACAGTTGACATTTTCAATGATTCTGCCTATTTTCATTGTCTTTGTCTTTTTATTGCACCTTCATATCATATCTATTACAACAGCTATTCAATTTAGTCAGAGAATCTTGCAGACTTGTAGCGGATTTATTTAGAAGTATAACATCATCCGCATAAAGCAAAGAGCTGACATTAACATCTCCAATTTTGATATCATGTTTAATACCACTTTCCTTCATAATGTGATCCATATAGATAATGAATAACAGAGGGGATAATGTACATCTTTGTCTCACACCAGATTTAACATTAAACCATCTTCCTGTACTTCCTTCAATTCTAACTGCTGACTTACAACTCAAATAAAGACTAAGTATTGCTTGATATAATGCCCCATTCACACCATATAACTGCAGCGTATTGAATAGCTTCTCTCTTGGCACCTTGTCATATGCCTTTTCCAAATCGACAAAACTTAAATACAGATCTTTGTTATATTCCCATGCTTTCTCGACTATTTGTCGTAAAGTGAAGATCTGATCCTGACAGCCTCTATTTGGCCTGAATCCAGCTTGTTCTTCACCAAGCTTTTCTTCCACAATTCTTCTCAACCGTTTCTCAAGTATACTTGCATAGATCTTGCCAGGAACACTCAGTAGGGAAATACCTCTGTAATTCTCACATGCAGTTTTATTTCCCTTTTTATATATGGGTACTATGAGAGCTCTACTCCAATCATCGGGAATTCATCCCTCTGTCCAGGCCTTCTGAACTATGCAGTGCAGCCACTGTAAGACCCTCACACCACCATACTTCAGCATTTCTGGTCAAATATCATCTACTCCTGCTGCCTTTCCACATTTCATGCTTTTGATGGCTTTTTCTACTTCAAGTATGAATATGTATTCCTGATTGCATGCCTGTGGTCAGTGTTTTTTATCACTATGCTGTCATCACTGCTTGTTTCATTTAGAAGTTTTTCAAAGTAATTACTCTATACTTCAAGGATATCTTTTTTTCCCGTTTTCATGTCACCTTTATCATCTCTAACTCCTTTTACAGCACTCTTTCCTCCATTCCTAAGCTTCTTCAACAACCTCCAGAATATTTTGCCATCTTCTTGATATTTATTTTCTATATTCTTGCCAAAGTCCTCCCATGACTTTTGTTTAGCTAGTTTTACACAGTTTTTAGCATTCTTGCATTTGTCTCTATATTCTTTAAGAACACAAGCTGACTTATTTGACAGGAATTTTTGAAATGCTTTTTTCTTTTCCTTCACTGCCTCTTTAACTTCCTGTGTCCACCAGGGAGTTCTGATTTTTTTATCCTTACAGACAACCTCACCACATGCCTCTCTGGCAGAATCAATCAATGTTTTCTTCAGATTTTGCCACTTAATCTCCAAGGTTTGATTCCTGTTCTCAAACTCTTTCATTTTTTCTTCAATAATCTTTGTGTATTTTAGTCTACAGTTCACATCTGAGAGCTGCTCAACTTTTATTCGCTTTAAAACTTTCTTACATGTTATTCTTTTCAATATGAAATTCAATTTTATCTTGCTCAAGACTAGATAGTGATCACTTCCAATTTCAAATCCTCTGTACACTCTGGTGTCCTGCACCAGGGAGAAAACATCACTATTAACATTAACAATAACATAGTCAATGAGACTTTTCTTATTCCTAGCCTCTTCTCTCCATGTGAATTTGTGCACATTTTTATGTTGGAACATGGTGTTAGTAATAACCAGTCCATGTCCTGAGCAGAAATCCAACAGATATTTGCCATTATTATTAGCTTTGCTCTTTTCTCTAAATTTTCCCAAAATATTTTTGTATGTCTCACAGTCATTTCCTACTCTGCTATTTAGATCCCCAACAAGGACCAACTTTTCATTTTTCATTGTGTCAGTTGCTTTTTCTAAAGCTTCAAAAAATTCCTCCACTTCTACCTTAGTAGAACCTTCTGTGGGACCATAGGCACAAATAAGTCTCATTGTCCAGTTCCCCATTCTCATATTTGCCCACATTACTCTACTTGAGACTGACTGCCATTCAAGAAGAATAGCCTCGTATTTTGTGTTGAATACTATGGCTACTCCTTCTTTTCCTAGATTGTCATTGCCTGAATATAACATTTTGTATTTATTGCTCAGAAAGATCTCACCAGTTTTGGCCTTTTTTGTTTCAGTCACCCCTATTATGTCTATCTGGTACTTATCTAATTCCTCAGCTAGCTCCATTTTTTTGCCATTCAGGCTTCTTACGTTGATAGTACCGATCTTTAACTCTGGTGATGTTGAGTTGGGGTTTGTTTTCAGATTTGTTCCAGTAGCTGACTTTTCGCTGTTTGCCCTGGTTCTCTGGCAAAAACAATTTGGGCCTTGTTTAACCAGGCGACGCCCCAGCCGGCATGAAATTTTGTCATGTTGTACCATCATTTTTTATTTTGGTTTAACCAATAAGAATATAATTTGGTCGGCTAAATCCCAAATTGCTAGCCCATCCTCGTTCGTTTAGTATATCCAAGTAGATACCCAACAGGGTGCACCAAGAGAAGGTGAGGATTGGACATTAGGTCAGAAGCCCTGGTCGGTTCTCCGCATTCCTTTAAAGGCTATGTGGAGATCTCATATCAGTTATACAGCTCTGACCCTTAAGCACCCCAATATTTTTGTAATATATTGATAATATAACTGAATGTAGAACCACAAGAAACTGTAACTAAAAAGCTCAGACATGATTAGGCTGGTAAACTCAAGGTCATCAACAGTCTCAAAGGTCACTGGATTATGAGTTTTGCCACCAAAACCTAATGTAAGCGTGGGTGATAAGGGTGCTACCAGTGAATCCGGGAAGTTTTTTTGGATATGATACAAAAGGCGGAGATTGAGGGGCAAGAAGGGCTCTCTCTTGTTTTTTATTGCTGTGGCAAGCTTTTTGAGGACAGGAAGAGTCGCAATCCCGTGGGCAATAGTTTCTGGAGATCATGGGAAGTTCGCTGGCAGTATTACAAGATATCCTTCTATGAAATTCTTCAAAGAATGTACCGATCCACATGCATGCTGATTTGTAGCAGCTGACGAACTTCTTAACATCAACGAAAAAGTGCATTAAAGTTACAAGGAAGGAATCTGTAAGATAACAACTGCCGGATTGTACCCAATTACAGCCATTGCACAAGAAAAGAAATTGCGCCAGCGGAATTCCCCCTTAAACCTTTTGGATTCAGGACTGTACAATGACATAGTGAGCTTGTAAGTAGATTGCTTTATGTTAATAGCCTAGATTGTGTGCACAGACGGTAGATGTTGATTCTGTTTAACTGATGACATAATGTTGAAGCGATCAGAAAGCCAAACATCAATTTGAATGTGTATAATAGACTACTGTAGACATGAATAACGTTTGTGTTACTTAATGTTTAGAACGTGTATAGTGTAATTTTGCCTTATGTTAGTTGTAATGAGAGTAAGGTTACGTGTGCTAAAATCCATCAACGTGTTTAATAAGTGGAGTGTAAATAATTTCTTTGTCTAATGCTTTAAGTGAATTGTTCTAATGAATGTGTGGAGAAATAAACATGTGATATGTCCTATTTACTTTTGTACATAATTGTCTTAGAATAAACATGTTTGATTTTGTTAATAGCTTGCCTGATCTTTGTTAGCCAATGCACTGTCTCATAAAAACAAATCGAACCTCTGTGACCTAAGTAAAGTTTCAGCCATGACTGAATAATTCGGAGTTGTGCTTGAGATAGAATAGATTTAAGAGTTATTCCACGTGCTTAGCTAAAATATTCATTTGTATGTAAAGGAAAGATAGAAAATTCTTTTATACAATCCTTAATAGCGGTCGTTAACAAAAATAAATTTTTAAGGATTAATACATTTGAATTATAGCAACATAGATTAAGGATTTGGTCCCAGCCAGACGCTTTTCCTAAGTCTACGATACTAGCACGTGTGAGACTATACTTTATGTCCTTGAAATGGGGGGGGGGGAGTTAAACTAAGTAGATTATGAAAGGGCAAAAGTTAAATAATAGTGTTATACGTGAGTTATTAGAGATTAGAGCATATAGGCATTTTGTACATGCTCAAGCAACCATGAAAACTAATGAAGTAAGAGGGGGAACACTTAGGGAAAAAAAGTAACGTAATAAAAAACTAAATATTACAATTGGTGCAGTTCGACATAATAATAAAATTAAAATATAGATTACTAGATATTACAATATAGACTGGCTTATAATTCAAAGTCTCAGTCTTATTACCTCATATCTTATCTCCTTATGAATTGGAACCATTTTGCCCACTTTCTACTCCTTTGGAACTTGTCCCAGTGCAAGATTCTTCTTAAAAAGATATGTAAAAGTTATTGTTAACGCCCAAGAACATTCCCCCAAAACACATGGAGAAATAACATCAATCCCTACAGTCTTATTAACATCAGGTTAATAAAACTGTAGGACTTGATATTTAATTCCTCATATACGTCCTGCTCACTAACAGTCCTCCTCCTCCTTTCCCTCTACATTCAGTTTCTGCATGGTGTCACATTCACAAAATGAAATATCTTTATAAACTGCTCATTAAATACCTCAACTATATCGTCTGCAGCAGTTATCATTCCCCCATTTTCACCAGTCAGTGCCATCCTTTCATAATCATTCTTTCTTCTACTGGCCACATATTGAAAAAATTCCCTAGGGTTTTTTTTTAGCTGCATTAGATAACTACTGCCCCCTACTGCATTTTGCTGTACTCAAATTCTCTGCAGCCACCATACTCTCTGGCAAGGCATTCACAACTCTCTATGCAAAAAACCTGTTTCTCACTCCCCTACTCACACCTTCCTCATACAGCTTCCATGGATGTCCTTTGGTTCTCCCCTGATCTCCCATCGTTTGCTGTAAAACCTCTCCAACATTAATCCTTTAACAACCCCTTACTAACTTGTAGGTCTCTATCATATTACCCCTCTTCCTCCTATCCACTAGACTGTAAATTGCATCTTCTCAACCTTTCCTCATATTCAGCATTCCAGAGACCAGAAACTATCTTAGTAAGTCGTCTCTGGACACTTTCCAACATCTCTTCATTTCTTTGAAAACCAGGTGACAAATCTGTGCACTGAAGTCCATTTGTGGCCTAATCAAGCCACAATGGAACAAGAATCCCCTTACTTCTACAAGTCACTGTCCTCCACATTATTCCAGAATTCTTTGTGTTGTCCTCACAATTTTCGCAATGTGTCCCCTAAATTTCAGATCCTTGTTCACTATCACCCCAAATCACTTATTTCCTCAACCTCCAACAATATATCCCCACCAAGCATAGATTCTACATCCCATCTTTGTTTCCCAAATTTTAAAACCTTATTTTGCAACATTGAAGTCACATCCCCATTTCCATGCATCTGAAATAAATTCTGATATTACCTCCACCAAATAGTTCTTGAGTAGGCCCAAACAGCATTGATATCCCTCCCATCTAGTTCCTCATTCTAAGTTATTGCTGCAAGCTGTTTCCTGAACATTTCATAATTACCAGCCTTATAATTCCACATGTATCTATCCCTTTCTAATAAAAGGCCTCAGATCACTCTCACCAACTGGTTGAAGATTTGACACCCCATTTATGATCACATCATCTGATGAGATGATCAAATCCCATACCCTTGATCCCCGTGTATCCTCTGTTGTCTACTGTTTAAGGTAACTGTCTCTCAAAATCTACAGAAATTCATTCTTTTTGTCCCAAGATTCAGTCTCTTGATTCCATTGCATAAGACCATAATTAAAGGCTGATTTGCCTATATTTCTTCTCATTACCTTCCACATATGTGGTAGGACAGATCTATAGCAACACCCAACTAAATATTTCATCCTGTTCACCTCTACCTCACACTATACTGCCTCAAAACCGCAGCCACTATTTTGAACCTTGCAAATCCGTCTTAGATGGGCAGAACTCATCTGCTACTATTAACAGTACTCTTCCTCCCTTTCTTCTCTGTCTGTCTTCACAAAAAATATATCCATTCATCTCTGTTCCTGTCAGGATGTCATCCTCATGTAACCATGTCTTGCTTATACCAACAATTTTGGGGCAAATTAACTCAATCAATGCAACAACTTCATTCCTCTTATTTCAGATACTTCTGGCATTAGTAAACAAACATAAAAAATCGTTTTTGGTTCTACAAGTCCCACAAACGTCACTTCTCCATCATCTGAAATCAACTTGCAACCATTTATCCATCCATGTTCAAAGCCCACCTTTCCTAATTGGGTTGTCGGGGCAGCAGCTGCAAGAGGGACTTCCAATGGTCACAATCCTCCGCCACTAAATTCTGGTGGAACTCCCAGATGTTTCCACCTAAGGTTTTGGATATAGTTTTATCCAGTGAGTCCTTGGCCTTCTGCTTAGCAAAGAGGGCCTGGTGGGGGAACCTCTCTTGTGGCATTCTGACCAGGTGGCCATACCATCGTAACTGTGATCTCTCAACACAGAGAAACAGCGGTTGAGTATTGAAGGTTTCCCCGAATTGCAGAACTTCTGACCCTATCGAGTCTTGTCAGCCCCGCAACCCATCGAAGGAACCTCATTTCAGCTGCTTGGATTCGTGTCTGCATTTGTTTGGTCATTACCCAGCTCTCATGAGCATATGTGAGGATGGGGGCATAGACTGTATTGAAGACAGCCAGCTTTGCCTTTTGGCTTAACTCCCGCTTCAATACTACCAATCAGCCCGCAATATTGCGCTTGCTGAACCAATTCGATTATCTAGCTCTGCGTCCCAATTTCCATCACTTGTGAATATGGACCCAAGGTATTTAAACTTCTCCACCTGCCTCAGTGGGTCTACGTGTGGTCTCAAGACAACAAATGTTTCTGTTTTGGCCACACTGATCTTCATCCCGGCTTTTGCACAAACAGCTATAAACCTATCCAGGGTCTGCTGGAGGTCATCTGTGACAGAGCTAAGCAGAACTAGGTCATCTGAAAAAAGCAGATGTCCAATGCTACATCTTCCGATTCTGACACACTCACTGCCTTGGCTGTGCCTATCAATCCAGTCCATAAATATTATGAAAAGGAGGGGGTGACACACCCTTGGCGGAGACCAATGGAGACTGTGAAAGATTCAGACTTTGTGCTGTTTACCCTGACACAAAACTCTGGGCATTCAATTCATACAGGGACTTGATGGCTGCTAATAGTTGGCCATCCACTCCATACTCCTGTACTACTTGCCAAAGCATATCCTGAGGAACCTGGTCATATGTCTTCTCCAAGTCCACAAAACATGTAGACATTCTTGGCATATTCCCAAGATTTCTCAAAGACTTGCCTTAAAGTGAAGATTTGGTCAGTGTGCTTCTACCAGAACGAAAGCCACATTGTTCTTCTTGGAACTTTGACTCAACTATGCTCCTGCACTTTCTTTCCAAGCACCTAGCATATACTTTCCCAGGCAGGCTGAGCAAAGAGATGCCACGTAGTTTCTGCAATCTCTCTGGTCTCCCTTCTTGAAGACTGGTATTATTAGGAATCCATTAGGGAAAAAAAAATCATACAGATAATTGAGTGTCTGTTTAATTTTTGTATCCTTTATCATGAAAACAAATGCATGTGGTAGGACAGGGAACTTTAAGCTGAACTTTGATAGATGTTTTATACACATTTGCAATCAAATACAGGCAGCCCTCGGTTTATGCTGATTCACAATAACAGCAGTTGCCTGTGCGTGCTTTCTTACTGTAGTGTGGGTGACTGAGAAACGATGCTAGCAGGCACTCTACTGTTTGAGTGTTTACCGAGCTACTACAACGTATATGTATCAAACCTAGTTTTAATGTTAAATCTACCTATTTTTTACGTACATACATATTTCAATTGATAAAGTACATAATTACATACCATGTCTGATAATAGAAGTGCAGAAAAATTATCAGAATTTGGTCTTAAGAAGGTGCGGAAATCAATCACACTTGAAAAGAAGATGGTGGTGATTGGAAGAATGGAAGATGGGCAGACACGTGCTAATGTCTGTAGAAGTATGAACTTACCTCCATCGACTGTTACTACAATTATGAAAAATGCAGATAGAATAAAATAGTCTGCGCAGCAATCTACAGTAGCACTAGATGCAAAACATGTATGTTATAGCAGGGGTAAACTTCATGAAAAAATGGAAAAATTGTTATCATTATGGGTGGATGACTTGAATCAGAAAAACATTCCCCTGATGCAGACTGCTTTAACTGAGAAAGCAAAACCAATTTTTGAGGATCTTAAAAAGACAGATGGAGGCAAAGAAACATTTTTAGGAAGCGAAGGTTGGTTCATGAGATTTAAGTCTCGAAGTAAGTGCCACAGTGTCAAATTATGTAGTGAGGCAGCAAGTGCAGATGTTGCGGCAGTGGCTGCTTTTCCTGAAGAATTTCAAGACTGTGTAGAACAAGAAGTTATCCTCCTGATCTCATTTTTAATGCTGATTAAAAAATTGCCATCACGCACCTTCATTTCCTGTGAAGAACATTCCGCTCCAGGTTTTAAAACTGCAAAAGATAGACTTAAGCTTTTGTTGGGTGCAAATGTCTCCAGAACTTTGAAACTTAAACCAATGTTGGTGTACCATTCATAGACACCACACACCTTCAAGGGTCTAAAAGCCATGCTGCCAGTCTATTGGAAATGGAACAAGAAAGCTTGGGTTACACAAGACGTTTTTAAAGATTGGTACACAAATTATTTTTGTCCTACCGTGCTTCGCTTCTGTAAAGAAAATGATTTGCCAGCCAACAGCCATTGGTTCTCTTGGATAATACCCCTGGACATCCTCGAAACCTTGCTGAAGTAAGAACACCATTGGATGTCAAGGTTGTTTACATGCCCCCAAACACAACATCGCTTTTGCAACCGATGGATCAGGGGATTATATCAATCTTTTTATTATTATTATTATTATTATTGTTCCAGGAAACTCCAAGGAGTCGACAGACTCATCGAGGGAGGCCCTAACATCATGTCTGGAACAACTATTCAACATTCACACAGTATCTATCATATCTTGCCTTGAACTCATTCACAGTCGTAGCACCCACAACAGACTCTGGAAGCTTATTCCACTCATTCACCACTCTCCCAGTAAAAAACCTAGCTCTAACACCCTTGTCAACCATGCTCTTGCCCAGCTTCCATGCATGGCCCCTAGTCCTCCCACCACCAGTCATATTTTCAAAAATATCTTCTGGATCAATCTTATAAAAACCCTTCAGTAATTTGAATGTCTCAATCATATCACCCCTCCTTCGCCTATCGTCCAATTTCTGCAACCCACAAATCCTCAACCTATTCTCATAAGGTTCATTCCACAGACCTGCTATCATCTTGGTCACTCGTCTCTGGACCCTCTCCACTTCTTCCCCATCACGAAGAAACCCTGGTGCCCATAACTGGGCACAGAAGTCCAGATGGGATCTTATCAAGGCTCGATACAGAGGAACAACAACTTGTTTGTCTCTGCATGTTAAAGTATTTTTCATAAGCCAAGTGCTTTGGTGAGCTGTTTTAGTCACTTTTGCAATGTGCCCCCTAAACTTCAACTCCCTATCCACCAGCGCACTCCCAAATCCCTGGCCTCATCGATCTCCTGGAGTATGGTTCCACCAATGCGATATACTGCTGCTATTGTTTTCACCCCAAAGTGCATAACCTTACACTTTGCCACATTAAACTGACATCCATTTTTCCTAGCCCAGTCCTCCAAACTATCCAAATCATCCTGTAAAATTTTGACATCCTGTGCACTCACAATTGCTCTACCCAACTTTGCATCATCAGCAAACAAGTAAACACTTCCTCTCAGATCCTTTCCAATATCATCGATGAACAAATTGAAAAGCAGTGGTCCAAGAACAGAGCCCTGCGGCACTCCACTAGTCACAAGACGTCTTTTTGACTCCACTCCTGAATAAACCACTCTCTGGTATCTCTCCTTCAACCACCCTCCTATCCATCTTACCAACTCTATATCTATCCCCATCTGCTCCAATTTACTGATTAGGGTTCCATGTGGTATCCTGTCAAAGGCCTTGGCAAGGTCCAGTAGTATCACTGTAAACCCACTACCCCTATCCAGTTCAGCCGTCACTGTGTTATAAAATGTGAGCAAGTTACTGAGGCATGATCTACCCTTCACAAAACCATGTTGTCCCCCATACAATATCCCATTTTCATCTATCCAATCCTGTATTCTTTTCTTGACTAATTTCTCTAAGACCTTGACAATGATTCCTGATATGCTAATCGGTCGGTAATTTACAACAGCAGTCTTGGAACCACCTTTATGCAGTGGAACTATTTTCCCCTCCTTCCACCCGCTCGGGACTAACCCAGACCCGAGACTCAAATTAAACAAAATGGTCAAGGGTACTGACAATTCTTTAGCTGCTTCTCGTACTACACGAGCTGGTATACCATCCAATCCCACAGATGTATTGACATTGATGTTATGCAATAGACTACTCACCTCCACTTCATTCACCACAATTCCCGTATAATCTAGTGGTTTATTCATTTCTGCAATGTCACCACCTGGATGATATATTCTTGCAAAGTGCTCACTCAGTAACTCAGCTATCTCAACTGATTCAGTTACCTCCCTACCATCGGCATTCTTTAAAATCATTCTGCCATGTACATTTTTCCTTTTAATTGCTATATATCTAAAAAACTGTTTAGGATTCTCTTTAGCCTGCATGGCCAATGTTCTTTCGTAATCCTTTTTTGCTTTTCTTACCACACTCGTCACCCTTCTGGCCTGCGCTTTATACCGTTCATGTGCCTGCCGGTCACCTTTCTCCTTAAATTCCCTCCATAGTTGTTTCTTTTTTTGCAGCTCAAGCTTAATGGTGTTATTCATCCATTTAACCCCTACTTGATTTATTATTCGGACTCTAGGTATACAGTCAGCCATTGCTTCATGCAAGCACTTCTTAACTACCTCCCATGCACTATCAACTTCTAGTCCTTGCAGTTGTACATGCCATGGCACTGAGCCAATCAAATTCCTAAGCTTGTCATACTTTCCAGCCCGATAATTCCACATGTACCCTGTCTTAATTGAAAATTCTACACCTTTAGCCACCTCCCAAGTCAAGACCCTATGATCACTCTCACCAATTGGTGGCAGTGTGGTCATATTTGTTACAACCAAATCCTCAGATGTAATTACTAGGTCAAGCACTCTCTGACCCCTAGTATTTTCCATTACATGCTGTCGCAGATAGTTATCCCTTAATAACCGCATAAAATCCAATTCCTTCCTCCCGTGTGTCCTCTCCTCACTCCAATCAATGCGACCATAGTTGAAATCTCCCATAATAATCACCCTCCTTCCACTCATTTCTTCTATTTGCTTGTGCATACTGTCACCACCATCTTTTCCATCACCTGGTCTATAGCAGCACTCAATTGTATATTTAGTTCTGCTAGCCACAATCTCACACCAAATGGCCTCAAATGTGCTCTTTTCTCTATCTTGCAATTCAACTTCTATTCTCCTTGGCTGTAGCTCATCAGCTATCATCAACAATACTCCTCCCCCCATTTTATTCTCTCTGTCATTCCTGAACACACTATACCCATCACATTCAATCCCACTAGCTATATCATCTACAGTCAGCCATGTTTCACTAATACCAATAACCTGTGGTCTGGAAGTGCCAACCATGGCCAAAAACTCTTCCTTCTTGTTCCTAATACTAGATTCCTTATATTAACTATCCCACTATGGTTTGTTGTCCTTATTTGCTCTAGCATATTATATTCATTCTTACATTCAACTGCCTCCCTAAGGACTGTATATCTACTCCCCCCCCCTTAACAAATCTAGTTTCCCTGAATTTGCACATCCACTACATTCAGCAACACTTTCTCAAGTCTTCTTACACCATAACCATTCAAATGCAAGCCATCCATCTTATATAGATCCTTTCGCCCATCAAACTCACTCCACACGTCCACAAATTCCACACCACTCATCATACATAACCCACGCATAAAGTCATTCGCAATTATGGCCCTCCTTTTACACATTTCACTGTCATACCGTGGCAAAAGACTAATCATTCTAACTCTCTCACTCTTTTCTTTTGCTACCTCAAACAATTCATTAAGGTCTTCTATCATTTCCATTTTATCTCCTTTCAAATCATTCGTACCTGCCACAACAATCATTTCTTTCACCCTTTCCTTTTGCTCTCTAATAGACTCAGTTACATCCTTTATGGTCGCACCAGGTTGGTACGATTTTGTCAAATCCTCTACTAACACACCTCGTACTAATGAGTCTCCATACAGCACTCTATCCTTCATTTTGTTCATGTTCACATTCATACGCCTATTTTTCCTGTCATACCTTTTATTATTGGTTGGTTCATTCAGTCGACTTTTGTTCATGCACTCTAGCTGCTGTTTTGCCCTTTCTATCGCACCATTCAACAACGCGATCTCACTCAATGCATCTATCTCATCTTTTTTATTCTCTGAGAAACCATTAATACTATCATTCACACTTTCTACATTCACACTCTCATAATTCTCATGTACAACCTTGCCGTTTCTTGTCATATCGCTATTTTCATCATTCTGAAGTTTGACAAAAATATCGCACTCACGTTCCGTAATACACTTCAATTCCTCATTCTTCCTACATTTTCTACACACATTCAATCCTTTATTATCATCTATCCACACTCCGACCGCACTCTGCAAAGCGTACATTTCACAGCTAGTACACTGGCTCATTTCTTTTATGCCGTTTTTTGATAACGATGGCGAACCATCATTACTGGCCGCCATTTTCCTTCGTACAGGTGCCATAATTATTGCAACGTGTTTTATCAAATAATAAGTTATAACACACCAAAAACACACAAACAGACGCACTAAAATACGCAAGGCAAACAAAACTACGCAATATTAAGTAATTTTATCAACGATAACTGAAAATAATACTTATCTTATCAGGAGCCTGCACGAACACTACACACACGTGTAGTGTTCATGCAAGCTTATTATCTTGAAAGCCTATTACCTCCGTATAACATTTATGGAAATGCTAAGAGTCTTGGACACTTCAGGGAAAAACTGTTAAAGACTATTGCCGGTCATTCGATATTTTGAAGGGCATTAACAACATCAAGGTAGCTTGGAACGACATATCAGCAATGTGTTTAAAAGGAGCATGGTGAAAACTTCTTCCAGCATTTATGCACAACTTCGAGGAATTAAAACAAGAGGAGAATGTTATTGAAAATGTTACTAAGCTTGGGATTGTATGATATTACAGCTGAAATGTGACAGAAGTCTTAGAGAGCCATGATAAACCACTTTCCAATGAAGACTTAAAAGAATTAGCCAAACAAGTAAGTCAACATCCAAAGGAAGAGAAAGAAAACGAAGAAGGTCCTCTGAGAGATATGAAAATGGCTGATTTACAGCATATCCTTGCCTAAGCATAGAGAGATTGACTGATAAACTCTGCAAAATGGACCACGATTGGGAACAGAGTGCAAACGTAAAAAGGAGTGTAATCATATCTATTCGACCTTACACTGAACTCCTTAAAGAAAGAAAAAGAAAATCTAGACAGTTAACACTAGATACTTTTTTTTTAAAAAAATGCAGGTGATCCGAAACCAGGAACTTCAACATAGAAATATGTAATATCTTTTCAAAGTTGCATATTTTTTGTATATAATTTTGTTTTGTTTTCGTTATTAATAATTTTATTTTAACAAATATATATCTATGTATTATCAAAGCTTTAAATATAATAATGTTACACATACTTCATGTGCATATTTTTTGACTGCGCAGAACATAACTTCATACCTCCCATTAAAACTGGGTTCGTTTTATGCCGATTCGGTTTACGCCCATTTTTTCAGGAATAGAAGTGAGGTGTAAACCGAGAGGGCTGCCTGTACTTATAAGTTTGTTTTGTCATGTTACAGATATGATTCTCACATTTTATTTTAATCATTCTTCATCTTTTATACTTGGTTTCATTATTTTGATACAATTTTATATACTGTTTTTAAATTTTCTCTCCTTTCCTAAACTATGCAATGGCTTTGTTAATATAGTCTTCGTATTTTACTGTGCTTTCTTTATATCGTCTCTTTTCAGAGAATTTCTGTGATATAATTTTATTTATTATTAAATATTATAATAATTGAAAGATTTTATTGTTTTTATTTACAGAAAGAGTGGCGGAAATAGTCCTTCTACAGAAAGTCCAAGAAGAGCTAATAACCTTGCAGATACACCTCCAGGATGGACAAGGCAAGAAGGCGAGGTACGATGAAAGTGTTTGTTTGAGGTCTTATCTCAGAAGATTTTATACAAAAAAAAGTCTCGGGCCGTGCAGCCATTTTTGAGATTGGTTGGTGATGTTTCCTGGCCAAGCCTGTTGGGACATTTGAAAACTGTCCACTTCATGTGCCTCAGTGCAGCCCTTTTTAAGGGCCAAATTTTTTTTTGTTTTTATTTTTTACTTATTTTTTGTAAACACTCTGTTGCCTAAATCAAAAATGGAACTGTACTGTGGTCAGCTGTACAGAAACAGAATATGAACTCCTAGCCTTGAATGATTCAAAAGGTGTTGATACTAGAAGAGCTCTGACCCCATTTAAGAGCTTGTTCAATTTCCTTTCCCCTTCCATCCTTACCTTGCTCCTAACCAAAGTATTCACTGCTGGCAGTAATTATACAATAATGATAACTCCCTCTGTCCATGTAATATGTAACTAGGAACTGAATCTCCGCTCATTCTGATCCTTTCTACTCTCGGCCCCTGAAGCATTTTTACACAACTGTTGGTCATTTGTATAAAACCCATTCCATGGTTTTTTGTCAGCAGTCTGCTCACAGGGACTAGTTATTCTGCTCTGTCCATTTTCCTACTTGCTCAGAGCATACAGTAGTAGCCAGGCTTCAGGAACTAACAACTATGCATTGCCTGCCCCAAGCAGTCCCTTGTAAATATGTAAATAGTGTGCTGTTTAGGTGAATGTATGTGAGTTTGTTCATAATAAAGTGACTTTGGCTGTATTGTGTTTGTGTTCAAGAGTAAATTCATTATTAACATAGCATCCCAAATAACAAATTTAATTTGCAATGGTTTAAAAACTAGATATTAAAGTCAATTCTTAACTAATGTCAAATATCTCTCATAATTGTTTTAAAAAATTACTTTTCTTCAAAATTGTCACTTTATTTTCAGCTATATATTTTAATGAAATCCATTTCCTTTGATATGTACTTTTAACAGCTGCTTTTTCTGGTTTCTGCAGAAGAATTAACTTTTCTTTAATGTATGTAGATCAATGAAAAGGTAGATTTTTATCTAGGATAACTGGATTATCCAGAAACTACAATTATTCAAATATGTCAGTAATTGTGCTTCACCTGTTTTGGCTCAACACAGTATTATATGGCAGCAATTTTTTGTGGGAAGGAAAGTAAATTATACAAGACAATAAATTATTTTATTGTGTTAATTCTTATTTTACTGAAGCTTGAACAAACAGATCTTCACAACTAGACTACTTAAGGTATTTAGAGGCAGTTGACTTCACATCAAGTTACCTTAGACCCTATAATGCTGCACACATTCCTTTCTCAGCATTTCTGATGCCATGCAGTATGGGAAGGTCACTACTTAGACTTCAATGTTTATTGGGAATTTCATCTATGGGAGCTATATCCTTGGGTGCTGAGAGCTAACTCAATGGCAGAAATCATATTTCCATATACAGTACAACTTAGTAAAATGGTGTAGCAGTATATCATTACAATACTCTGATTATAGATACTTATGGCAAGTTTTATCACTAGGAAAGAAAGTAAGTTATATTTGACAAGAAATATTGTTTTCATCTATTTTATCCAATGAGCAAACAAATTTGTACATGAGATATCTTTGTAACTTTTTTTTAGCAAAAACACTTGCTACAACTATCTTTAATCTAGAACAGGGGTTGGCAACCAGCGGGCCGCAGGCGGCCCAAACATGCATTTTTGGCGGCCCATAAAAGGTTGACCATACTTACATGGCATGTGGCCCATAAAATTTTATCATTAAGAAAAGACTCTATGGACATTCAAGAGGACGTTATCTACTACTCAACTGTTGGATGGTTCAGTATAGGTGCTGTGCTAAAAAGATTTTTTAATTTACATGAAGAGATAGATATTTTAATGACAGAACACAAAAATACTGTCCCACAACTATCGGATAAAAATTGATTATGTCTTTTGCATTTATGGTAGACATTACAACAACCATAATGAACTTAATTTGACCCTTCAGGGCCAAGGTAAATTACTAGCAGAACTGTTTTCTGACATAAAAGCTTTTGAAGGCAAACTATGTCTGTTGAAGAAATATATCAGAAGAAAATCTACATCATTATATATGTTGCAAATTTGCATCTACAGTTGGATGGCAAACACAAAAGAAAACGTTTGTTGATATTATTGAAAATTTACAAACGGAATTTTCAATATGATTTGTGGATTTTCATAAAAATAGCATCGAAATGCGATTATTTTTGCACCCTTTTAACATTGACATTGATGACGTACCAAACTGACTATAGACGAAAGTTTTGGAATTACAACACAATGAAGAACTCATTTTCGTTAGAAAATATCCAAAAATTTTATCGATGATTACAAAAAAATTTGAAGGTTTAATCAATTTCGCAAAGAAGATGATAGTCGCATTTGGAAGCACATACATATGCGAACAAGCATTTTCTGCCATGAGTTTCAGAGGGAAAAAAATTTTTTTTTCTTCTCGACTGACTGACTGAACATTTGCATGCTTCGATTCGAATTTTCACCTTAGGTTATCAAGTGGCTAAGGGAAAACAATTGACATTGATGACGTACCAAACCGACTATAGACGAAAGTTTTGGAATTACAACACAATGAAGAACTCATTTTCGTTAGAAAATATCCAAAAATTTTATCGATGATTACAAAAAAATTTGAAGGTTTAATCAATTTCGCAAAGAAGATGATAGTCGCATTTGGAAGCACATACATATGCGAACAAGCATTTTCTGCCATGAGTTTCAGAGGGAAAAAAATTTTTTTTTCTTCTCGACTGACTGACTGAACATTTGCATGCTTCGATTCGAATTTTCACCTTAGGTTATCAAGTGGCTAAGGGAAAACAATCCCAAAAGTCGCATTAAGCAGAGGGACACATATATTGTTGCATAAACTATATTACTTTGTTTTACGTGATAATAATTTTTCATTGAGATTCATTTTCATTGTTTCATATCTCGTACTTTAAATATTTCTGTGTGTTTTAAGATTGATATAATAAAAATCGATAACTGAAATATTTTTTACTCACTATTTTCTATTAATTAAATGCTTGAGACCCTATTATTAAAAATAAAAAGTTGAATGTGGCCCGCGAGTCTGAAAAGGTTGCCGACTCTTGAGCTAGAATATCATCATCATCAACAAATTCCTGCCATGTACCCTCAATTGAGAGGTGTACACGATGTGATAGTACTACATGAAAAAAATTACATCATTACTAACTTCCTATCTACAAATTTCCTCCAAATCAGTCTGTTACTTTTCAAGACTCCAACATTATCAGATCTTATATTTATATCGTCTAAGGAACTTTGTACCGTATCAATCCACCTATATCTTGGTCTTCCTCTGGGTCATTTTGTTGCCAACCTCCCAGACAACACTTGTTTTGCTAATCTTTCTTCGCCCATTCTGTTTAAGTGACCATACAACCTGAGATTAGCTCTGCTAACGCATTCCTGGATGCTGACAATGTCAAGTTCTTTCCTAATATCCTCGTTTTTAATATGATATTACCATTGATGCCATCTGTTCATGCCCCTAATCTTTCTCAGGCCTCTCATATCTGCAGTCTCTAGTCTTTGGTCATGTTTTACTTCTGACCCAGCTCTCAGATCCATAAGTTAAAACTGGTTTGAACACTGTCTTGTATATAGCTAATTTAGTGTTCCGACTAATTTCTCTCTTATTCCATATGAATTTATTCAATTGACTTCCCACCATACCAGCTTTGCTGATTCTGTTGTCTATTTCTATATTAATTTATCATTTTCACTAAAAATCATGCCTAAGTAACTGAAATGTTTTACTTGTTCTACAGGTTCTTCATTCATAATGCATTTGACATTTTCAGTGCTTCTGCCTATTTTCACTGTCTTTGTCTTGTTATTGCTGACCTTCATACCATATCTATTACAACAGTTATTCAATTTAGTCAGAGAATCTTGCAGACTCGTATGGGATTTATTTAGAAGTATAACATCATCCGCATAAAGCAAAAAGCTGACATTAACATCTCCAATTTTCATATCATATTTAATACCACTTTCCTTCATGATGTGATCCATATAGATAATGAATAACAGAGGGGATAATGTACATCCTTGTCTCACACCAGATTTAACATTCCTTCAATTCTAACTACTGACTTACAACTCAAACATAGACTAAGTATTGCTTGATGCAATGCCCCATTGACACCATATTACATTAGCGTATTGAATAGCTTCTCTCTTGGCACCTTGTCATATGCTTTTTCCAAATCGACAAAACTTAAATACAGATCTTTGTTATATTCCCATGCTTTTTCGACTATTTGTCGTAAAGTGAAGATCTGATCCTGATAGCCTTATTTGGCCTAAATCCGGCTTGTTCTACACCCAGCTTTTTTCCCACAATTCTTCTCAACTGTTTCTCAAGTATACTTACATAGATCTTGCCAGAAACACTCAGTAGGGAAATACCGCTGTAATTCTTACATTCAGTTTTATTTCCCTTTTTATATTTTATATATATATGGGTACTATGAGAGCTCTACTCCAATCATCGAGAATTTGTCCCTCTCTCCAGGCTTTCTGAACTATCCAGTGCAGCCACTGTAAGACTTTTATACCACCATACTTCATCATTACTGGTCGAATATCATCTACTCCTGCTGCCTTTCCACATTTCAAGCCTTTGATGGCTTTTTCTACTTCAAGTATGGATATGTATTCTTGACTGTATGCCTGTTGAGTGTTTTTTACCACTGCGCTGTCATCACTGCTTGTTTCAATTAGCAGTTTTTCAAAGTAATTACTCCATACTTCAAGGATATCTTTTTGTCCCGTTTTCATGTTATCTTTATCATATCTAACTCCTTTTACAGCATTCTTCAACAACCCCCAGAATATTTTGCCACCTTCTTGATATTTAATTTCTATATTCTTGCCAAAGTCCTCCCATGACTTTTGTTTAGCTAGTTTTACACAGTGTTTAGCATTCTTGCATTTGTCTCTGTATTCTCTAAGAGCACAAGCTGACTTATTTGCCATGAACTTTTGATATGCTTTCTTCTTTTCCTTCACTGCCTCTTTAACTTCCTGTGTCCACCATGGAGTTCTAATTTTTCTAGCCTTGCAGACAATGTCACCACATGTCTCTCTAGCTGAATCAATCAGGGCTTTCTTCAAGGCTTGCCACTGAATCTCCTAGGTTTGATTCCTGTTCTCAAACTCTTTCATTTTTTCTTCAATAATCTTTGTGTATTTTAGTCTGCAATTCACATCTGAGAGCTGCTCAACTTTTATTCACTTTAAAACTTTCTTACATGTTATTCTTTTCAATATGAAATTCAGGTTTATCCTGCTCAAGACTAAATAGTGATCACTTCCTATTTCAAATCCTGTGTACACTCTGGTGTCCTGCACCAGGGAGAAAACATCACTATCAACAATAACATAGTCAATGAGACTTTTCTTATTCCTTGCTTCTTCTCTCTGTGTGAATTTGTGCACATTTTTATGTTGGAACATGGTGTTAGTAATAACCAGTCCATGTCCTGAGCAGAAATCCAACCGATATTTGTCATTATTATTAGCTTTGCTCTTTTCTCTAAATTTTTCCAAAATATTTTTGTATGTCTCACAATCATTTCCTACTCTGCTATTTAGATCCCCAACAAGGACCAACTTTTCCTTTTTCATTGTGTCAGTTGCTTTTTCTAAATCCTCAAAAAATTCCTCCACTTCTACCTTAGTAGAACCTTCTGTGGGACCATAGGCACAAATAAGTCTCATTGTCCAGTTCCCCATTCTCATATTTGCCCACATTACTCTACTTGAGACTGACTGCCACTCAAGAAGATTAGCCTCGTATTTTGCGTTGAATACTATGGCTACTCCTTCTTTTCCTTGATTGTCATTGCCTGAATATAACATTTTGTATTTATTGCTCAGAAAGATCTCACCAGTTTTGGTCTTTTTTGTTTCAGTCACCCCTATTATGTCGATCTGGTACTTATCTAATTCCTCAGCTAGCTCCATTTCTTTGCCATTCAGGCTTCTTACGTTGATAGTACTGATCTTTAACTCTGGTTATGTTGAGTTGGGGTGTGTTTTCAGATTTGTTCCAGTAGCTGATTTTTTTGCTGTTCGCCCTGGTTCCCTGGCAAAAAACAGTGGGGGCCTTGTTTAACTGGGCGACGCCCCAGCCGGCATGAAATTTTGTCATGATGTACCATCCTTTTTTATTTTGATTTAACCAATAAGAATACAATTTGGTCTGCTAAATCCCAGATTGCCAGCCCATCCTCATTTGTTCATTATCAAAGTAGATACCCAAAAGGGTGCACCACGAGAAGGTGAGGATTGGACATTAGGTCAGAAGCCCTGGTCGGTTCTCCGCATTCCTTTAAAGGCTATGTGGAGGTCTCCTCTCAGTTATACAGCTTTGACCCTTAAGCAACCCTGATCTAGAATATTGTAATAATAATATGGTAATACATCATTTTGCTGCTTGTATATGGATATATAACTGCTTCTATTCAGTTAACTGTCAGTATTTCCATCAGTCTAGCACCTACATGAAACTTCAATAAAGGTTGAAATTAGTATGGATAGTAACCCTTCCTATAATGCATAGTGTTAGTATTTAGTATACATGCTCAAGAAGAGTGTGCTCAGCATCGTGGGAAGTTAACTGCCTCTGTATGCAAGAAGTCTAGTGGTGAGGATATATTTCACTCACAAACTTTTGCTTGCTCATATTTTGGTAAAACAAGGATAAACACTCTTGCATGTCATTTCTTGTAATATATTATAGTAATATGTTCCTTTCATGCTCATTGCATGTTGGTAGAAAGCGTTTCATTTCAAGGTCAAACATCATGAGAGCACAAGAGGTCTGTTGTGCAGACTATAGGTTTTCAGCCCTTTTGTGGGTGGAATATATGAATAGATACAAAATTATAAAACAGGATAATGTTATAGATAAAAAATAAATAAAATCTCAACTTAACAAATGCCTGATTTATTAAAAAGTTCCAGAAATTTCATTGCAAAGAAAAGTAAGTTGAACTTATAATTTTAGGATACTAGAACTTCATTCATTCTCTGTTGTCTTAAAACTATTTGTCTATTCCATACATTGATCATAATTGGTTACCTAAAATCTTTAGTATCAGTAATTTTGATTGCACAATCTGCTTAGAAACTGTTGCATCCTGATAGCAAAAAAAAGAAAAATTAAAAAAATATGATGCCAAAGCAAATATGTTGATGATGTAGATTATTACCAAATAGATTATAGCTAAATGAGAAATTTTCGTTAGAAAATAATAATAAAATAAAGAAATATCATAGGAATTTAAAACACATTGTTTTTAGATGATTTTGGTTATTTTTATCGCATTCATTTTAATGTAGTGCATTTATTATTATTATTATCATCATCATCATCTAAGATTATAGATGGTTATAAATTTAAATTATGAATGTCTCATTAGTCCTGTTGGAAAGGCAACATAACATGCCAATTTTGATTGGAGAGTTTAATTTTAATTTCTTTGGAATACAAAGAATATTTATAACACCATGTTCAACTGAATATAAGCAATCAGTCTGATACCGAGTTGGCAAACAAACAGGTCTGTGAACATTCTTTGCTGCCAGCCAGAATATACATGTGATGTGGTCTCCCACAGTAAGTCGTGGGTCACCATGAAGGTGACAAGTAGTAATAATAAAAATTGTGAAAAAGAAATAAGTGATCTAATGAAAGTGTGTTATAATCATAATCATCATCAAATTCCTGACATGTACTCTCAAGGGGTATTCAAGATATTATGATAGTACTGCATGAAGAACTTACATCATTACTAACTTCCTATCAACAATTTTCTTCTCCAAATCAATCTGTTATCTGTCAAAACTCCAACATTATCAGCTCTTATATTTCTGTCTTCTAAAGCACTTTTTACTGTATCAAACCACCTATATGTTGGTCTTCCTCTGGGTCTTTTTCCAGACAACCTGGCAGAGAACACTTGTTTTGCTAATCTTTCCTCTCCCATTCTGTTTAAGTGACCATACTGCCTGTGATTAGCTCTTCTAACACATTCTTGGATGCTAACAATGTCAAGTTCTTTCCTAATATTCTCATTTTTAATATGATATTGCCACTGATGCCATCTATTCAAGTTCCTGATCTTTCTCAGGAACTCTCATATCTTTGGTCAAGTGTTTTATTTCTAAGCTCTCAGATCCTTAAGTTAAAATTGGTTTGAACACTGTCTTGTATACAGCTAATTTAGTGTTTTGACTAATTTCTCTCTTATTCCATACAAATTTATTCAGTTGACTTCCTACTATACCTACTTTGTTGATTCTGTTGTCTATTTCCATATTTAATTTACTGTCTTCACTAAAAATTGTGCCTAAGTAGCCGAAATGTTTTATTTGTTCTATAGGTTCTCCATTCACAATGCAGGCTGATATTTTCGATGTTTCTGCCTATTTTCATTGTCTTTGGTCTTGTTATATTTGAGTCCACGTGGTTAGTCGAGTGGCTATACGCTTCACAACTATATACCTGGGAAGGGAGTGTCCTGGGTTCGATTCCCATCACTGATGTGAGGAGCTTAGGATCTTTCTCAGACATAGCCAAGTTAGCCAGTCTTGTGCATGAACAGCAGGGTTTTTCTCCCCATTTTACTAGAGTTTTTCATCCTTCTAGCAGGCAAACTGAACTCAATGCTTCTACAGACATAGGATACACCGGGAGGCATAGGGCTAACCACCTTTTCCTCGTGTATGGTTGTGGTTAAATGAATAGAAAACCCTTGACATCACAAGGTAAAAGAGGGAAGAAGAAGAAGAAAATTCTTGTTATTGCTGATTTTCATACCAAATTTATTACAACAGCTATTCAATTTAGTCAGGATATCTTACAGACTTGTACTGGATCCATTTAAAAGTACAACATCATCTGCATAAAGTAAAGAAATGAGAGTAACATCTCCAATTTTGATATGAGGTTTAATATTACTTTCCTTCATAATGTGATCCATATAGATAATGAATAACAGTGGGGATTATGTACATCCTTGTCTGAAGCAGATTTAATATCAAACCATCTTCCTGTACTTCCTTCAATTCTAACTGCTGACTTACAACTCAAATAAAGACTAAGTATTGCTTGATATAATGCTGCACTGACACCATACAACTGTAGCATTTTGAATAGCTTCTCTCTTGGCACCTTGTCATATGCCTTTTGCAGGTCTACAAAACTTAAATGTGTGTTATAATAAAAAATCAAATAATAAAATTATTTATAATAAAAAAATCAAAGAAAACTGCTGTTAAGAATAAGTGTAAACAGAACTTATTCAATCTATTTTAATATTGTTGTTCGCCAAATTCACCATCACACCTTTTACAGTTTAACTGGCAAAACATAGCATCTTCACACACATAATAACTATTATAATAAGTTAACTATCACTGAGTGTGATAGGTGGCTTTGGTTCATAGCAACAAACAAAAATCACTCATTTAAACAAATTCCTTATATCCACAGCATATATTATTGACTACATTTAGTTTGTGTTATTTTGCTTCCAAAAAAACTTTAAAAACAAGTGCTGAGAATCAGCTATAACTTACTTCAGTGAATACCTGTCAATGCAAACACAGTTACCAAAATGTAATTCAGAAGATATAGTAAATGGAAGTTGTTACTTTCTCGTAAGTTGTAGTATTACTGATAACTTCTTTCCTCAAAGAAAAATACAAATCCACTGTTGGAAATTACATTATAAAAGTATACCATATCTGGCTAATGTATCAAAGTATAAATATGCACACTGTTTATGGAACTAAGACCAACTTAAAATGACTTTACTACAACCAGCTATTGAAGAAACATCAGTAGATTCCTTTTTCTGTTTAAGGTTTTACTCATGCTACTAATTAGTAACATTTGCAACCTTTTGTGAGTGGGATTTATACATGTAAATATTATATTACACACACACACACACAAGGATTGTCTGAAAAGTTCTCGGCCTAACAACGAAAAAACGCATTTATAATTTCAAAATTATTTTTGTTTTTCAACATAATCTCCCTTATGACTAATACATTTATTTCAGCGATACTCCTGTGCATTATCCCATCCCTGTAGTGGTTCTCAGTAAGATCTGCAAAATACCCCTCTACAGCTGTAATCACCTCTTGATTTGAAGAAAAACGCTGACCAAAGAGGAAGAGGTTTAGTTTTGGGAACAGATAGAAGTCAGAGGGAGCTAAATCTGGGGAATAGGGTGTGGATGTTCCAACAATTCATAGTGCAGATCCCTTAATTTTACCATTGCCAAAACACCTTTGTGGGCAGGTGCACTGTCCTGATGAAAGGCGATTTTTTCGTCTAGTCTGGTTAAAAGGTCGGAATAATATTCCTCCAGTTATTGTTTTACCCTTTTCAAGAAAATTACTAAACAAAATGCCTTTAGCATTCCAAAACACCGATGCCATGACCTTTCCTGCTGATGGAACTGACTTTGGTGCTGAACAACTGGCTTCTGTCCACTGTTTTGACTGCTGTTTGGATTCTGGTATGTAATAGTGAATCGCCGTCTCATCCATAGTAATAAATCGATACACAAAATCAGTTTTATTCTTGTTAAAATGCTCCATGCACTGTTCAGAGATTTTTCATACAAGTGCGTTTTTCATCTGCAGTGAGCAAGCTCAACACCCATCTTGTGCAAAGCTTTTCATTTGCAATTCTACATGCAAAATATATCCTACAAGTTCTTTTGAAATGCCTATAGTTTCAGCAATTTCACGTACTTTGACTTACCAGTCATCCAGTACCATATCGTGCACTTGATCAATGATTTCTGGGGTTGTTACACTTTTTGGACGTCCTTCACATGGATCATCTTCAAGGCTGGTATGGCAACGTTTAAACCCAGCAGCCCATTTCTTAATTGTTGAAAACGAAGGAGAAGAGTGTCCATAAACTTTTATGAACTTCGAATGAATTTCTTTTGGCGTTAAACCTTCTTTTACAAAGAATTTTAACTGCACAATACTCAATTTTATCCATTTCAAGAGATACAGACAACACTCTTGCTTCAGACAGCTGTATAAAACAAACTACTGGATAGAATGACTTGCAATTTCACATGGATGCTTATGACAGATTTACCAACTTAGAAAAAAAAATCTTGCCGATAGTGTTGCCATCTATGGTCGAGGCCAAGAACTTTTCAGACCACCCTCATATATATATAGACCATATGATTACATTTTTATTGATGTATGAAAGTTTTAAGAGTACATAGCACTTAATTGGTCCAGTGTAATTAACTGTAGGATAACTTTGAATACTTTAATTTATCAATTAATATAATTTTAAATATGGAATGCATTAAGGTCAAATGAACAATATTTATGTGAAAAGCACAAAGAGTTATGCTTCATGGTGAGAATTAGATTATCATTGGCAAATACTAGAGTGAGACATGGATAATTTGAATTTTTACACAATTTTTTAAATACTGCCATATAATATGCACAGAAATCCGAAAAATTAATCACTTGGGAAATTATTCTTTTTCCAAATTGAACCAAAGGAAGGCTGAAATAACTCATTTTACTTACGTATTTATACATAAGTTTCAAGCTCCTTTGACTATAATCATGCAATCAGCAAAATCTCTGGCAGAAAAGGGAACATTCAGTAGATCATCAACACTGTTTCCAATTGTAAATAAGGGCAAAAAAGTTATAAATTATTTAAAGAAAATTACTTGTCTATTGGTGTCCTAAACATCAGTTCACATTTCATGCAGGCAAAACATATGAAACTCAGTAAACTAAACAGTAGCTCATGACAAACGACAACGTTCAATTGGATTGGTTGACATAACCAATCACAGTATTTCTGGATGCTATTGTCCCAGTGCACACCCTGCCTAGCCTTCTGGGTGGTTCAAAATCACTGGAGCTTTAAGAATTTGATCAACTGCACCATCTGTATATCTATTCAAAGTGCTCAAAGGTGTTCGTGTTTGTGACCACACACACCTGGGCTATTAACGTGAATGTCGATGCAATGTTTAAGAGTTGAAAAGTGTCCTTTTCATGAAGCATTAGTATATTGGGTTTAATTTTAGGAATTGTGTGAAACCAGGAAACAATTAGGAGAGTCTTTAACAGGAATAAATTAAAAAATATAATATTGGTGATACTGGTATTCCATGGGTGTTTTCACAGCACACTCTGAATATACACCTCTGATATATATGTATGTTGGCCTGGCTGGCAGAATAGTTAGCATTTCTCTTCTCCAACCAACAGGCTGCAGGTTTGAATCCCTATTGGTATTCTGTGGTTGTCACAGCACACCTAGCACACTCTGAATATAAACCTCTGAGATATATCATCATTATCAAATTCCTGATATATACCATCAAGGAGTGTACAGGATATGATAGTATTACATACAAAATTTACATCATTGCTAACTTCCTATCTATAATTTTCTTCCAAATCAGTTATTACCTGTCAAGACTCCAATATTATCAGATCTTATATTTCTGTCTTCTAAGGCACTTTTTACTGTATCAATCCACCTATATCTTGGTCTTCCTCTGGGTCTTTTTTCTGCCAACCTGACAAAGAACACTTGTTTTGCTAATATATGTTGGCCTGGCTGGCAGAATAGTTAGCATTGCAGGTTTGAATCCCACTGTGGGATTCAAATGAGAAGTTTGTGAAAAAATACATAATATGAAGTTTGTCAAATGAGAAAATGGAGCATCAGTAAAACTGTGGATTGGATTTGCAGTCAATTAGTTTGGAAAAGTAATAAATGAAAGCAGCCCTGTTGATCTGGCATTAGTTACAAAGCTTGATGATAAAGAGCCTTCCACCATTACATGTTTACTGTTGTAATGACGGATGGTACAAAGAGATATCGAAACAGATCACTTTAATTTCTCCATACTTTGCAGTAGCATTTGTATAAAAGTGGGTGGTTATTATTATTATTATAGTAACATCCATGAAGTCAGTAGACACATCATGAGAAGCCCACTAACTGGCAACATGTTTATTGTATTGAACTTTGAAATCATTTACACTCCCTGCATTCACAGTACATTCAGGCATTATGTTCCACTCTCCATGCAAAAAATCTCCTCCTCATACCCTTCTCCACTTCACCTTTACAGAATTTCTAGGGATGGCCTGTTGTTCTTCCCATCTCAACTTCCACTCATTTTATAATCCCTTCTGTATTAATCTGGTAAAATCCCTTCATTAACACCTCTTTATCTCTTATCTACCAAACTCTGCCATCTGTATTCCCTTAACTGCTCTGCATAGCTAACATTCCATAGTCCTGATGTCGCCTTGGTCATTCATCTTTGGACCCTCTCTAGTGTTTCCACATCACAATGTAATATTTCATATATTAATGTTGCCCTTTTTTTTGTCTTGCTATAACCCGTAAAATTGTGAGTGCTAAATTAATTTTCTTAAATCAGTATATCAACAAAAATCCATCACCATTTTCACAAGTTCAAGTGACTGTACTGTAAAGATAGTAGACACTAAATAAATATGCCTCTGCAACTTGCTGATGTGAGCAGCAGTGTGCCCACATTGCACAGGCTAAACATAACTAATTAGAGTGTGTAAAGTAGGAATAGGTTATAAATATTGACTAGAACTACAACAATTATTGACTGGAAATTAGAAATCCTGAAAGCAAAAATTTTGTACAGATAGAGAAGTTATTGCTTCCTTATATAAGGCTTTAATAATATCATATCTGGACTACTGCATGCAGATTTGGACACCCAGATTCTGTGCACGAAGAAGTGGTGCAGAGAATCCAGAGAAAGTCACAAAGATTGTGGCAGGTCTGTGGAATGCTCCCTATGAGAGTAGATTTGATCATTTATGGGCTTCATGAACTTACTGATATGCACAAACGTTTTTTTTTTTTTTTTTTTTTTTTTTTTTTTTTTTTTTTTTTTTTAAGGATTGACTGAAGTTTTTTTCTGTGCATGGCAGAAATGGAGAGAATGAGTGGTCACTCATATAAATTGTGTAATAGTGTGGTTAGTAAGGTTGTTAGGACTAGATTTTTTGCTTGGAGAGCAGTGAAGTGATGGAATGATTGCCAAAGGAGAGGTATGATGAGTATTGTGTGATTATGGATTTCCCATGAGTCTTCTCATATTATTATTATACAGGTATTTCCTCCATGGAAATACCTGTATGATAATAATATACTTTACAGTTGTTAGCATCTACCATTTTTATGCTAGTATCACCCTCTCTATTTAGGATAGAAAGATATCAGCTACCAAAAGAGGTGGATAGATATAGATCAAAGGGGAAGAGAGAGAGGAAGACCAGTGACAAGATGAAAAGACTAGTGAAGCCAGAACAGGCAAATGCCTAATCCTTGAAGAGAAGAAGAAGATCACCCTCTCATAATCTTTCTTATACTTACTACATATTAGAATTACTGGCAAGAGTTTTCTTGGCGTGATTGGCCAGTTGTTGCTCATAATGAACCTTGTTTGTCTTTATCAACCAAGTCATCATCGTAGCCTGCTCTCTGTTATCCTCATGTAAATAAATCATGTGGTATGTAACTTATATTGGTGATAATTTCATCTAGTGTGATAAATTAATGTCTGTTGGCTGAGTTCAGATCCCATGTAGCATATGAAGAAGCTTTATAATGGTGTTTCAACTGAAGATGAGTTAAAGAATCTGATATGAAGGTAGATGTTTTTTACCTCCCAGAAAATTGGGTTTTTCATCCTTCAAAACAGACAAACTGGCCAGAATAATACATGCAGTTTAATAGATATAATACACTGTCCTCGTAGCCTTATTTGCTTCAGTCACCTGAAAAAGATATTTAGCTACTGACAGAATATTGTGCAGAGTTATGCAAGAAGATGGCTTGATATTAAATCCAGTATAAAACGGGATCTGATATGATCTCAGTTTTGTTCTCAGCCTTTATGGATTACATTATTACGAAGTTGTGAAAATCAGCACTAAAAAAAAATTTAAACAATGAGAGGTCTGAGAAATAATAGACATAAAGATATCACTTGCATTCTCAGTAGTAGATCTATAAAATACATTACATATTTTAGTTGTTTAGTGAAGGAGACAAAGAAGAAACACAAAAGTATGGTGCGGAGTCAGTTGAAAAAATATTTGTGTACGAAGAAAAATTATTAACACTAAATCAGTGGCATACATAGCAACATAGTACTCATCAATCTTTTAACATATTCTGATTTAGAAATGTTTAAGTGAAATGATGGTGGTGAATGTGGATATGGGAGTTCAAAAGGAAAATGAAGAGAGGAAACAGAAAATAACATCATTAAAACCATATTTCAAATGAAATATTAGAAACAATGTGTATGCTAATCAAATATGATAATTGCCATTTAAACAGAACTAAAAGATTAAATGGTAAAATTGGCAGAAAAATGACTCAAAAAGACACCTGAGATAGCATAGATGGACTGGTGCAGTTAGGCTGCCTTTAGAAAACAGGGTTAAAACTGCTAAGTAATATTGGACCATTTAAGTTACAGACCAGTTTTGTAGAAACTGATGTGTGTAAACCAAGTAGTTTTAAAAATTATCAGTTAGATTATAACAGCCAAATTAGGTTCAGTTCTTTGGAGTTATATTTTATAGAATAATTCTTTAATAAAGAAAGTATGAACATTATTAATAATAATACACAGGAACCTCCAAAGTGTTCAATGATTCATCTTAGGAAGACCCCACTAATCAGTTATTAGTGTGGACCTCTTGTTAAAATCATTCACTGACAAAACACTCTAGACTGACTCTGGCAACACATTCTTCTCAGTCACCACTTTCCAAGCAAAAAATTATGTCTTCACGCCCATGTTTAGCCACACACACACAACTTGCATGGGTTCCTCTTCTGCTCTGTCATGTATTGGAGAATTTCTTTTGCATCTGCATAACATATGTCATTGTCATATCTCCTTGTTTCTGCCTATCACTAAGCTTTGTAACCCACATTTAGCCTGTTCTTAGAGAGGGATCATTCCACAGATTCATCACCATCTTTGCCATTGCATCTGAATATAAATATGCAATGGGAGTGGACAAATAAATTTAATGATCACGATTTTGCTGACAACATGTGTGCTAGCTCAAAAGCACCTGACATATGCAAAAAAAAAAAAAAAAAAAAAATTTAAATCAGGAAGCCTCTCAATGTGGCTTAAAAATAAATAGGAAAGAGACAAAAATAATGAAGATAAACCCTAAACAAAATCTAACTTAAAATAATAGAACCACTGGAATAGATAGATAGATACTTTTCTCTACCTGGGATCAGTGGTAAGTATCACAGGTGGAACAGAAGAAGATAGGAAAAACAGAATATAAAAAGCTCAAAATATCTTCAATATGATGAAAAACATATGGAGAAGTAAAGAATTAAACTTAAAAAAAAAACTAAAATAAGGCTTTTCAACACAAATGTTAAAACTATTCTACTGTATGATCAGAAACCTGGAAATTAACTAAGGAAAATGCAAACAAATTACAGGTATACATAAATGCTTAAGAAAAATATTGGGAATATATTGGCCAGATAAAATTTCAAATATGGCATTATGGGAAAGAACAAATCAAACCAGTATTGCAAAAGAAATAAAAAAGAGCAAATGGATTAGACATACTCTCAGAAATCCTGATAAAGACATAGCTAGGACAGCCATGAAATGAAACCACAAGAAAAGGGGTCTCACCCCAAGATGACCTGGAGGAGTCAGACAGATGGAGATGAAGCAGATGGGGAGATCCTGGAGTGAACTCAAGAGAAAGGCAGCAAACAGAGTCTGATGGAAAGCATTGAGTTCCTATGCTTCGCAGGGAGTGAAGAGGATAAGTAAGTATATGTCAGTGAGTTCTTCAATATCCTGTGAATGATTTTGTCCACTTTTATAGCATGCTCTCTTTTAATTTCATTTCTCTCCACCATCACTCCCAAATCCCTAGCCTTATCAATTTCTTGCAGTCCATATCTATCAGGATTGAATATTCAAAAAATAACACCTCTTGTTATTTTTTCATCCCAAAGTTGCATAACTTTACACTTTGCCATATAATAGCTGGTACATGTAATATATGGCCTCCCTCAATGAGTCCCTGACTCCCTGGAGGTCTCTCTTAATAGTAATATTAAAATGACAACTATTATTCTTTGCCCAGATATTCTGTTTAAATCTTTAACAGCAAAACAAATGGATATTTCACTTCCTCTCCCCCCATCATTAATATACAAATTAAATTTGCATGACCAAAGTGTGCATGGGAAATATCTTCATAACTAGTCTACTTGTATATAGATAGAGGCTGCTGAGTCCACATTAATTATCTGCATTCCATAATGCAAAGTACACATCTTTTCAGACACATTGCTATGCATTATGGAAAGGGTTACTATGTAAAACAATTTCAATCTTTTGAGGTCTCATCAGTGAACGCTAGATCCAGGAAGATACTAAGGTTAAATCAATGCAGAAGTCATGTTTTCCATATACTAATAGTAAAGTGGTGGTATCCTGTCAAATGCCTTTTTAAAGTCCAGCAGTATCACAGTGTAGCCATTTCTTTAATCCATCTTGAGTATCACTATGAAGTGTAAAAAGTGAATAAATTAGTAATATTAGATTCACCTTTCACAAAGTGATGCTGTCTTCCTCCCACAGAGCATCAAATTCCAATCCACCCATTCCCGAGTTTTGGCCTGTAATTTGCTGTCCCTTTTGTCATTGAGCTTTTATATAAGGCACTGTTTTGTTCTATTTCCATTCCCTTCTCAGACTATGTCAGAGCTGAGACATTGGCTAAACAGCTAATCAGAGGCACCATGAATTCTCTTGTGCCTTCTCATAATACACAGGCCAGTGTTCCATCCCATCCTGCAATAGTATTCACATTGAGAATCTGCAGTATCTCAAAATGAATACTACTTGTTTATTCCCTTATAGGTGAGGCCCTACCTAACTTTTGGAGATTAAGGGAGTGGGAGTTCAATTTCCACTGGTAACCACTCAGACGAGAGGAATCTTTATATGGTCTTTTAGAACAATGTGAGTTGGCCTATCTCATGTGGAAGTAGCATAGTTTTTTCCGAGAAACTCGGATTTTTAATCCTGCATACAGGCCAATTGGTCTTGAGAAATTGGTAATGGGCAGTAGATGGCATGTATAGATGATGATGTACTAGGTGGATTAACTGGTAGACACGGAGAGTTGTAGTGTCCTCCCTCTTTGAGTCCTTGGAAGTGTCACATAATAATAATTATATTATATATATATATATGGCATCTGGTGAAGATGGATTGGCTGCCAAGTGCCACCATCTCGTGGTCCCAAATCTTAACACTATTTCACGTCTCATAAACTGAAGTAAACGATTTTCTTCAGTTTATGAGACAAATTCCCAAGTTAGTCAATCTTTGGTACGCTTGCCTGTACCAAAGATTGACTAACTTGAGAATTAGATTAAAATGATTAAATTTAATTATGATGGTGTATCAAACACTGTGATAGGACCTCGACTAAACTTACTGTAACAACAGAAAGTCTTCTGATTAGTAACTTCCTCTAACAGCAAGTATTATGCCTAGATCTGTGTATTCAGGTGGCAATTTCCCTGCTTTGGGGAATGAAAAACCTGAGTTTCCAGGAGAAAAAACCCTCTGTATGAGACTGCTAGCTAACCATTTGATTCAAACCACCCGTTAAAGGCTCCTTATGTCATAAAAGAGATTCAAACCTGTCTTTCCAACCAACGAACATTGAAATTACCTAGGAGACACACTACATTCACTGTGTACTGGAAGGGTCATTGGTGAGGAAGAGATCTAGGGTGTTTGTGGAGTGGTGTGGGTTATCTGGTATTCTAGTTGGCATATGAATAATTTGTGTAAGGTCAGTGGTGATTGCAAATATTTCATCATCCCTGCATGCTAGATCTATACAACTGGAAGCAAAAATTAAAGCAATATCCAAATAATGCAGTTTAAAATATCAAATATAAGATAACAAGGAATCCGTTTACAATGCAGATAAGAAATGCAAAAATAAACCACTATAGAGAAAAATTAAGCACTGGACAAAGTGATGTGAAACAAACTTCATATCTAATCATCAAGAAGCTGGACCATACTCCCAAAAACCATTGCCTGTGAAACCATAATGTATAGTTTCAAGAAAGTGCCAAACCTTGCCCACAACTAGCAAATGGCTTTGACTAATACTTTGTGGACTCCATTCTAGAATTGCAACAAAATAATTCCTCTACTCACGAAGCGAGTTTCCACATTCGGACAACAAGCAAGCAGAAATTGTGGTTGCCAAACATAAGAAAAGCAGAACTGTTCTTTGTAATCCATCAACTTAAACCAAACAAAGTTCAGAAATCAATGGCAACACAACAATAGGATTGAGGGCAGATGGTCCAAGATTTTTTGTCTTTTTATAAGTTCATCCAACGGAAATCTCATCTGGTCGGACATTTCGTCCAATCTCAACTCGCCCGGTCGGACATTTCTTCCAATCTCAATTTTTCCCATCGATGTCAACTGATTATTATTGTTACCTGTCTGACTAACCTACTACTATGCCAACTGACTAACCTGACCAACCTGTGTGTCAACTGACTAACCTATCCTACCCTAACATGTGACGATGGACCATGCATATTGTCTTGTGCCCTTCTCTTTTGTGTCAACTGACTATTATTGCCAGCTGTGTCAAATGACTAACCTACTACTGTGCTAACTGACTAACCTAACCCAATGCGTGAGGGTGAACCATGCATATTGTTTTGCACCTTTCTCTTTAGTGTCAACTGACTATTATTAATGATCACAAGAGTTACTTATAACTCCTTGGACTAATATGAATAATTGGACAAATAGGACTGGAAGAATAAAATTGGACGAAATGTCCTACTGGACGAGAAAAGTAATAGAATTGGACGAGTAACCTCAAACCCAGGTGCTTTCAGCGCATTTCGTCAAATTATTTTCTGTGTTTATCTTGATGCAATGAATGCTCGTTTAATTCTACTGTTTGTTTGACTTGCAAAACTACTCCTTTGCTTCATTTCCTGGATATCTCTAATCATTTGTTATTATTATTATTATTATTATTATTATTATTATTATTATTATTATTATTCATCTATATGGATCACATTATGAACGAAAGTAGCATTAGGCGCTTTGAGGATATGAAACTTAGCTATTTGCTTTATGCAAATGATGCTATACTCCTAAACATATCTAGTGCAAGTCTACAGATTCTCTAACTAAATTGAATAACAGCTATGAAAATTTCGGCATGAAAATCAGCAATAAAAAGACCAAAACTATAAAAATAGGCACGAGCATAGAACACTTCAGTTGCATTCTGAATGGAGATTTTATAGAACAGACAAAATATCTCAGCTGGAAATAGACAACGGAATAAGCAAAGCTGGTGTGTTGGATAGCCAGCTAAATAAATTTAAATGGAATAAGAGAGAAATTAGCCAAAACACCAAACTAGTAGTATACAAGACAGTGTTCAAACCAATTTTTAATTATGGATCTGAGAGTTCGGTTAGAAATAAAGCACTTGATTAAAAAGTAGAGACCACAGATATGAGGATTCTGGGGAAAATTTGCAGAGTAAACCGATGACATCAATGGCAGAATCATATTAAAAATTAAGATATCAGGAACTTGACATTATTAGCATTCAAGAATGTGTCAGCAGAGCCAATCTAAGGTGGTATGGCTACTTAAATAGAATGGGTAAGGAAAGGTTAGCAAAACAGGTGTTTGATGCCAAGAAAGAGTCCCAGAGGAGGACCAAGGTCTAGGTGGATCGATTCAGTCAGAACTACCTTAGAAGAACGAAATGCTCGATATGACAATATTGGGGTACTTACAAGTAACAGATTGATTTGGAGGAAAATTGTTGATAACAGATTAATAATAATGTAAAGTTTACTAAACTTAATCATGTAGTGCTGTCAAAGAAAATGGAACATCCATTGTAGGTACATACCAGGAAATTTATTATTATTATTATTATTATTATTAATAATATCTTATTATTATTATTAATATCTCTACGGAGAGAGGGCGCTGTGTAGGCATACGAATGGTTGCATGGTCGTATCGCTCGTCCCGTTTTTATAGTTTTAATGTGGTTCTAACTCCTGTTTTTAATTTAAAAGTGTCATAAAGAAACTCTACTTGTCACGCCGAAAACAGTGACATATAATTCATCGAAATCGGCCAAGTGGAATTTAAAATCTGAGTGTGCTAAAAAAATTGAAGCGTACACCGCGGTTGCTAACGAGTACAGAACAAAGGACGTCGCCATCTTTGCAGCTGTCCAGAGGAAGAAAGAAGAGTCATGAAGTGCAACAAGTGTCAGAAGGAATTGCCGTCCGACGGATGTTACATAACCTGCAGGAAATGCCATAGGAATCGTCACTTTACATGTTCCGGACTTTCTGAAACAACCTGGCAACGCAAATCCAATGCCAAACGAGAAGAATGGGAGTGTCTAAACTGTAGAGAGAACAAAGAAACGCCACCACCCACGACGAAACTGATTACGCCGGAGGCAGAATCGGACGATGAACTGAACAGACAACAAAACACCGGTGAGTCTTATAATTTGAGTTCCTTTAATTTATTACTAGAAAAAGGTTTAGAAAATATAAAAGCCAGCTTGGTAGATCTTGTCCAAGAACTATTTGATAAACAGAATAAAGAAATAACAAAAAAAATTAGCGAATATGAAGAGTTTGTTAAATTTAATAATTCAAAAGTCGAAGAAGTCTTACAAACGGTAAAAGACATTAACGCATTAACTGAGAGGCAGCACAAATTGATAAAAGACACATCGGAACTCCGTCAAGAATTTAATTCCCTGAAACAACAATACGAAGTTTTGTTTTAAACCAACAACAACATAAAGAAGACCTTGTCATAAACGGTCTTCCAGAAACCGAATCCACAGAAAATCTCAGAGACGTAGTTCTAAAGTTAGGCCATGCAATTGACATCCCCTTACAGCATAATGATATTCAGACCATAAATCGGTTTCCCAGGAAGAACAGAAAACAAGGTTCGCCACGACCGGCACCAGTCATAGTTCGTCTGACAAGCAAGGCTACAAGAGACAATCTCATAAAAGCCAGCAGACTGAAAAAACCAGTAGTCAAGGATTTAAATTCATCGCAAGACAATACGCCAATCTTTCTATCTGAGTATTTAACACCTTTCAATCAGAACCTTTTGTACCAAGCAAGAAAGGAAAAAACAGAAAAAAAGTATCAATTTTTATGGATCAAAGACGGCAAAATATTCTTGAGAAAGTCACAGACTTCAAAGTCTATACAAATAAAAAACTCGGAAGATATAGACAGGTTGCCAGAGTGAAACAAAAGATTCTAACTTAGTTCAATAAGAAGATCTCAACACAACAAAAATGAATGTGAACCATCAGATAGATGTAATTACACCAGAATACATCAGTAATTGTACTTTCGAATCTCTTGATGCATGGAAACAAAACACAGTACAAGCGAGAGGTCTCACAATCTTGCATATTAATATCAGAAGCATCCGAAAACATTGGTTATTATTACAGGCTTATCTGAGGAATTACACTGATATTATCGATATATTGATTCTTACAGAAGTATCCATAACTAATGACGAAGCGATTGCTTTCCAAATTCCAGGCTTCCAACAACATAGATCATGCCGCCAAACAAGAAGAGGGGGTGGAATATTAATATTTATGAAACAAAAATTAATAGCAAAAGAAATGGCCTATCAGTTTGAGCATGCTGAAACCCTCTGCCTCGAAATCATTAATACCACGAATACACAGCATCCCATAATACTAAATGCTATTTACAGGCCACCTAACCTAAACATGATAAAATTCTAACACGAACTCAATTGCTGGCTTTCAAGCCAAGAAATATGCTCAACCGAACACCTAATGATAATTGGCGACATAAACATAAATATTGCAAATGAAAACCAGAACAACACTGTACAAGACCTAGACACACTATCCATGTACAATCTAATACCAACAATAACATCATGTACTAGAGAAGAAATATTCGGAAATATTATCACTGCCTCCTGTCTAGACCATATAAACGTCCGAGCATCACCAAATAGTTACACTGCATCTGTCATAAAGTGCAAAGTAGCAGACCATTACTTCACTGCTCTAAACCTGCACACCAAGACAATACCCATGCAATGTCCCACAGAAGAAAAACGACAGAAAACAATAATAGACGAAGAAATAGTCAACCACGAAATAAAGAAAAACAGACTGGGAACACCTGGCATCAGATTCAGCAGATATCTTATACAACAACATTAAACTCACACTGGAGGAAATATATAATAAAGTTAGAAAGAAAGTCCGAATTCGATCAAAAACAGCACAAAATCCTTGGATAACACAAAACTTAATCCTAGAAATACACAGAAAGGACGCTTTATGGAAAGAATTAAAGCGATATCCAAATAACACAACTTTAAAAACTGAATATAAGATAACAAGGAATCGCCTTACAACACAAATCAGAAATGCAAAAAGAAGCTACTACAGAGACAAACTAACCTCCGCACAAAATAACATGAAACAAACCTGGCATCTGATTAATGAGATGCTAGATTCTGTTCCCAACACCACTGCCTCCGAAACCATAAAACACAGCTTCATGAAAGACGCAAAACCTATCCAACAACTAGCAAATGATTTTAACCAATACTTTGCAGACTCCATCCAAGAACTTCACAGAAATATTCCCCCAATCACAAAACGAGACCCTCCACTTGGACCGCGATCAAAACAGACATTATGGTTCCCAACCATAAAAGAAGCAGAACTTCTCTCAGCAATACATCAAATCAAACCAAACAAAGGCCCAGGAATAGATGGTATCAGACCTAAAGATATAAAGCAACATGCAACTAGTTTAAGTCCTATCCTACTAAAACTAATAAATAAAATATTTAAAACAGGACAGATACCAAGTATGCTAAAGACCGCCATAATTACACCCATATACAAACAAGGAAAAAGAAATTTAATCAGCAATTACAGACCCATAGCAACATTACCAATTATCAATCAAATTATGGAGCGGATCATACTGAAGAAACTCACAGCATACACTGAGATCTTTAATATTATCCCCAAAACACAATATGGTTTTCAGAAAAATATGGGAACAACATCTCTCTTGGAAGACTTTACAGACGTAATTAATACCGCCTTAGACAAAAACAAAATAGCCATGGTAGTCTTTATAGATCTAACCAAAGCAATCGGTACACTTACACATCAAAACTTGTTAGAAAAGCTGAGGCATGTTGGAATAGACTGGCCTCTTCACAGGTGGTTTACAAACTACCTCCAAAATAGAAGGCATATCACACGTATCGGATCAAACCGAAGCAGAGAGCTACCAGTAACCTGTGGAGTGCCACAGGGAGCTGTACTCTCCCCAACATTTACACGCACGATATTAATCAGTTACCACTCAAAGGTAAGATATTCCAGTACGCAGACGATACAGCAATAACATCCATCCATAATAACGCAAGCATAGCCCAAACAAATATGCAACATGATATAAATCTGATCATAGACTGGCTCACGAAAAACTCCATACACCTAAACTCAGAAAAGACAATTTAACGATATTCAGAAATCCACTGACTCGACCAGTTGATAACAAATATATAACCATCCAACATCCACTTTTCAACATAAAAAACACACTGAACAGCAAAACCACTACAATCACTCAGGATGAAACAATACGATACCTTGGAATTTACCTCGATGCAGATATGAACTGGAATAGCTATATAAAACATCTACACAACAAACTCCGAACAATAAGTGGCAAACTCTACAGATTAAAAGACATAGTTCCCATACGCCTAAAAACACTAATATATAAAGCACTATGCCAAAATATACTAAGATACGCTATAACAACGTATGCTTTTTGTGCACCCTACAAATTAAATAGATTAATGTCGCTGCAGTACAAAATGACAAAACTGATCTTTTGGGAACAAAGAGAAAATCACGACCTTATAAACATTGCAATGGCAGAACACAAAATACTGACAGCAAAACATTTATGTCACTATGCAGCCTTGCTAAAACATTTTTTTCGATGCCAACTACAGGACAGCTAGAAATACATACCGTATAACAAGACCTCAGACTACTAATTATATCACATATAAATACAATAATCACTACGGAAAGGCCACGCGAAACTTCTACATCCCAGACATGATAAACAAATTACCTTTTGAATACAGAAACCTTACAAACTACAATAGCCTGAAAAGAGCTCTAAGGACATACTACGAACAAGAAACCCGCACCCAAAATACCATACAAACTTAATGAAACACAATATATTCGCTCAGGCTTCCAGTTCAGCGACGCATCAGTACATTCCAATTTATTGTGTGTGTAGGGGGGTGGTGCGCGCGCGCGTGTGTGCGTGCGTGCGTGTGCGTGTGAGTGCGCACGCGCGAATTTCTCAATCATAGATTCCGTAGCATCCTAACACAGCAAAAAAAAAAAAAAAACAATACCTAATAACCAACTGGTGTCATCCTCAGATAAGCTTACATTTAAGCTTCGAGGATGAAAGGAAAAAAAAAATTAGTTCTCATCCAAGATGTATCATATGTAACGAAATGCATGTAATGTATGTATCACAAGAAAACCAATGTATGTATTATATGTAAACCAATGTACGTAATGTAAATATCACATTGTCACTTTCTAACTGCCGTCATATATTTTAGGCTACTGTTCTCATTGATTTTCCAAGTCAAGCAAAATTTTGCATTCTCGCCATAGGGCAACTTTCACATATTTGCAGATCAGTACGCCAGAAATTACTCGTTTTTCCTCGTAAGACGTATTCGTCACAGGCGACAAAATCAGTAAAAGGTTGCGATCATTAGTATGATTGGGTTCTTTAACAAAACAATACCTTATCTACTGCGTCGGCTCTGAGTCAAAACACATTATAGGTTAATTAAAAAGAGAAAATAATTAAATGTTTTATTAATTAATAAATTAAATACAAGAACACTAAAATGAAGCAGTAATTGTAAAACATAAGGTACAGTATATGTCTAGTGTGTTTTGGATCACCATTTTAAGTAAAACAATATTTCTAATTTTATTTCGCTGAATTTTTAATTGGTGTCTATATTCTCTGTGGAACTGACGTTTGCTTCGATTGCGCTTGATTGCTTTGATTTAAGCTGCACATCTGGAAAATTTTCTAAACCTTATTTCTGTCTTTGCCGTCGATCTTTAACACCGACAACTCGAGTTTTCTCCCAGAAAATCTAGTTTTAAACCCCAAAAGAAAAAAAAAAAAAAAAAAAAAAAAACGAACGCAGAACTCACAATTACAGAAATAATACAAGTTTTAGGGTTCACAGCCATGAAATGGGAACAGTTTAGGTTCCCATTCTCACGAAAACCTTAGTTCACTGAGAGCTGAGGCTCACTGTCAGTAAAGGTAGAAGGATGGATGCTAGCTGCTCAACTGTCTTCAAAAAAGATAGTAAACTCTTCCTTTTGGAGATTTATTTATTCAATTGTATTTTTCTCTCTACTTGTCGAATGACGACGTCTTCGGATCAATCTAACGCATTTTAATTTTATATTTGAATGAATGTTCAATACCTGCAGTGTCTTAAGATTTGTTGGTCCCTTTCTCTCACGAAATTTTCAATAAGTCCTTTAAAAACATTAGGGCTCTTCTTACGATATTCCTAAAGTATCTAAGCGCTTTCATTTGGCCCGCTAAATTCTTACGCTCTTAATTAGCTTTTAATCTCTTAATTACGCTTTTAATGTATATTAAATTCTTAATATACATTGCGGTATAATAGTTTATGCTCTGAATATTCCCAATGTGAAAATCGCAACAGAGCAATAAATGTACACTGGGTAGCATTACGAGAATCCTGAAAAGACTCCCCAGTTCTCACAGATTCTGAAATCAACATCTGTTGATTACTATTTTTTATTCTTATTTATATTTTTATTTTATTTTTACTTTTTTCTGTCTTGTAAAATCTTCAACTAAATGCTGATTATTCTTCGTATATACCAATTGCCAAGTAATATTTTAATAATGAAAACATTAGTATATTGAAAAGACATTGTGATTTATTTTTATTAACACAAAAGTGTTTAAGTTTATTGAACTACAAGTTGAAGAAAGCATTCTTGGGGAAACACTGCATTAGGTAGTTGGCACAATTACAAACGTGCCATGAATTATTAAGAATAGTGCGGAGTAGAAATATTGTGCGATATTTCAAAATGAAAACAAAATCGAAAGAACTGAAATCTGCTGGTGGCGCAGCGAATTGTCACTTTTATTCCCTTTAAAAATGCGCATGTTCATTCCAATACATGCTATTATAACCATTATGTCGTCTGCTCTGCAATCGTTGTCAGATATCCAAAGAGTAGCCAGACCCCTTTTGACTACGATCCCTTCCCATATTCATGAATGGACCACTCCGATTAAATGCAAGCTTTCACCGTCGTCTCTTCAAATACCTCATTTCAAGCAAAAACTTTTTCTTTCTCCGAGGGCAGAATCGCCGACAGTTTGCCTCAGCCCCATTCAACATGTAACAGTTCCGAAATTGATAGTTCCTGAATCGTTGTCAGAGAAGCATAATCGTGATCTTTTGTCGTCCCCTTCGTCAGAATGGCAGACGTTACAAAATATGCTGAATACGCCCCATCGTCAACTGTGGAAGGTCACGAGTTCTGATGATCGAGACGAGACAAGGAATGACAAAAATAATGAATTTAGTGCGTCAGCTGAGGTCAGTATAAAATCGTCAGAAAGCGACGGGCAGTACTTGGGAAGTGGATCATTTGGGCACGTCGTCGTCAAATATTGGAAAGGTAAACACACTTTAAATTTCTTAATGTGTAATTTGTTGAAATATCCGTTAGTTATGGATTTAAGTATTGCATGGAAATGTAGGTATGACTCGACGTTTAATATTTAGAACTAAATCTGCCACTTCATTTAGGGTGGGGTGGGGGATAAGTAGTAGCCGTTCGACTATCAACTGGTAGTCAACCTCATTTACTTGAAGCGATCCTTCTATATCAATGGGAAAATACTTTGCCTCTCCATGAAGCCAGTCAACCTGTAAATTGTTGATTCAGTAAACCGAATAAATTGATCACTTTCAGCACTTGAATGCTTTAAATTAAAGTGAGGTCCTTTAGCTAGGATGGGAGGGCCGTCTAATTTGATTTGTGAGCGGTTCTAAATTTGGCTTCGGGGGAAGTAATGAAACCGCAGGGTAAATTATAAGTCCATCAGTAGGCTGTTTTATTGTTTCCCTCGCACAACCCTACACAGCATATAGTATCGAGTTTCTAAATTACCCGGCATAGATGCTTGTGAATGTCTTTATTCAAGAAGAATTTCTCCATCCCGCTTGGAGGTTGGAAATGGTTAAAAAAAAAAAAAAAAAAAAAAAAAAACAACGAACTGCACCGTGGTATTAACACAGAGGCATAGCTAGAGGGGGGCAATCCGCCCTGGGCAACACTTTGAACATTTTTGAACTTTTGCAGTTAATTTTAAAAAAGTCTAGAGAACTAAGTTCCAAATATTGTAATACTGCTGCAAATTTTCCTCACAGTTGCTGTAAGTGTTGCTAGTTGAGAGGAGTTTTTCTAAATAAAACTAATTAAGAATTACCCACATTACTCTGAAATAGACTTCAACAAATGTCATCGATTTTGCTACCAGAAAAGCAAGAAAAATAACATTTTAGAATGTTGAAGTTAAAGTTTTAGTTCAAAAATAAACATAGCGTTTTAATTTATTTCCCTATACGTCGTTTTGACTTTTTGTAGTATTTTTCGTGTGTATTGAGAGGGGAGGCAAAGTCAGGGATCGTCCCGGGCGGCAAAAGCCTTAGCTACACCACTGTATTAACGTGTTAAAAGTGATTTATAAACTTTCGTGGGAGGGAGTTAAACATCTTTTTCAAATTTTTTTTTTTTTTTTTTTTCTCAACAAGACTCGCTAACGACGCATATTAGTATCCTCCCACTACGGGGGTGGGGAGCGGTTAATACCGTTCACTTAACAAATTAGCTCAGTCGGTATCGAAGATTCTTCAGTCTCATAGCTAGCGGAAGTTTTTGCTTCCCAGCAACCTTAGGGAAGTAAACTCTCCTGTCCCACTCAGTGCTAACATGCTGTGGGTTTACGATATTATAATAAGGACTTCTTGTTATTTTATGGCGTATTCAAAACATACCATTGCCAAAATAGCTTAAGGAAAGGTGGAATATATAACCCGATATTTTTGTAACATCTCAAGATCGTGCTGCGAAATGTTCATGTACAGGTCACTTAAACGGCAGTGCAAAGATCGAAATCCTGTAAAACGTGATGGCGACATCGAGTTCTGCGCAACAGATACTTAAAAGGAGGGTCTTTCATAAGTCTAATATTTTCATCGTAGAAAATAGAAATCGTTCTCTTTACATAGAGAAGGGGGGAAAATACTTCGTGCAAGTCGATATCATGAAACGGATAATCTTAACGACAATCTGCCTACTCCGGCGTGAGAGAAAATGAAGGGGGAAGGGACGGAGAGGAAATGTTCAACTTTTTCCTTGAATAAGTAATTTACTCGGATCTTATTACTGCCATACTGAAATTGTTTATCAATGAATTTTTTTGGTTAACATCAATATATTTGCATTTGTTACAGAATAACAAATATAACCAATGCAATTTGTTATGCTGTTCAGGAACATCGCAAGATAACCATGTTAAAGGCAGCGCAGTACTACCGAGAAAAATTATTTTATTGGTCATTGCTTTGGAATTTTCTAATTTTGCAGAATTTACATTGTGATAAAGATTAGCTGAACAGTCCTCGTTTTCCTCACAACCGAGTTCACTTTCTCTTACGTAAGATTTTTAATCAATGACTTGACTAGCCTAATCGATGAATGGCGAGCTAGGCCAGGTGAATGGTGCGACTTTGAGGCACGTAGCATCTTGTTTCCTACCTTCCCTCTATAAAATCTTTCTCCTATTTGGACTGTCATGCAAGAAACATGGTCCCAGAATTAGTAGCAATGGATTGAACCATGCGACCTGTAGTGTAAGATACTGGGATATTGTCCTTTGCAAAATTTTAGCGTTCTTTTTTCTCCCTTAATTGGAAATTTACCGCTCCTAAGTTTTCCGAAATGCCCTATTGATTACACGCCTCCCGTGGAATAAAAATAGGATATCGATATTTAACGTAGAATGCAAATAAACTAAAGATTCAAAAATGGCACATTATGATAGTAAACGATATAGTAGTGTATTATTGCATTCTTCGAGATTTTTGTAGGCACTAAGGTATGCAGTGTTTGTCGTAATAAGGGTCCCCTTCCCGATATCAAGTTCGCATTAGTTTTAACAAATACTATTTTTAAAATTTTGTCGTTCTAAAAATGCAGTCTTCATTAAAACGATCCCAATTGAACGACTAACACTTTTGGATGGATAAGTGGTGTATTGCTTACTCCTCCTACCACTTGCATTTAAAGAAGCCATGGATTAGCTGTTTATTTTCTTCAGCGCTGGAAGCTGAAATTATACAGCTTTTGTCTAAATCAGTGTACACTGCAGAATTAAACTGTTACTTTATAGGGAAGTTTAATAGATATAGGAGAATAAGCCATGGGGGGGGGAATAAATTTAAATGAAAGCAAGAACTGGCAGTATATAATAATCCAACCACCGTTCCTTTACAGGCTAGAGACGACGTACGCGAGTTCTGCGATAGTGAAGTGGGAACAGATTCAAACCACTGAATCCTCAAAATTGAAGATATTCTAAGGGAACTTAACAATATTGATATTCATGGATGTGCAATCACAGCTCAAGAAGGGGGTTCTGTCAAACGGCAGTATTTAGCGTTCTTTTTTCTCCCTTAATTGGAAATTTACCGCTCCTAAGTTTTCCGAAATGCCCTATTGATTACACGCCTCCCGTGGAATAAAAATAACCTCCCGTGGAATAATAAATAAAAATAAAAATAAGAATAAAATAGTGGGAAAGGTTAAAAAGTGTGCAAGGAAAAAGAAAATTAGTGTAGATGGATTGATGCAGTGTCTCAAAGTGTGAGATTAAGGGGTTTTATATGCATAAATTCATCTCATTAAACCTACGATAAAACAGATTAAACGAGGTGTTGATATTTTAATTTATGCTGAAGTGAATATTTTAGCTTTGATTTGTTTCCTTTTCATTTCCATATATTTTAGTAAGTTATAATTTACATGTTATGATTTTAGTTGTAACCTTTCTATCGTGTTTTCACCTGATGTTCGTTGAAATGTTACAAGAGGCAATTCTCTATTTGTCCGTTTGTACTCTATTTGTACCTCAGTCAGAGGTACATTTTTCATGAACAAGGATGTCCAGTGAAACTGGCTGAAATGCACTGTCGATGCCTTTCCTTAACTTATGCAACCTGCAGCTAGTTTCCTTAGTATGGTTTTCTCTGAGCAGTCGAACAGTGGCATTTTCTGAACGGTTGAAATTAAGTTAATTTCCACCTCAACCCTTACTTGTTTTACTGTTAGTAAACAAGTGATCCTCCCTGCTTGACTGCAAGACGCAATGGCCAAACTTGCAGCCTTGCATATTGAGGTGGATACCTAAAGGACAAATCAGCATAATTTTTTATTCGTTTATTACGAAGTCGTTTTACCTCGATTTTAGGCAGTTTGGAATCCTTTTTTCTAGAGGGAAGGAACCTTTCCTTAGTAAAAAAGGATTACTATACATTATGGCAGCCTCTCGCACGTAAATGATATGTAGAAGTAACATCTTACTTTGATTCGACAGTACCCATGAAAATATCGAGAGAAACATTTAGTTTCAGCGAAAACTTAAAGGGTACAATAACATTTTCGCACTTCGAGAAATTAAACGGAGAACTTAGAGATGAACATCGTAATATTGTTCAGGAAACAGCTAGTTTCATTGTCTGGCCCTAAACTATTCGTATTCTTCACACTCAAACTTGACACAATATTAGACAGGTCGTAGCACTGATTTAGTTACATCGATAATGTGAAACCTGTAACTCCTTTTCATTCCCCCAAGGAATTACAGTCTTTTAGTCTTCACTTTAGAAAGAGGACTGAGCTTGGCTACGTGCTGATGAATGCATTTACTGGACATCATGGATAAGTGGCAATATTTTGAACTGAATTTTTAAGTAATTCACTACGAATAAATTTAACTAGCTTTTAACTCTTAGACGTTTTTTCTCGACATGTTTCTGTCTGTATGGCTGACAGAATCTTCAGCGAGTGTTTTCCCTGTAGGGAAACGGTCGCTAACTGCTTAAACCTCTGCTCCAGGCGAGGCGTTTGATAAATGTTGCTGTTTGCAGAGCTCACTGCATGCAATGTATTGCATCATTTCATTTGCTTCACACCATCTCAATTGAGCCACTTTGTGATTAGATGGAGACACGTGCCCTTTGTTTGGAACAGATTTCGCTTCAATTCCTACCCGCGAAAAGAAAATTTCATAACGAGTAAAACGATTTGGCATTTTTTATGTTAGCCTTATTCGGAGGTGGAACCCTTTAACTCGTTTCTCTTAATAGAAACAAACACCAGCCCCAGAACAGTGTCAGAAAAATACCAAGTATAATGGAGCCCCACGCAAGATAATCTGGATGCAGTATGTTGGAAAGGATTGCCTCTATGCTGCCTTGATAGAATGAACGGGAATCGTGGCCCAGAACGATAGGCGGCTTTTGTGTTGTATGTATATGTGTGTGTATATATATACACACACGTGCCACCCACATTCTCATGCAGTTTCATAACGGGAGCAGTCAGTGACCGACTCTATCACTACAAAGATGAAATTGAACTTAAATTTCACTACATAAAATAAATTAAGTTTCAAGATTTTATTTTTTTCTTTCAGGCAAAAAGGTTGCGGTAAAGATCACGCATCAAGCCTCTGGCTCTTCTGCTGGGGAAAGAAATGCACTCAATCTGCAACATCCTCATGTTGCTCGTGTGCTGCGCATCTACGAGACTTGCAACCATCGGAGATTATTAGTAATAGAATATGGAGGGAGCTCAAACTTACAGCAAGTGATTGAAGATTCGACCCCACCAATACCAGCAGCAATTCGATTGAAGTAAGTAAATCATAAAGCTCTTTCTTGGCGAGGTAAACTATTTCGACAACGAAAAAATCGCTAAAAACATCCATTCTTTAATTCCCTTATTCACCTAATTTGTTTTTAATTATGCAACCTAGTTTCTCCTTATTCGATTGCCTATTTTCAAATTAAGTTTGCTTTTGATTGTACTTAAGGTTGAACACTTGTTTATTTTCCGTTAACCACTGCATTTTTTTATCAGGTTCCTGCTTATTGTCGTAATTTTTTTTCTATTGCTGATTTTAATACAAATAAAATTTACTACTTTCACGAGTGACTGCATAGATTTTAACTGGAATCTATACCTCGACTGACAGTACCAACTCAATTATTTCCTAATGTAATCCTTATAGATGAATAATATTGGAAAGAACGTACACCATCTTGTTACACCTTCTTTTGTATTAAAGATCTTAATGCGCATTCAATTGTAACCTTGTATTCAACTTAAACTAGATCTGCATATTTGCTGTGTAAAGTTGTCTTTTGCACCATATAGATATTGCGTTCTGAACAGGTTGTACATCTTGAGCTCGTCTTTGCACCTCTACAAAATTTACATAGATATATTTCTTATCCGAGTCTTATTCAGAAAGGTAAATCAGTACTGTGGTTACTTGGCTAAATAGGGCTTTTATCAATTGTCTTAAACTAAGATTAATTGACACTACCCTTCTTGATGAACCGAAATTGTTCATTCCTGTTTCAACTTTTTCTTGGCTTGGTTTGCTTGAAAACGACGAATACTTTAATCTGATACGCTCACTAGAAATTTGTAATTTTTCATATTTAATTCTAATTACATAGCTGGTTCAGTCAGCTGGAAATCGAGTAATGTAGCTACGAGGAAAGTTCTCTCTGTATTTCTAAGTGCAGGCGAATATTATCCATAAAATTTAGTTAGTAGCACTGTCTTACCTTGAAGCCACTATGGAATCCTAAGTTTTCCTTTCCTTCAACTTTGCATCTTATGTCTGAGGCGGTGTTTTTCTTTAAATCTTGATAGCGGGTGTTTAACTTAAACTATTCCCCTTCAATATTTGTATATTCTTTAATCTGAAAGGTCTCGAGGGTCCAATATAATGCATTTAGATCCTACTCAAACACATTTCCAGCTGCCACATGTTGTATCTCAGCCAAACTAAACTCGTTACATATTGAAATGTCTGCATGAGAATTCGTGCTTGTATTTATATTGAAAGACACTGTTATTGAACTAATCCATATTCAAATTAAAACTTCCAAAGGCACGTTCCATTATCTTGCCTATTCTAATTTTTTTGAAGACATTTTCCCCTCGACTGCATTTCTTCCTTTTTAGGAAGGTGCGGCTTTAAAACTTCCGTTCCACACACTACTAGATTGATAATGAGAACCTAATGGCAACGAACGGCTCTAGGTCAGCTAGCGATTAATCATATTACCACTATTTCATTTCAGTGAAGGAGTGGTATTTCTCAGATCCCTTACAGCCGCTATTTGTTTTTTTTAGAGACAATTGAATCGAATAGTCAATCTCTCGCAGAAACTAAAATTTCAACATGACTTTCTTCCTTTCTGATGACCATTTTCCAATAATATTCTAATAACAATGCATTTCTTTTAGCCTCTGCAACCAGGTAGCATCGGCTCTTCATTATTGCCACAGTCAAGATATCATCCACATGGATCTGAAACCTTCCAATGTAGTCGTTTCGTCTTCTGGAATATGTAAACTGACTGACTTCGGATGCAGTATCAGTCTTCGATCTGAATCCCGAAATGAATGCGAAAGTCGGATGGTAGGTACCGTAGCCTACTCTGCTCCAGAAGTGTTTTGTAATCACCCATTGACTACAAAAGCCGACATCTATTCGTTCGGAGTATTTGTGTGGCAACTGTTCACTTGCCAGACACCGTTTGAAGGCGAGAATGCTCATGTGATAATTTATAAGGTAAGAATTTTATATTCTTAGTGAAAATGATAGCTATGTACATCTCGAAGTCTTAACGCCTATGATAATTCAAAAATTACTGAAATATCTTATTTAACACATTAAAAGTAATAAATTATTCATTCTTTTCGAATCATGACTACAGATTTTGTGAAAAGTGCAAATACCCCATGCAGTTTCAAACCGGCAGAAGGAAGTAGTCATGACTGGTAACATATGTACACATGCGTGTAACAGTATTAGCCCTTATCTCAAAACAAATACAATGGTTTGGCTTCCTGAATATCGGAAACATAATTAACCCGATTATTTGCATCTCATACCAACAAACTACTTAAGAATTTTTAGTTGTTAAAATATTAATTACCTTTTTACCATTTATTAAAGGTGGTAGCTAACAATGTACGTCCACATTTTCCACCTAGCGAGCAACTGGATGCGTCTTATAAAGAATTGGCTGAAATGTGTTGGAATAAAACGTCGGTAAATAGGCCTACCGCTGATGAAATAGTTAATCGTGTGATTCTACTTCAGAAATTAAATCCATCGTCAAGTTCTACTTTGAAATACCGAGCGTCACCTTTAATTCACTAGTAATCGCTGTTGATTTTGTAAATCTATTTTTTGCATAAATTTAATTTTGTGTTATTTGTTTCGCTGTTTTAAAGCGAAGTTAACTTATTGGATAGACCACTTTGTTAAAATCCTTGAACTGTTTCATGTTAATTTTACGAATGCATCATTTTAATGTATTTAACCTCATTTTAAGTTGAGTTATAATGACACTGAATACGCATTAAAAAAAAAACTTGGTAGCATACCTTTTTAGTCTAAATCTTCCGAGAACAGCCAGCGAGTATTACTTATAAAAAGGTAATTACAAGAATTAATAGTTTTTAAGTAAATTTTCTACTACTGAATGAAGTTTATCAATTCGCGATAAACTGTATCGTTAAATGCGTATAGTCTAGCTCTCGTTAAGGTTCAAAGTGAAACATATTTTTTCAACGAACGTCTTCTAACCCTGAAAAGTATTCCAAAAGTCTCGAGTTTGTGGCTCTGTTCGTATCTGGAATTAGTCTGCATTAAAATGGTAGACATCTCATTCTTTTAAAATTCGAAAAAAGTCATTCGATTCACTGAAGCAAATTGGAAGAAAAGTGCAGGATGACAAACTACTTTCAAATTAAGTTTAGAAAAATCACATTAAAACTGTCGGTTCATTTTTGTATAATGAACTATTAGTTTCTAACAATTGCTAGTCGATGCTAAAATCAAATAATTTCTCCCCCTACTCGTGTTATCTAAATTCTTAATCCTAAGTTTTGATGTCAGAAACCAACCTATTTCTTGCATAGTTATCTTTTCTTTGATTTTCTTCAATATCGTTTACTAAATTTACAGAACAAACCGGTCCACTAAACACGCGTGGATTAGTACTAAAATGCTTTCCCTGTGGGAATGCAGCAGAGGAGTGACGATTCGGCTGCATTAATTCGTCCTAAACCCTTCATTAGGGGATTCAACCCGTCCTAATGGAAGGATGAGAAGGGGAAGAAGGGAGATTCCCTATATTTGAACGGGAAGCTTCTCATCCTGTAGCTAGTAAATGCCGGAATTGCAGAATGTAGAAAGTGCCTCCACAGATGGAAAGATGTAATAGTTGCCTCCTCTTTAGGAGGATGCATTGTCACTGTCGTCTTCGGATTTTCTTGAATGCTTTTTCATTTCTGCAGTGCATCCATAATGGACTTCATTTTTCTGAAAGCGAAGTGTTCTGTGTCGACGATTGACTGACGTTTATTCCCAGCTCATGTTCATTTGTGAGAATCTTTTACCTTGTTTGGCACCCAATTTGTTGGTACCAGGTTCTTTTGACTAAGACTTAATTCAAAAACGAATCTTATTTTTTGATAGTTTAGGTTAAACTTCAGTGGTTCCTCATGATCAAACGTGGCACAATTTGATCAGGCTTCAATTTTACCGATGGACTGATATGATGTAAGATTGCAACATTTTCTATGTCAATTCGGGATAAAACTCAACTACGAATTAGAGATTTATTGGGAAGGTTTCGCACCAATTCATCCTCTATCATGGCATTTCCATAAAGATTGCCTTTTGCAGAAAGAAAAGTTCTTAAAATTCAGATTGAATGCTACCTATTTAGCTAGGTAGCATACCTCACCTAGTGGAACTAAACTCAACGAGTTTAGTTCCACTAGGTGAGGTGAAATCAGAAAATAGTCTGAGTAAGCACGTAAATGTCCAACCTTGTAAAAGTTCTCAAATGACTAAATACAGAATTGTCATAAGACTACAGTGAATAAGTTGAAGGCCATTTTTTTAGAATGTTCTTTGTACGAACAATATTTTGCACGTTAACTTTGTGTATTCCGCTAATGAAAGATTGAACTAAAATGTTCATAATGCTTTAGACCAAATGTATTGGCTTCATATGACTTCAAGTCTTAAGGTCTTCCTGAATCTATACACGTGATTTCAAGAAAAATTGCTTCAATTCTTAAAATGGTTAAATACAGCTTACTGGATCTTTTTGGATAAGACGACATTTCATGAGTGAATTCCACCCATCGAAAGTTCGGATACATCCCGTACTAACACTATGGACGGATTAAAGTTCGACACTTCGAAAACCCTCCTCAAAGAACTTTTTTCAGCATGACTTCACAAAATTACTTGCTGCACGAAGACATTCGCAAAATGTTTTTTTATAGGTTGCAGAGCGGAGATGCTATTCAGTTGGCCAACCAGAACGGACTGTCGTGTTCATAAGAATACTTTCGTATTTTAACTGAAATGACCGGTTTCGTTAAGAGAAATTCCTTCACTTCTGAAAGGAAAGAGGAGGAATATTGGGGGTGCGGTTATTTGAAAACGAACTCTGCGATATGGCTGCTGCACCCGTTTGCTCACTTCCTCGTACTATCAGAGGGAGCGTGGTTTGAACCATAACTAGTAACTTGATATTCCACATAAGGGTATTTGATTAGATAGAACCCTTACATAGGTCCTGTCTCCTAATGTTGTTTAACGGGTGATTAAAAGGTTCAGCAGTTTTTCTTTTAGTATAAGAATAGAAATAATATGCTTCTGTCGGCGAATATCACGTGCTCCTTTTTAAAGGAATCAACTGCTAGTTTTGTGCATTTCGTTTACTTCCTCAAATTAAAAAACAAATAGAAAAAGTGTAAATTTCGTAATTATTCAAATTACGATTTAATTAATGTTAAATCGTAGCAGATCAGACGCGTGACTTGGTCGTACCTTGCTGTATAACTTAGCTTACTTTATTAACGTCATGGATATCTTTTTGTAGTGGTCGAAAGGAAATTAAGTTGCATTGGTTTAAAGCTTTCGCCGTCTTTTCACATTTGAAATGTAAATTTAGTTTTGTATTAATCTTCACAGCCGTAGCCTTAGATTTTTTTTTCTTGTTTGTTCACAGTATCCTTGGCTATTATACGAATTGCTCTTATACGAAATTAGATGGCCATAAATCACTAAGCCACTTGATATTCACTTCCAGCGGTCAAACAGCTTCTGCCGAAATATCTTAATCGCAAAACCCATCGCTAAAAGAACTTAATCTTTTGCTTCACTGAACTTCCTGACTTAATGCATGTTTTTGGACCTCATCAAATGCCGGCTCTTTATAGAAGTCACTGAGGTGATAGCAATTCATTGTTCCCAACGAATGATTTTTCCACACTTACTAATGTAAGTTTGGTTTGAACTTTGCATGTTTTTAATTGCAACAGCATAGTAAATCAAAGAAACGATACGCCTATTACAGTTAATGTTAACGAAGTTTGAGTTTTCCTAAGCTTGAATAAGCATTTTTAAATATACGAATACAATCGGTCGAAGAAAGGCTTAGAAAATGTTCCTCTAGTCGCTGACTGGAGGAACATTTTTCTAAGCCTTTCTTCGACCGATTCCCGAGTTAGTCGATCTCTGGCACGGGCAAGCGGGTTTTTCCTCCCGGAAACTTGAGTTTTTCGTCCCGTAAAACTCAAGAAAATCGACCGTAAAACCCACATTATTTCAGACATTAAATATATTGTGTTAGGGATAGGGACCACGAGATGGCGGCACATTTGAGCCGTCTCTCTTCACTGTGTACCGCTTAATTAGTGATAGCCTTGGGCCATCTATCTCTGATTGGTACCGGTGAAGATTGAACTGCCCACTCAGTCTCCAAAAGTTAGATGGGGGATAAATGGCCTCGCCCACTCCCGTATACGGGAATAAAAAGGCGTTAGCTGATTTTATTTTTATTTTTTAATACAAAAGTGATCTCGTGAAAAGTCAACCACTCATAGTTGATCTTTTTAGTCCATGATACTGAATATCGATATTTGAAATTTATCGTACATTAAAGTAATTTCTATTTAAATACAAAAGTCTGAGACTAGAACTATAGAACCTTGCTCTTCAATACATTCCAGACTTCATTTTCTGACTGAAAAATAAGATTTTTGCATGCAAATTAAACATTCCTATTTTCAAGAATCTCAAGATGGAGTTTTAATTTGCAAAACAAAGTATGCAAGATGAGATTCGTAACACCCCAGAAAATAGCTGGATGAGAGGAATGCCTGATTATGTGGAGAAAATAAACCTTACCAAATATTTGGCAATGTTAAATGGACTTCTTCCCCTTTAGTTGCTTGACAGGTTTGCAATGGATGTTAGTGGTCACAGATTTGTATTAGATTGGACAATTTCAAAAGAAACTTATTCTACGGAGGATAAATCCGCTAGTAGGAATGGATGTCATTTTTATCTGAATCCAATGATAGACGCCTATCCTCCAACCAGGAATAGCTCACAAAGAAACTCGTACTATACTGGGTAAATCAAGATTTGGTTTGATACTCGTATCATTCTTGTCGATACTCAATCTACTTAGATTGAGTATCGACAATGAATCCAATGTTAACTACGTCGAATTGCCATTGGCCGAATTTCGTCTGTTAAATCCTTTTACGCTGTTAACATGTTTACTAGTATTTCAGATGGGAAATGTCTCAAGTGTATACAATGCAATGAAAGGATCCGTCTCTTTATAGAAAAGCAAATCTTTGCCAAGACGATGCCACAAAGTACAGAAATGAAATGGCTGCAGCCAAACTAGCCAACTGCAGTATTCATTTGTTGCGAATTTCATCTGCTACTCAGGAATTTGGTCACACGGAATTTCTTGCTAATGTTGTAAATTATTCTCTACTTCGTTATACTCATTAAGTTTTTCTCTTTTTTGAAGAATTGTTGAAGTCAATTGGGAATTTCTTATTCCCAAAAGTGCTTATTGGCAAATTAGGTTACATTGGGTAAATGAAATCGTAACCATACCGAAATCAAACTCTTGATTATGTGCCATCAAAGGGGAGGTGCATGGGGATGTTGATAATCCACTATGAAAAATTTAATTTCGTTTCATTTTTGTCCTCCATGCTCATCATGTCACGACTTTTATATTATTTCGCGTTCATATTTCAGACTTGTAACTTTCAAAGGCATCTCCACCTAGATCTTGATTTTCTTCTGGGTGTTTTAGGTTTGCCTGCTTATTAAGCGTCATACCGCCTGAGATTAGTTCTTGAACACATTCCTGAATGCTAACAATGTCAAGTTCTTTCCTAATATCCTTGTTTTTAATGCTGGCATTGATATCATAAATTCACTCCCCTTAATCTCAGAATTCTCATATCTGGTCCTCATCAAGGGTTTTATTTCTAATCTAGCTCTTGGATCTATACTTCTGGTATGAACACTGTCTTGTATAGAAATAATTCAGCGTTTTGACTGATTTCTCTTATTCCATATAAATTGCCACTTGACTCCTTACCATACCACATTTGAGAATTCTGTTTATTTCCATATTTATCATTTTCACTAAACTTAATAACTGAAATGCTTTGCTTGTTCTGTAGCTTCTGCATTTGGGATGCAGTTCAATGTTTCGACCTCATTTCCTAGACCTAATTTTCTGATTTATCACACCAAATTTGTTACAGGAGCAGATTCAATGTAATCTGCTAGGCTTGTACTAGATTGATTTGAGTTCTCCTTCTGAACAAAAGAGTTGAGATTAACATCTCTAATATTTGTCTGATGCCATTTTCCTTCATGATTAGTGTGTACCCTCGACTTGTACCTAATTTTACATCATTCTGTGCCTCACTTCCTAATGAGGCACAGAATGATGTAAATGAGGCACTTCCTCGTAGAAATTTGAATAGCTTTTGTCTAAAGTACAACCCCGGTATGCCTTTTTTACGATCTAAAAAGTATTGCTCTGTAAAGAATTGATTAAACCTTTTCCTTATACTTTGTACCAGAAAAGCCATAGATTAAAGGTGATTGAGTCATTGGTTCGACCATTGTGTGCTATTGATAGTAAACGCTTTGGTATATTTTCGAGACGTTTGTTCCAAAGATGTATTCGTTGTAGGCTACAGCCAACTAACTACTGACGAAGCATATATTCCATATATGCTCCCCCAATGTGGGCTTCTTATTAGTGAAAAACTTGTTTACTCAGCTGTGGGACGTTTAAGTCTTGATCATATGCGTTAGTCTGTTAATAGGTTAGTGAGTGGCAGCATTTACGAAGAATTTTTTGAACCTTTTCAAGTAGGGAGATTTGACCTAGGGAATACAATCTAAAGTTTCTTGCTAATTTCGGCAAGATTCGAAAATCACTACTTTTTTAGTCGACCCTCCCGTTGAAACACTTTGGATCACCAAAGTGTGAAGTGATGCGGCATTGTATGCCGTCAAAAGTATTAGAAACGATTCCATCCAACCTTGGTCATTTCCATCAATTTTAATTGACTTACTAGGCCTTGGTTCATCTAGTTTTCTTAGACCACCACAGCATCTTGCATCCTCTCACAATTGTCCTACATGCATTAAGTAGTTATTCTTCATATGTCGCTTTGTCAAGTAGTATTACACATCGAATTACTAATGACACCTCAATCCTATAAATATATTTACTGGCACACACACACACACTTAACCATTCCTATAACTGGCCCTTATTCTTTCACTGCATAGTATGGTAAGTGGAATAAATTATCGTAAACTACGAATAATCACAAAAGGGACATTTTTACTCATTCTTGAAGAAATGATCAAGATGCAAAAAAACTCCGGATTAGTCGATTTTTCCTTCTATAGAATTTAAGTTTAAAAGAAACTTTTTAATACCATAATTTTTCTGAGATCGTTTACCAAATTCAACGGTGTTTTTCTTTTGGAAAGATTTGAGCTTTTCCGAACAATAAGCTAATCGATGTCTAACAAATGGACTAATCTAAATTTTTTTTTTTTTTGCTTAACATTCGGTCTCTCTCTGACTGGCTACTCTCCCCTCTTCTATCATTCCCGTAACTCTCTCATTCCCTCTCTTCTGCTGCTCCTATTCTCTCCTCTTCTATCATTCCCATACCTCAGATTGTCCTGAATGAAGAATGGATTTTATAAACTCTTGGTTCTTTAAGGGACAGATGTTTTCATGGTTTGGAATGAGTATAAAAATATTCATCTGGTGTAATGGTATGAAAAGTGTTATGTTGTGTTGAAGAAATTTCAGTAATTTTGTTCGTTATGTTGTGGTCTGGGGGGGGACGTTTGTGCAGGACTTATTGATCGTCCTGCAGCATCTTTTTAAGACAGCGTACAGATGAGACATTTTTAGTTCATCGCTGTCGTTTATTTTTAAGAGATGTTCTATCTTTTATCATTTTAATTCTATTTTTCATCTGAGGCATGCAGGTACCTTTTTTATAGTATAGGTGGGCTTTCTGTACGCCGAATAAATGAGCAGCTCTTGGAACTCGGATGTGCCAAACTGGTGCAATTTTTAAGTTCGAGTAAAATGTATACATGAAATTAGACTCTCAGATTTGTGGTTCTCTAAAAACAATTTTCTTTTGGTTTTGATTTCTCCCTATCTGGAATGAGAAATAAAAATCTAAAAAACTTTTTTTTCTTTTGGGAAAGTCCTACTTTGTAGAAGTTTAAATTTTATTAAATAAACTAAGTTTTAAATTCTAATACATTCGTACCTAGAAAGGGATTTTTTTGTATTCCTGTGTGAAGAGATGGATAACAAAAAATGCACTTACAATATCAGTCGCAATTGATAATCTAATACTTTCCTTATTTTTCAATTAACATCATACAGAAACTCGATGCCTTATCAAGAATTGCTACACAAGTCCAATTGCGGCATCTTTTTATTCCTATAAATAAGCGTAGTTTGGCATATGCGCACTTAACCATTTCCATAACAGTCTCAAACTTTAATTTTAATACTTTAACTGAAAGAAAATCATGCCATACTGGAATTCGCAACCATCAAAAAAATATTGCTCCCTTCACAAATAGCACAAACTCCCTCGAGCAGTTTGAATGTCGCTATGTTTGTTTCATTGCATCAGACAAATCTTGTCTAGGATGTGAGGAACCTTTTTATAAACATTTTTTTTCAGCAGAGCTAGTTACTTTAAGCGGTGGGAGGAATTTTCATCCAGGAAATGGATTTTTTTAAATTCCAGAAAATCAGACCAATTAAAACCATGAGTTGTCTTAATTTTTAATTTTTAATTAAAAAGAATCCAGATTTGCCATAATCCTTTTCATATCTCCGTGGAAAAGTCTAATTTCGTGCTTCGATTGTTTGTACTTGTACAATGAAGACAAAATTCTTATCCATATATAGCGACACTGTTCAATCAGGTGCTTTGTTCAATCACAAAGCAGGTGCTTTTGCTTTTTTTTTTTTTTTTTTAAATCCATGTCAATTCCTGCTTATATTTACTATGACTTGACATTTTTCCCATATCCCTCGCATGTTGCTGAAGTCTTGAATTGGCACTGATGTAAATGGAATTATCGTCCGTGACTACCACTAATTCATCGGAAACAGTCAAGTTTCTATTGAGGTATTCCATGGTTCGTTTGTTAATATTGAGCTACTTCAGTATCTGGATTCCTTGAAAGATGGTTCCATTCGAAAATTTAATCAGATGCTGAGAATTGTGTGCGTCATACAAATGAAATTAATCTTCTAATTTCCATGGAACAACTCGAATTGCGATGTGAAGATCTCACGAAAGCTGTTGGTAGAGAATGGTATCGAATATGACCAAAAATTAAACCATTGCTTCTTCCAGAAATGTAAAGCGATACAAACTTTCAATTACCTTGCTATACACTAGCAGTACATTTGATTTCTCTCACATTTAGTGGTGTATTAAAAAATAATAATTTTATTACATTTTACGCATGTTCTGAGCAGCAAACTTAGTGTTGATTCTGTGTTTCGTGGTAAAAGGACCTTGACTAACTGATTGCAATGTTTTTTAATAAATCCTTTAAATTCATATTCTCAATTAGACCTGGATTTGTAGTTTGAACCATCGCAGGCTTTCATGTTAAACACGGCGTTTCCATAAAAGAAATTAAATCTCTTCCATGAGAGGCTAATTTTGACAAGTACTAGTCTGAAATTCGCGCCAGAAGAATATTTGAGAATTTAAAATTGTACATATATGCAAGATTTTGATAATAACTTTCAAAATAAAACCTTGCTCCAAATGATTTTAACTCTTAATACTAGATTCTTTAGTGCTCTTTAAGTTCATCCACTATTTCCATTTCTGATCATTAAATTTCTAGGAATGTTTTCGAAATGTGTCTCCCATTAAATGGGAGACAAATACGCAAGTTTTCCAGTGCATGTGTACATCGTTCCTCACATCCTGTGTAGCAGCGAATTTTGATCCTATTCCTCTTACATGAATAATTTAGGGTGATTAATGACGTCATCCTGTTACTATTAACCAGTTAGGGTGGGATTAAAGGTCACAGTAGACCATGACTGGGTGCAGTCACAGTGCATTCTGAAGTTAGCCGATCACTTAAAATGCTAGTATGGGTAAATTACCATTTTTTTCCATAATAAATTCACATTTTGAAATGTGAAAATCGGGATATGAAGTGAAGCAATATGGGCGATGCGAGGCGCCCTTTTTGGATAGGGGATCATATGCTGCTGTCGTCACGGATAGCCTTAATTGGCACTGTTTGTGGGCCATCCTGTGGTTTGAGCGTGTAATCATGAATGGGAAATCATGGATTGCCAGGGAGTTGCAAGTGTAGTTATCAATACAATTTGACGGCAGAAAGTTGAATAAAACTTCGTGTTTATTTTATGCCCATTAGCTATTGAATTAGAAATAGCTCGTGTACACAGATGGCACGATCTTTTTATGTTGATGTTCTTGTCGGTTGGTGGCAACACTTGCTAAAGTTGCTAGATTTCAGTGATTGAAACTCTTAAAATTCAGTGTACTCTCAACAGATATGGGCACCAGTGTTTTCTGATACTCAATATTTGTATGTTGTCAATAAGCAGAGAACTGATCAATGAGTAACCAGAGCAATTTCATAAAACTGACTTGCTCATCTGCTGTGCTAAGAAGGAACTTAAATATTTCAAATTGGAATTTTGAACTGGGTTTTTTTAAATGAACCCATCAAAAGTGGATGGCCTAGAAAAATTTCGTGTTAAGTCTGAGGGTTGTTTTCATATTTGAAATAATACTTGCTCCGGTTCAATAAGAAAATTGTTCGTTACTTACCAATCTTCGTGGACTGCAATCAAATAACTGGTCACAAAATATTTGTTTCCATAAGTATTGGAAGCACAGCTTCATCTTGTGAATGGGGGAGAATGATTACGGCTAAAGATAGTATTCCTTTTGTCATCTGATAATTAAATGCTATTTTCACAATACTCTTAAATGTATACCAAATTAGACTATCAAACTGAAAAAATCTTCCATTTTTCGCATGGAAATCTTCAGATGTTTGGTTTCAACTAATCCCATAATACGGGTAGCTCGTAATTCATGTCCTATGAATAACAGATGCTGTCGGTATCATGCGATTTTGAGTGTAAATAACTTTGCAGCTCAACAAGACAGCTGTGCGTTCATGAGGTTAAACCTATTTTGAGAATAGAATCTCCGAGGTCACAAACTTGTGTTGTAGGTAACCCAGGATATCATTCCATCGTTGTCTCAAATTTTTCCCAATTGTCTCCTGTTCTGAATATACCACTCTTTTTTTTTTTCCCTGCGAAACAATGACAGAACAGACGCAATTATCTCGCTCTTCTAGATGTAACAGAAGTTTATCTGATTTGAATGTACATACAAGTACATCATTTTATATTAATCTATCCCGTTTTCTTGAAATACACATCGAAGTAGGCGACATGTTTTGTTTCTCAATCCATCAGTGATATGGGTTACATCTTGTCATGTCTGAAGTTTTATTGGTCTAATATGCTGTATTTAAGCAAGTATATGGGCATTTGGAGCATATGTTCCAGTCTTTTGGCCATAATTAGTGACATTGATATGTACACATCTAAGCTTCAGCATATCCCTGAAATCATATTTGATAATTTTTCCCCCTCCTACCAACAGCTGTTGCTGTTATCCAATACCCAAAAACTGTTTTCCGACTTTTTTCTTTTTTCAGGTAAAATGAACCCATCAGCAAGGTAATTTTGCCTACTTGAGCAATTTTAAATAAAATTGCTTTAAGCAAGAAATTTTGTTTTTATAATGAAGTGCATCTATAATATCAAATTTCAGAAATTATTTTCATATTTCGTTTATGTATTAGTCTTTATTTGTTAGGTCGCTTTGAACCAATTAGAGGAAGCGTAGCGGCACCAACTGGTCGATGCTGTAATTGTACCGTGGGCGATTTATTCCACCCTTAAGTGTGCAAATCGGGTGTGTAGATGGGCATTATAGGTGTGACCATCAGGAGATCAAACTGTTCCTGCCTTCAGATAAACTCTGGATAAAGGACTATCTGTTGCAGACGTCATCGTAGGGTTTGAATGTGGAATTATGGGGCGATTGATAGGATATTAAGTGTTTCAATAGGCGGTAGCCTATGATTTTACTAAATTTTAATCCTTGCTCTCAACTTTAATTCTCATGCAGTAACTTCAGTGTTATTCCCACAGATGACTCCATTTTGATGTTCTCTTTTCAGTAGGTGGCTGCAAACTTTCAAAATTTTCAGTGATTCTGTTCCTGTAATAACTTCTGAAATCTTAGTGTATTAACAGTCTACAACAAACATTCTTTGTTTAACGAATTTTTCTGTTTCCTCTACATTTGTAAAGGATGCAGAAAAATTAATCAGAATAAGTAATTTTATACACAATTAAGATTTATAATCTTGTGATTATAATTTGTCAAATTCTAATCAAGTGAACAATTATGTTCTAAGATTTCAAATGAAAACAATATATTCACGAATGAATGACACATCAGCTTTGTTTAAAAAAAATTTTTTTATCTTGAAATATAATTTGAATAGTGGAGAAAAATTCTTTGGCATTTACCTATTGGGAAAATATTAAACATGTCCGATTGGTAGACTTTGCTACCTTTTTTGTAGAAGACAAATATGAACAAACTAAAAGCAATCACCTGCTGTTATTACAAAACCACGACTTTGTCATGGAAAGTTGGTAGCTATAAATGACATGGTGGTATGTTTTTTCAGCGGTATCAACGTAACTGAGTTAACACTTCAGAACTAGTTATGAAACAGTGCACATGATAAACACAATGTGGAATGAGATTTCTTAGCTTTTCATGCGTGATTCGAGTTGATTCCACCGCTGAAAAAAGTAGCTTCTTTTTTCCCTTTTCCTATGATTCTTTGGAACGTAAAGATGTTTTTATTAACCGTATCCAGTGATTTTCTAAAATGGAAACCAAATGTTCAGTGGAATTCCACACGAGAAAAACAGGTCGATGCGAAGTTGCACTTGCCAGAATTCACATTTCCAGAGAATTCAATAGTTTGATTCTACATATGGTTTTTTCGTATGATTAGATTATGACTCTTCTATATAGCCTGGCGCTTCTCACTTTGAAATCGTCATTTGCTAGAAAAAAGCAGCCCCAAAATATTGTTTTCCGGTCAAAAACGTTAATGATGGTCCTATGGTTTCTCTAAAACTAGACGGTAGTGAGAAACTGCATTCACAAAACATTCTTGAGCCTCATGTGTCCATGACATTTAATCCTGTAAGTGTCGCCTTCACTGGATATGCTGAGAAGTCGACTATGTCGATCACAAAGCAGAAAAGATTTCTTTAGAAAAATCTAAGACCCTTCAACAAAACTAAGATTCTCCATTAGTTAAGTTGCTCTAATTTCAAGCAGTGTCTCATGAGTCCAGTGCTATGATTACTAGAAAACAAAGAATTGGGCAGTTCCAGATTTTCTCAATCCAAGTCTTGGCTTTCTACAGTTTGAATGGCATTATTACAGGAGAATGCCTGATTAATATAGAGGGATGTAGCAGCATATTTCAATTCTGATTCTAGTAACAAAAACAACGTGACACAAAGTATTTTGTTTTTGATCACTCGGAGACTTCCAATTCTGAAATGTCAATTAGCATTGCAATATATTCAAACAAGTTTTTTTTTTTACTTTTGTGGTGAAACGTTTTTTTTGACATTTTATTTAATTTAATTAAATAATTAAAATTAAATTTAAATTTAAAAAAATTAAATTTCTGCCCCGCATGACCTCTCTCATACGCCTTTCAGACAGATTGCGCTGAACGGTTTGCTCCTCATGTCAGCGCGGATACAGACTTAACATTTTTAGAAGTGCTTTTCATTATTTTACTCTTTGTACGCAATATTAATTTTTTTCCCCTTTCATGCAGCTCAGCAGATGGACCTATTGGAAAGGGTGTTTTTATACTTCATAAACATGTGAAAAGCCAAAGCTGAAAACGCTGAATTCAAAATCTGAATTGTCATTAGTCCGAATGGACGATAAGATTTCTTTAAACACCTTAGTTTTGTAAGATTTGTGATCAAAGGATCAATGATCCTGCCTAATAGGAACAGCCAGCATAGTACAAAACCAGTTTTCTTCGACTAAAGTTTGTTGCACATTTCAGTCATGATTTTGCTGATGTTAGGATTTTACTCTGGATCGGCATTAGCTTGTTAAAAGATATTAACTGAAGAGATGGCGTATTTGAATCGATCATTGGAGTTGTGAATACACAATATTAAGCTCTCCTACAGGTAAGATACGGAAATGGAGATGTAAAAGCAACGCCTGTTGAGTCAGTGTGCTCGGGAATAAATAGTTTCCAATAACCCTGCGATTCTGAAACGTGTGATTTCTATGCTGCCCTTGACCTGGGGAACTAATTCGTCTAGAATGAGTTTGGATCAAACTAAAGCAGGTTTACGCCTTTCACAATCTACGCTGATTCATTTTTTTAATTTTATCCTGATTTTCACTAACAATCCTTGGTAATGCTATGTTAGGTGCTTGAAAAATTTGTTTTTTTGACTGCATATCCCTTGAAGTTAAAGGTATGGATGAACCTTGAATAACTGATTTCTAATTTTGTACATATTACAAGGCATTTAAGTCAGAGTTGCATGTTAGCATTTGTGTAGACCTAAGCTAACTGCATGTCTGTAGTCTGAGTGACAGTTGGGCAACTTGCAGATCTGTTCTTCTCTAGTGCCATGTAGACATGTCTGAGTCCGAAGCAGACAGTCGAAATCGTTCTCTCCTCGTAATCATTTTCCATAATAACATTCCCATAATTCAGTTAACATTGTCGCTCTTTCATATTCTCACCATTCCTCCCATTATAATTTAGTTCGACTCCTGATACCAAACGCGCCTCCCTTTATAAATATCCAATTTTTCCTCTCATTCCAGAAATCCAAAAACTCGCATCTATTCTGTCTACACGGCCTACGCATCGAATCGTTTACCGTTATAGTCCTTGGTAATTCATTTCCATCATATCTAGGTAATATACTAACGAATTTTACTTTCTCACTTCTTCCAACAGTCTTTTCATATCCTCTCTCATACTGAATTTATCGCTAGTTAAGTCACTTGTGCCTACCAGAATTGCCTCTTTTTTTTTTTGTTTTTCAATTTCGTGCGTTATATTTTTACTCTTTGCTCCGAGGAAAACTTAATCAACAGAATGCTTTGATGTTCACCATACCAAATATCATAATCAGCGTTAGCTACCAGATTCCATAGCTTGCTTTTTATTCTGCTGCTTAATTTTCTTTTCTGATGCTCATTCAAACGCCGATCGAATTTCTGTAATTCCCTCGTCTGTCTTACTTCGCTATTTTGGAAGTTGATTCATTTTCAATAACCTCCTCAATATTCTCCTTAGTGGGACCAGCAAGCCTTATTCTCGACTTTGCTTTTCTTAACGTTACATTTCTTGTGCGTTTTGGCGCCATTTCGAACTATTTAATATAGCAATATCGTAAATTTTATTTTATGAAACATTAAACCATACACTAATATACTATATCACCTTGTTTAAAGGGAAACAGAAAAATCAATGTAACCTCGAACCCAATGTCCTTGACATTGTAGCCTACGAAGATATCATGTTCTCTTCTCACATGCCACGAGAGTGAACTAATTCAATGCTACTCTAGTTGAACACAAAGCTCCTTCAGCTTCAGAGAAGCTGAGATTTTCCAAAAATGTATGACAGCTGCCATCTATCCATAGAACCTAAGTTCTGGTCATTCAGATTGGAGAAAGGGTTATTGCCATACACCTGAACAGTTCTATAGAGAAATCAAATATTTTATTCGACGTCTCATTTTTTTATACTTCGGGCATTTATGAACATTATATAGAAAAACCATTGTTTATTTGGATTGATGCTGTTCTGTCGAAGGTTTTATATCAAATTTTTGTGTAGATTTTTGCCATGAATTAATACACATCTCTCGTTCTAGTGAAACGTATGCTGCCACCTATCGAAAATATGCCTGTTTCCTTGCCAATTCATGATTTCGCACTCAAACCATAGGATGACATCACCCAACATCAGTTCCCAAAGCTATCAGGGTACCGCAAGCAACAGTTTCCCATCACGAATCATTCTTCCTTCCCGCCACCTCAACGGTCTCATGACCCACAATGCTTACACTGGGAAATGGCAGCCTGAATTACCTAATACCCACTCAAACCATGGGCAGAAGCCTTCTGATGGCAATTCCCAAACAGTAACGTTAAATGTCCTTAATTCCATACCTGCTTTCTCCTTCCCCTGTTTGGTTCAATTATTAAGAGACCTCCAGGAAGTGAAGTATGTATCGAGGGATGCCGCATACTACTCGCTCCTGTCACTTATTCTTGAATTTATTGACACTATTTGCACTCGCAACATCCAATGGCAACCCATTACACATTACCCTATGAGAATAAAATCAAGCCCTCACCCCTTCTGTGATTAGGTAACCAATATTTGTCAAAAGCATTAGCAAAATCGAAAAGTATTATGGTGCATCCATTCATTCTCAGCTTCCAAAGATGCCCTCTTGTCCTTTCACCACCCTCCATAAACTCAAATGCCATCAACTGAAATCCTGTATTATCCTTTCAGAAGTTTCTTAATCACATCACCCCTGTTTACTAGTGTCTGCAGTCTACAAATTCTCAACCTGTCTTCGTAATCAGTATTCTATAATCCTGATGTCATTTTAAATACTCCTTTGCACTCTCTCTCCAATAATCAGAATCGCAACAGAAACCAGTAGACCAGACCTGCACACAATAGTCCAAGTGAGATCTTATTAAAGCTTTGTAAAGAGCAAAATGACATCCTTATCTTTGTATTTTAAAGTTTGTTTCAGCATTGTAATTATCTTTTGAGTAGTTGTATTTGCATTCTTTGCTACATGGCCCCTGAACTTCAACTTCCTATCTATTAACACTCCAAGATTCCTAACCTCATCGGTTTCGAGCATAATCCCACGAATATAATACGACATTGGATATCTAATCACGTCGAAGTGATTAAATATCCAATATTTGTCAAAAGCATTAGCAAAATCGAAAAGGATTATGGTGTATCCATTCCCTTTGTGGTTCAATGGTAACATTGTTACAGCATGTGGTCAAGTTACTAAAACATTACCTTCCCTTAGTAAACCCTTGTTGCTCAGTGCAAAGTAGAGATTCACTGTCAACTCATTTCTGAATGCAAACCCTAACCAGTTTTTCCAAAATCTTAAACACCACTCCTGAGATACTAATTGGTCGATAGTTGGATACATCTGTTTTTGCACCACCCTTATGCATTGGAATTGCCATACATTCCTGCGAAATCTTTCTTGTTCTGAGACTCATTAAACAGCCCTGTGAATGGAATAGCCAGTTCAGCTGAGCACTTTTTAGCACGTGCTATTTTCCCATCACCCCCTATTGCTGAATTCTTATTCTGTTTGTGCAACAGCTCTAATACTTCGTCTTCATAATACATCTGCGTTTCTTCAACTAATGAAGAGGTAGTAGTGAGCTCAATGTCACGTACACAAGGTTGATACCATTTTTAACAAAATGGGCACTCATTAGTTGAATAACTTCTACATCTGTTACCCTCGTGCCATCTGCATTTAGAAGAGCTATTCTTTCATATTAATTCTTTCTTTTACTTGCAGCACATCAATAGAATTCTTGGCGATTGCCTTTGGCACGCGGTCAGTTTCTTTTTCATACTCAGACTTTGCTTCCCGTACAACAGTTGACTATTCTAGTCTGCTGCTTATAATTTTATTAATGCACATTATCCCTATGCACGCTGTGTATTCCTTCTGCATCTTTTTCTTACGAATATCTTGCTTAAGATTACATTCATTTGACACCATCCATTTGTCTCCTACCCTATTTTTATTCGAACTCTTGGCACACACTCTACTATCGAATCATTTAAGCATTGTTTATATGCTTCCCATGCGCCGTCGATATTCTTCTCATCCATCAACCGATCCCATTCCACTGAACTTAATATATTCTCCTCAGTAGGTCATAATTTCTTACTTTGTTGTTCAGTATTTAACCTTTTCTGATTGGAACGTTCATAAACTAGGTACTTACCAAGTGAGTACCGCATAATCGCTGTCACCAACCAAACGCAGAATAGTTATTTCTTTAAATGAAACTCCTTCTGACACTATAATCAATCTAAAATTCTTTGACCCCGAGTTTCTTCTGTCACATACTGCTTGAGGAAGCTGTCTCGCAACAGCTCAATAAATGAATTTTCCTTCTCACGAGAATCTACTGCTACCCTATAAATATTTGGATAATTAGTCTCCCATGTTACTCTTTTCTAGCTCATCTTTTCTATTTGGGATGCATTTCTTCATCACTAGCAACTGATCCACCAGATCTTTAACACCCCACTATGCAATCAATCTTGTTAGTTTGAAGCCATCTGGTGGGAGGTGTAAACTCACTGCCACATGAAATATTGTTAGTAGTACTGCTATCATAGGTCTCAACTCTAACTGGATTCAAGTCATCCGATATCATTAGCAGCATTTCCCCCCCTTCTCTCTACACTTCCTAGAATAGTGTACCCTTTGCACTTGATACCAGTTAATGTCTGATTCTGATAGCGAGGTCTCACTAATACCTACAATCTAAGGTCCCAACATTGACTAAGACAACAAACTCGACCCCTTTATTTCTGATCCCCGTAGCATTCGTGTGCAGACATAATCTACCTGCGTGTTCTTTTGTATACTCTTGTCTTCATGACAGTTGGACAACTTGCAGATGTTTTTCTTCTCTAGTTGCTTATACTTGTAGACATCCTCGCACACGTTTGATGGGACAAAAACTTGCACTCGCATCCGCACCATTTCGCTTTTTATAATTTAGTTTCCCTGATTCTGTGTTAGGTCTCATACAGTTATTAGTTTTTCTAGAATCCTGATACTAATCCGATCTTCCCTCAAACTTGCTCCACACATCCAAAAACTCGCATCGAATCCTTTGCCATCTTAATTCATTTTTATCATGCCGAGGTCAAATACTATTTTCACTTTCTCAATCTTGCCTTTTCGAACGACCATTTCATGCCCTCTCTCCTCTCAGTATGAGAGGACATGAAATAGAGGACATAATGAATTAACGTAAAAAAAAAACGTAGCACTACTTAATTCACTAGTATCTATAATTACGATGTCGTTTACTTTTCTTTTCTGTTTTCGAATTGCTTCCTTTCTATTAATTTTCGCTATAGGAAAACGATGTTATAACGCTCATCTACAGCATGTTTTATTAGTCACCACACCAGATAACATCTCTTTTTACTACGAACGTCACTTAACTAATTTCCGTTACTTCCTGTTTTCGTGCTTTGTTTCTTATTTTTCTGCTTAATTTTCTCCCAATGCTCATTTAAACGCCTCTCGACCTTTTGTAATTCCTGCGTCGTTTCTCTGATCTGCTTTAATTTGTTATTTTGCAGGTTAATTCATTTTTATTAACCTCCTTCATAACCTCGTTAGTTGGGCTAGCCTTGTTCTTGCCTGCGGTGCTCTTTTTAGCATTACTTTCCTTGTGCGTTTTTGGAGCCATTTTAAACTTATTGTTAAAAAAAAATCTGAAACGTTATAAAATACTAAATACACTAAAATATTAAACACAAAAAAAATACACTAAAATATTAAACACAAAAAAACGGACAAAACTCTAATTTTATAAGAGGGCTAAATTCACCGACCAACCACAATGTATCCTCGAATATATTATCAATGACTCCATTGCTTCCACTTGTGCTCCCGCCACCAATACTCCAATTTAATTTGATTCAGTTTTCTGATATTCATCTCCATTTGATTGTAATTAATGTAGTTCTGATATTGTTTCCAGTTTCCAATTATGTTGGAGGGAACTTGCTATTACTGCATTATTCTGATTGAGTCTGGTAACTGTGGGATGTCAGCTGCAAATGGCTGAGGGGATAGCTGGGAACCATGGGGATGCCTGCTTTTCCTACTGATCTGATTCCTACAGCTTTATTTGGAAACTGCGATCGTTAAGGTAGGATTTGAGTATGATAAGTTCTATTGGGAATTTGGCCTTCAGGATGAGTTCGGAAAGAAATCGACTCTGCCGTTTTGTCCAATACTTCGGTAATGTCAAGCAAGCTAGTTCCTCTGTAGCTTCAAACTCTAACCCAAACTAATGGTCTCCACTATTCTAAGAATTTTTTGTTCATCAAAGTGGTTTTTTTACGGATAGACTAGATCCTTGAAGGGATTCTTTGGAGTGAAAGTATAAATCTTTGCTGCACTCATAATTGAAACAATGTTCATTGTTATTGAATGGCCCACGTTCAATTTTGCTAAAGATCTCATCTTGGTTGTAGGGCTTTCCAGTTTAACTGGAACGCCATGTTAACTGCTTGTGCATTATGGCTATGTGTGGGAGGCAATCACACTGAAGATCTTTAGCGAAGTTGACAATCTCGTGTACCACAGGATGGCAGTTGGATAGTTTCATTTTACCGTGGAACACCCATGATATATATTTCATGGAGAAGAGATGAAAAGTAGTTTAGCTTGCAAGTAGAATTACTTACGCTATTAATAATTGCGTTATGTTGTGCATTTCTTCCATGTTGAAGATTCCATCTTACGCCTACAACTTTATTGGAAAGTTGAGCAACGATCCCATGTACCACAGTATTTAGATGTGAAAGAATACTCTTTTAGTGAGAGCACTTCTGTGAAACCCATCCGAGTATTTACTTTCCAGGAAATTAGATCTGCAAGGCTGTTTGGATTAGTTTCTTTGTTGTTGCCAAAGGTTTCAGAAGTGCTGTAAACCCTCGAGTTTACAGCACTATTGGCCATCTTGGACTCGACCGAAATCGGGATTGTGTCCTTCTGTTGGACCTTAAAATCGGTATGTGAGACCACCGTATCGACGTTCATTTTCAATTGAAATGGTTTCTTAGCTGACGGGTTGGTTCGTTTCAGTGGTCTCTGATGCTGCCCGAGAGTACGTATGACAACCATTCGTACCTTCGAGCAGTGATTTTGGTCTGACAAATGTCTCCATCTGTAGTAAATTTAAACTATTCGCTGATGAATGTGGGAGAATTCCATTCTTCCTCCTCCAAAGTGGAGAACTTGCGCAATGCACGAGGATTTATTCTAGCTCTGTGCCTGCATTTTTGCTGGAAATGCAAATCGAATAACACTTCCAATGAGCCGTGTAAGAATGGCGATCCGAATCTTTATTCGTTGCTCAGCTAGGTGTACTGCCAGAAGTAAACCTTGGCTCATTTCTGTAGGATCTAGAAAGTATTTTTCCAGTGATTTGTTAATTGTAACCTTCTACAATCATATTCGTTTTTTCTTCAGATCAGTAAGTCAAGATGCCATTAGCAAACGTAGCATACTTGGATTATGTTGGATACCTATTCAGTTTTGTAATAGGTGTGGTAATAAGCGATCTCTCACGGTGCCATCCAGGAAATCTGAGCGTCATCGACTGAGGCTATTATACATCACTCCTTTCAACTCACTAGATGCACTTACCACTTTAATAGAAAACTATTCCACTCATTTTCTGGGGAAGAAATCTCGCCCTTACGTCTTTCTCAGCCAAGAAGAAACTAAATTTCCCCGTGTTCTCACCACCGGCCATATGATGAAAAATGTCATCAGACGATATCATGTAAAACCAGAACCCATAGTCCTCACTCAATCTACCTCAATTCTTAAATCACTAACTCTCCTTTGCGCTCTTTCCACTTTATCCTCCTGAAACCCAGGAGACGATCTGCACACAGTAGTTAAGGTTTGGTCTTACCAAGGCCTTGTGAAGATCCAAAGTGCTTTCCTTATCCTTACATGTCAAGGTTCGCTTCAACATCGCAATTATCCTGTGACCTTTTGAACTTCAAATTCCTATCCACGATTACTCTAAGATTCCTACCCCCAATATAATAAACCATTGGAAATCTCGCCGTATTATCAATTTTCTTAGATTTTAATTGATTACCTGGTTATCAGAAGTTCGGTGCTTTCCTGCCTGTTATTGTAAGCTTTTTATTTTAAGTTTCTTAATTTTTCTAATTCCTTTTTCGATTGGGATATTTTTAGTGTCCGATTATCCTCTGACACTGCTGCAACAATTCTGCTAATAAAGACAGTTCTCCTCAGTAACCAACTCAATCAGTGGTCAGCAAACAATTTCAGCAATTTGTATATTTCGCGCATTAAGCGCTGGTCACAAGGATTGGGTGTGAATTTTAGTAAAAAAAAAGTTTTATAAACGAAGTACTAAGCGTTATAGGAAACGTTTTCTTATAAACGAATATGAACAAATATAATTGATATTGCAAACATTTAAATAGCAAATTTCTATATAAATCATAAGTATGGAAACGACGCAGCATAAATGATAAAAATGTAAATTATAAAAACGTACGTACAAAATGAAACAATAGAAAAATTTTGTAAACTGCAATTTCGATGACCGAGTTGGTTTTGTTTTACCTTCTGCACAGGATAACTAAACTTAGTTCCTAATTGAACTTGTACGCAGACACATGACTCAGAATTCATGTTTTCTGAAAATTTAGAATGCAATTCTTTTGAGAAAATGTTCATATCTGCTGTAACCATGTGTTTTGGTAATTAAATTCGAATGCCGATTTGACGAGGGATAACACAATTGGTACAAATGTTATTTTTGTCATTTTTACTACAATGACATAATTAGGAAATGAAAAAATTGCAAATATTTCAAAATCAAGTGGACAAGTTTTTCGCTAGAAAAACAAGTGTAAAACTTAGTTAACTATAGTTTTTACTAATATTACAAAGCTACAATTCACTTTTTGCTGTTTAGTACTTCGTAGGTCCTCTTGCCTTTTTATTACAGCTTAGCATTGATAAAAATTCATTTCCTGATGGATGCAACTGTCAATTTATAGTTCCATAACCTTGTAATGGCTTCTTGGAACTCCAGAAGTGTTTTCGGCTTCTGTATTTCACTCTCCATTTGGTACCACGAATTTTCAATGGAGTTGAGTTCTACACTCTCTCCTGGCCAGGGTGGTCGCTGAAACGAGTGTTCATTCAGTCCCTTATTAACCTGCAACAAAAATCAATGCTAAAGTACTAAACGCAATTTGTATGGTACATCTTGGGTTAATAGCATTATTGCCCTTTTGTCTGAGACAAGGGGCAATCATTCTGCAAGATGTAGTTCGTCGTAATGAATAACTGGTCTGACAGTAGGCAGCAATTCTAAAATATTCTGTTAGTTGTGCATTCACTGAACCAAACAAACTGCTTGTGAAGTGCAACCACACCATAGTACCATGCAGCTCCCGATCTGGTTGGTGGGGAATTTGACCCCCACGACTTATTTTTACCCAATCGTCATCGAACTGTCTGCTGTCGGTACCCTGCAGGTTAAACGTTTCTTATCAGTAACAAAATATTGTTTTCCACTGATCAGGGGACTATGTCATGCTCTTTGCACCGATTTAACCGAACCACTATTTTATTTTTTGTAAACAAGGGCTTTTTAGCGCGCCTGACTATCAGTCCCTGTTGAGTGAGTCTTCACAGCTGCTTGCTGCAATTCCTGTTCTTTCCAGTCCCGTTTTAGTTCTCCAGATGACACCTAATGTTTAAGGCAGAGCCGCTTTAGACTCGATCTTGGCGTAGTGTAGACAGTTGCTTTCTTGCTGTCTCCTTCAGCAGATCCAGTTTGCTTCGCTTTCAAAAACAGCCAGTACATTATGCAGTTGTGGAATTAGAGATGATGCAATACAACGAAATATGTAATAATAAACCAAGGAAATTGATCACTAAACTCTATAAGGTGATGCAGTTTCTATGATCATGAGTATACATTGCTCGGAAAGTAACTGACACATAACGTGAGGAACTAACACCCATAGCGCGCACCTTTAATAAAATATAAGGCCTCCTTTGGCTGCGATGAATGCAACAATGCGATCAATGGGAATTTTTGCCCAATATTCCTTTAAGCATGTAATGAGGTCCTAGACTGTGGGGAACATCTGTTGACCTCACCCGATGCTCCAGTTCATCTGATGTTTAAGAGTTGATCAGGGCTCTATGGAGGCCAGTCAATTCTGTTAACGTCCAGAAACCACGCAGTAGAAACCATTGCATTGTCCGGAATGCTCCGATACTTCTGATTTCAATGTTCGTGGTACCACAAACAGAAGTTAGACCAAATCAGGAGAAACGGAACCATACCATCGCCCCACGACCGCCGAATTTCATAGTCGGGGTTATGCACTCTTATCGGACATTAACCGTCTGCTCGATAATGGATGTAGTTTAATTCGTCGTTCCACAATACGACTTTAAGTTTCTACGTCCCTCTGTACACGCTCGCTGACCCACTGAAGACGAGCTTCGTGTTAATTCGGGTAATTACAATGTGTAATACAAAATCTAGAAATTTCTATTCGAATTAGACCCTGATGTGCAGGCCTTGTATTTCCTAACTGAAATGTTCAGAATCACTAAGGCATTCACCAGTTCTTTATGTAAGAGAAAGTACTTCTCTCCTGGTGATTCTACTTAATCCCCCCCCCCGACCTTTCCTCTTCATGAGTTTTGTTGCTCTCACCCACAAAAGGTTAGTTGCAAATGTATAATACATTTTTTACTGTGGGTGGACTAAAGATTTTGATTTTATTTTTTAGTCCGGAAGCTGTGGTCTAGACGCCAAAGGTACTTTTTCAAGCAACTTCAAGGGTAAACAGGGTGGTGGTCTTACACCATCAAATAATTAATCCGGCCTAAACAGGCATCCATTCCCACAGCGGGATTTGAACCCCACAGCCTGTTGAAGGATGAAAAGATGACCTACGCTATCAATCAGGCCAGCAATTCATGTCTAACAAATTAACTTTGATTTCTGTGAAGAGATATTTTGTCTGGCAACCCTACAGTCATTCATTTGTTTCGGTGCTATACTGGGTGTGTTGAATCTTTCAATATACATTAAATCGAATGCTTCGTGGATCTTCTATTCTGCTAGATGTGAAGAGTAGATGTACATGACTATTTTGGCCTATTAAGTTTGAGAATTTTACTCTATTTCATTGAAGAGTAGAAATCGGTAAATGTAGCCGTTCTAATAGTGCAAAGAAATCAGTATGAAACGATAACCTTTCAAAACATCTTGATTCGTATTACTTGCAATCAAACTAAGAACAGATGAGTGAGTCTCGTTTATTTCTGAAATATGGTATTTAATTTCCGAAAAACTAAATATTTTGCAGCGCAAAGTGAAAATAGTTTGAAATTTTTTCAAACAAGAGCCTGTGTAACTCAGTAGAAGTGGCGTTTGCATTCTACAGCGCTTGACCCGCACGAACTAGGATTTGGTGGTTCAAATCTAGTCGCCGACTAGAAATTTTTCTAAGCCTTTTTTCGGCCGGTTCCAGAGTTAGTAGATCTCTGGCACGCGCTAGCGGGTTTTTCATCCCGTAAACTCGAGAAAATCGACCATAGAGCCCACACTATTTTCAGACATTAAAAATATTGTGTTAGGGTTAGAGACCACGAGATGGCGGCACTAGCTTGCCGCCGCCTTCACTGCATATCGGTTAATCAGTAATAGCCTTGGGCCAGCTATCTCTCTGATTGGCTACCAGTGGAGATTGAACTGCCCACTCAGTCTCCAAAAGTTAGATAGGGTAAACGGCCCCGCCTACTCCCTTACAGGAACAACATAGGCGTTAGTTGATTTTTTTTCTTCAAACTTCGTCAGAATATCGTGCTTTTCAAGATACAGTAGGAAAGATCATTTGCAAGTTAAACTAGACAATAAAATAGTCTTAAATAAAACTTGTCTGATTGGCAAGACAATGTTAACTAAAAGAAGAAACAGTTCGAGATAACAGATTCGCATAACTAATTGCAATGTTCAGTGAATATGCAATTCTTTTTGCATTCAAAATTGAGTACGAATTGAATTGCTACACGGTTGATAACGGATCTCACGAACAAGTTATGAAATTAAGCTGCGCTACAAACAGCTGCTTTATGCAATTTAGTTTCATATCAAGTATTTCCACTCGGAAATGAATCTAAAACCTTTCTACGATGCGAAGAAAGGAACTATTTTGGAGGAGGGATCGAATCTTCAAGAAATATCCAAAGAGTATTAACGGAACAGGAAAGAAATGATTGCAGCCAAAACGAGTACGGTGTCTAAAGCAATGCAGAATCGGCAAGTCGTTTTTGTCGAAAATAAGCATGCTGACCGGAAACGCCACTGTTTAAGGCACAGCATATTGGCCATTTACTAAAAGTTGAATTGGCTCCCCATCATCTTGCTAATACTTGTCCTCATGACTATATTAAGTAGACACTTAATAAATTTTATCCTTCGTTGCTCTATCTCCCAAATCTGATTCCACATAGGCAGTTTACAAGGCATAAGAATGTCGAAGTATTCTTCCACAAGATAACTGAGATATCTTGTTGGGATTTAATATTCGCATGAATTAGTTTTAGAGGCTTTGACAACACTGCATTCTTCAATCTGATAATTGATTCCCAAAAATTTTGAAACTGCTTTATAGCATTCAAACCAGTTCCATTTTTTCTGAAAATGGCAAGTCAAGATGTAATATTTGCCGTATGCCGAAAATAAATACGTCGCAATTAAATGTGCCTAAATAACTCCAGAGGATTTTTCTCTAGAGTATCACTGCATCAAGCAATAAGGAAGATAAAGATTTTTTTTAGAATGTCGTAATATTATATTTTACAGAGAATATATGCAACCAATAAATCTTGTCCGTACACATGATTATAAAAAAATTCACCATGTACCTTAATTATAAAGTGTAATTCCAGCTATGGTATCAGTTGCATTCAAAACTGAGCGCGTGAATAATGAATGCTTGACTGGGTTTGTTAATAAATCCTACTGATCCACAGCTTCTGTCTATTGCTGGACGAATGCTTCGATTTTGACCGCTCTAATCTTGTATTTCTCCGCTCTAAATGTTCAGCATCATTATCTCAACCCTATCTTACCACTTGTCTACCTGGTTTGCGATGATCATTTCTTGGTATCAACTCGGTTTGTCCATCTCGCATTCTCATGTCCTACCAAGAACAATTTGTTCATTTATCACGAATGAATGTCCATTACCTTTTTTTTTACTTTCTCATCCAAGTATCTAATCGGCTTATTCCCAAAAAGACCTGAATGTTTTTTAGTTTCTCTAGGTATTTTTAGTCGCTCCTGGTTTCACTGCTAGAGGTCATTGTTGGGAGTACACACTGGTTGATCTTTCTTTTTAGGCAGTTCGTAAATTTCTTTTAAATATCTTTCTATTAGGGTTACATTTTTTCGTCCTGTTCCAGCTGAAGTTTCAGGTTGATAGTTGCTTATAATTTATCCCAAATCTTTGAACTGTTTCAATCTGCCTTTTTGATTTATCCTGTTTTCGTTCTGGGATATTTTCACTAGATCTATATTTGCAGGCCTCTCTCCAAACTTAATTTAATTCACCTGTTCCAGTTCTTGATGCTAGTAGAATATCAGCGAATCGTAGATGACAAGTATTCTGCGCCAATATTCAGCTCTTTCCTCCCAGTTAATTTTTCTCATTGCATATTCAGGGTTGTAGCAAAGAATTGAGTCCCTTTCCGACTTTTATTTTCCGTTTAAATTTATTCTTGGTGAAACTTCATGAATTAATGTTAATATAAATATTGTCTATTCCTATGGTTTAAAAGCTTCAGGCATCTTACATACTTGAGTCGGAGGCTTTTCCATAATATATGAAAGCCAAAGAAATTAGTATACTATATTCTTTTCTTACGCCAATTACTTTAATGCTTGTAAATGATCTAAAGTTGAAGGATGTTCTGTGAAAGCTGTCTGTTCTTTTTATTGGAAATTTTAATATTCGTCCATCTAAATAAATTTTTTTTGTATAAAAAAAAAAAAAAAAAAAAAACGAAGGACTAGGAGAAGGTTATAGGTCTAATTTCACATCAGTTTTATCACCATTGTTAGATCCCCCCCCATTATTTCAGCTTTTAGGAGTTTCTCCTGTCTTATACTCCGTATATAATTCTAGACAAGAGATTTCTATTAGTATTCCATCAATTGCATTTCATTAGTTTTAAGTTCCTTTTCTGTTCTATATTAATTTTCTCCCTTTATAACATTTTTTTTTTTGGTTAGTCCTTCGTATTTGCCTCCATCTTTCTGTTGAAGGCTTCCTGATGCCAACATTCTCCAGCCATCTTTACTAGGTTGTTCTATGGATACCACTGGGTGATTCTTCTTTGTCCATCTATCGCTTTTCACCCGTGCAATATGTCCTTTCTATCTTAAATTTAAAACCTCGTCCCCTATGTCCGACACTTGTTTCTTTTATCTTCCTTATTGTCTTGCAGTCTGTGTGGTAGATGATCATGTTTCCGATCCACATGTCAAATGTGACACACGGGTTGAGAAAGTAACTCCATTTTTCGGTTTTGATGTACTGCACATCCGTGTAAAGTAATCTTGCATCCTAAGGAGTTTCATTTGGTAGATCATGAATTTTTTTGATCAAAAAACCAACACCGTGTTTGCTTTAATCTTGCTTTCCATTTATTATCTCAAGATCCTTTTGACGTCTGTCATATTCCGATTACATCTTATTTAATATCTTCCAAGCACTTTAATAAGCCTAGATAATCTGTCGTTACCGATAAGAGCTGCTTTTTAAAGTAGCTATGTATGCAATTGTTGCTAATCGTTATTTATTAGTTTATCATTTTTTAAAACATGGTTAGGTTTATACCCATCCAAGACAGCATTATAGGTTTGGATCTGTTTATTTACACATCCTTTGCTCATCCTACGGTCACATTCGTTAGTCTGGTGGGTCGTCCAATACGAGTTTCGCTTGCAGTTGACTCCCTCTGCTTGCTTCTCACGAAGGTATCACTGACTTAATGTCTCAATTTGCCGAACAGATAGACCTACAGCATGCATCCTATCAAAACGCCTTTCAAACTTGGTCAGTTCCCTTCTCGCAGCCAAGTTTCACTGACTTTTAATCGTATTCCAATTTGTACCGGCCAAAAACATGCAACTCGTTACAAAGCACGGTTTTGCCCATGGGGTATCTGTTGACTTCTTTCCAAGCAGTGTATATTTAAGAGGTGCATGATTGCTGTACTATACATCGAATAATTTTTCTTCGGAGACCTCTACAACTTTTAGAATTAGTGGTCCTTATTTTAAAGTTTGAAGTATATACGTGGATGTAGCCTATCTTGGTTTTTGATGGATCTCTCAACACCAAATCGATAAAAGGAATTGCCCAACGAGTATTTTCCATTGGAAATAAAATTATAATGAAGCTGCGTGAAATTCGTAAAGGTTTTTCTTCAAAAATCGGGAAGAACAGTTGTGCAATTTCAACGCAACATTAAGACAAGTCGGTAAATTAAAGATAGCAAATATTTTGAATCCAAGTAAAAATGGCAACTGATCAGATTTATCCAACCAATAACTTTAGGGAGACTTCCACTTAATCATGCATGCTATCAATCATTTCTCGTGTCCACTAATAGTTTCAAGCTAAACTGGGTGTTTTGTATTCAGTCGCACAAATCGAATAAACATTTGATCTAGGACTTTAGTTCTGGAGGACGCTATGATGATAATCCTGATGGCATTTTCCTCCCGGTATTTCTGTGGTGGTGTGCTCTTTAATCAGTTAATAAGTCGCTACATTCAAGGGCATTAAATGATTTGGTTCTTTTTTTGCACATGATCAAATTTGCTGGACCTCACATTTTGAACAAATTGTTAGATTTTCAGTGTAATATCGTAAATGAGCAAATCTTATCACAAGTTACGGATTAGTCTTACAAGTGTGTGCTTAAGAATAAGCAAACTGTTTTGAATGGATCATATTATATACTCCATTACTGACGTATACTCTTATATTCCTCTCCGGGTCGAGCCCGCTTCCTCTACTGGACGGGAAAACGATTGGGTGGTGGGGAGAGTGTCATGAGGGTTGAATTGGTGTCTGCAAAGTTGTTTTGCTATAGATATAGTGTATCTGTTCCTGAACGAATGGCTTCTAGAAGCCAGCCTTCTAATGAGAAGAGCTTCACTTGCATCACCTCTACAGATCAGAGCAACGAAAGAAGCCACCTGCTTCCAACCAGATGGAACTTTACCACCCGTGTCAAGCCCACTTCCTCTACTGATCAAAGCAACAAAAGCACCGTCTTCTGGAGGTGAGGCCTAGTGTTTCTGACAGAAGCAGACCACACTTCAAACGTGCAGTCATCCCTGGCGACGACCCCCTTTTTTCCGACCGATGGCCGCCATCGCTTCTCGGCCTTTTGGCTAAGATCAAAGTGTAGTATCTGTTCTAATTTTATTTTCTCTGCCCCTGTTCTCTGAAGTGGCTGCAAATGCACGCTCCTCCAGACAATAGGATTAATTTGCTTCTTAATAGCAGGGACAGTCAATGAAGTGACATACAGAGACTGTTATTTGCTAAAGTTTTCATAATGATACTTATATTTTTAGGTTATACTCTTATCACGAGGTTTTACTGCAACCTCGTGGTTGTGGCCTCTTACCACTCCACGAAATGCAGGTACAGTCTAAAAGTTAGGATAATGGATTCTTAGAATCCTCTCTCAAAGTTTACCTACATTTCATAAGAGCTTTTCAGCTCTTGAATAGAAATGATGGGTAAATACATTCACCAAAGTGATCGGTACTAGTCTGATCTGTTCTTATCAGCTTAATATCCGATACGGTTCCCATAGGGCCCATTGAAGTCCTTTCTTTTCACTTCTCCAAAGATTTTCATCTAGTATAAATTACACTCAAAACCCGTTTTTAATCGTATACATCTTTTATTGTAAAATGTCACTCATAAATTAAAAATAACCGTAGTCCTTCATTGCCATCATAATTTCAACTTTGCTTTAAACAAAACAGCAAATTTCAAGAACTTTCATCGTGTGATCATTGATTGGTGCATCGTAGAAATTTCTATACTGCCGTTACGTTTTTCTGAGTTGAAGCATTGATTCATTTTGCTATTAATTTAGGAAACGTTTGACTGTCTTCATAAAGTTCTTCTGCCGTCCCACTTACGTAGATTCCTTAGTTTCCGAAAAGTGAGGTGACTTTGGTCTAGAGGATGTTTAATAATAGAAATTATAAACCAAGAAATAAGTTAACTTGCACTACGTATCCAGTCTTCAAATTTATTGATGCTATTTCCCCAACAGTAGTTCATCACTTTATCAACACCGGTACTGAAGTCTATGCCCACATCCAGTAACCAACATCGTGCTACCTGATGAACTTCATGCGTAGTGAAATGTTCTCCGGAAAGGCTTCTTGTGTGGACCAAATGGAAGTCTAAAGGCACTAAGTCTGTGCTATCGAGAGGACGTGTTAATTTGCTAATTATAGCACACGATTATAGCACAACCTCTCATGAGTGATGTGTCGAGTAGCGTGGTCGTGCACCAAAATCACGCCGATTGTCAAGTCCTGGTTGAATGTTGGCTTTCAGTTTCTCAAACGTTGCACAATAAAACTCTGCAGTGACTGTTCCTCCCTGCGCTAAGAAGTCCACCAGCAGAACACCTTAAAGATTCCAGAACACTGTGGCCATGACTTTTCGGACAGTGGGAACAGTCCTGAATTTTTTTTGCACAAGTGTTTTTAGGTCATGGAGTCCTGTTTGCTCCCTGGGATAAAGTGAACTGGAGCTGTCTCCTGACTACATGAGCGAGAAAATGCTTGCTTTTGTTGTTGTATTCCAGATACATCCCGATGTGTTGCATTGTCTTTTATGACAATTGTCGGTACTCGGCTGGAGTGCACTTTTCGAAAGCGAAGGCATCGGGAACAATTTTATAAACAGTGAATTTAAGTTCACCACTTGTGAAATTTCACGCAGTTCCACCGTTGGTCTTCAAGACCAATGTGCGAAATGTTTTCTGTCTTGCTCGATGAAGGTCTGCCCACTTTAAATTCATTTCACCAAAATCGCCTGTTTCTTTGGCATCACCTTTTTTCCATACATGGCAACCAGTTCACGGTGAATGTCAGTTGAAGGACCTTTTTGCTTACAAAGTATGAATAATTTCACGGACACCTGTTTTAGACCGCATTCGCGCGGTTGATAATATTCGACTGCTTGAATTATTCACCTATATAAAAAAATAAAAAAAAAAGACCAAATAAATAACTTGTCTACTTTTTCACTTGCACTAATTCATTTATTCTCCGACGGGATTAAACGAAGTCATTTTAGCCCTAAGATTTTCAATCGTAGCCTTCCAAACTATCTTTGGCCCTCAGTGGATGGATGGGGTTTGGTTACGGATTACTCGCATTTAAAACTATAATGTATATAATAAATGAATGTTTGACTAGTTTACAATCAATCCTAGTGACGAACCTTTTTTTATTGAATTGATCTATTTAAAAACATCTGCAAATCTGGGTGTATGTTCACCCATGAATTCGACAAGGGACACCCATATCTTGAAACCAGAAACTTGTCCAAAGCGCACTAATATTGCTCTAACCAAATCAGGGTTTTTATTTTAGATCGCTGGTGTATAAATAATACAGCACTGCATAGTTTAATAGAAATGCACTGCTATGTCCAGTTTTTCATCTTTGGCTCAAGACTATAGTTAATAAATTCCCACTTGAGGCTTTCTAGTTGATTCATGCTCGTCGTTGCATACTTGCTTATTTAGGTATCTGCTTTTCATATATTGCTTTGTCGTATTATCACAGACCGAATTCCAAGATGTACAATGTAAATTAAAATTTAACATTTGGGTTACACTACATGTAACTTAATTTTTTTTGTTAAAATTCTCCGTCATTCCAAATAAACCATTGGAAGGAAAGAGGTGCACAAATAGATTTCGTGCGGCGAATATGCACAATTTGCATAAGAACTTGACCGTATGCAATAATATCCAGACAGCATTCATGTATAAACTGATATAATTAAATGCGAAGTGAGAGTAAAGAGATAATCTTGCACATTGGCTAACTACTCTGAACTGGTTTCGACTTATTTCTTCACTCACTTTCAATAGATGGTAATTTTGTGCAACCGAGGGAGTGTCAGTTCAAATCGCAACATCAAAAAAAAAAAAAAAAAATCAATTTAAAGATCACTTTTAATCTTTTTGTACAAAGAATACTGTAATTGATCAATATTTAAATTTCAGAAAGTCAAGTGTGGTTAATACGCACTTTTACTTTTTGATCATCTTGAACTTGGGTATTTTCGTGTTTCTTTGGAAACTGTCATACTTCGCAGTGATTTCTGTAACGTAATTCATTTAACATGAGAAAAACCTGCCCTATTTTCTGCTAACGACACTTGTACTGATACTCTCCTTACTGCATAACATGTCTACTTTTGTACTCTGATTTGCGTGAAATGTTAGATTTTGCTCAATTTTAAATTGGTTCATTGGTGTACCGTTTATTCATTTCGCTGCAGATGTGGCGGTGTACATATCGCGTAGCTTCCATTTCGGGAACAAACAAGGAAATATATTTTAATATCGTCTTATAGGTATCTAATTGGCGCTACTCTTGCAGTACAAACCAGTTTTTAGATCGATCTAATGTCTAAATTACTTTGTCAATCATAAAGTGAGCAGTTCTACTATTTTTAGGATTATCACTGAAATCGGATTTCTTTTTCTAGTTCTGAAAAAGAACAATTTGCTATTTGAGCAAATAGTTCTAGGCGTGTTATTGTGCCATAACCAATGTGGAAGCACGAACCGACCATTATAGTTGTTTAACATGTATAACCAACAGAATTCTAAATAAGCGGAAATAGTTTTCTAATTTGAGTCACTTTGAACGCAAATAAACTTGCATAGATTATCAATTAGTCGCCGATTTGACTTTCATCTATTTCAACCATATAGCCCATTTCCATTTGAAGATTTCGAAATGTTAGTAGAAAAAAATATTCTTAATTGTTTCGGTTTTGATTCATATTACTTGCAATCAAACTAAGATAACATTTTAATGTGTTGCTTCTTTAGCAACAACAGTTCCAACAAACTGTCAGGTCAGGAGGATCAAAATTTAGGTTTTATCTAGACCTTATCTGGTATCTCCACCTTTTCCGTGGTCTTTTTCTTTGCCTCAAATTCTCATTAGATGACCAAACCGCTTCAAGCGAGAGTTAAAGCATATCCTCGACACTACTTAGTCCTTAACTATTCCTAGTATCTGCATTTCTAATTCTTTCATTGTTATTGGTAATTAACTATTTCGATTGCTTGTTATTCTATTCATGTCTTTTCGCAGTTTCCCATCTCTGCATAAGAGAAAATAGAGTAACTATTAATCCAATGCTCAGACTTCAGTGAGACTTCACTACATCAAAGTAACTTCCTGTTAAAAATAACTTGGCTCGGTGAAATCATTTCCTGGTCTAAACTTCCATCACTACAAATATTTTTCTTTAAATTTGAAGTTTCACTCTTCAAATCTTGCATGAAGTAGAGATTTGAAATTGTTCTCACTCTTGATACTATTAATACGTACTCCAGTTTTTGTCGCACTATTCTATTTGTCCAGTTTCTTTAGTTTTGAATGTGTCCAAATCGTATCGGCAAATAACTGTTTTTGGTTATCGTGTACCTAGAATATTATTCATACTCATCAACAATGAGCAGCGATAAATTTTTTTGTATTCAACTTTCATTCAAAGCACCTTGTTTTAAATAACTGAAATATTTTCATTCTTAAACCAAGTTTTAAACGGCTTCATACCCATCTTTTTAACACAGATAGTACTTCATAAAGGTATGTTACTCTCGAAATCTAGTCCAGAAGGTAAAATGAAAGTAACTAAAGAGCAGCGTTGGGAAATGTTGGTGTTATGTGGTTAGCACTTTCAGAATGCAGACAGACGCAACCAATAACGAATTTAATTTCAAAGCAAGATGGCCCATTCCCTTTAAGTTATAAACGTGTAATAAAATGAGTACAATAAAAGAAAAATGTACGGGTAGGTTTGCAGCTAACCTTGGTTGCAGACGATTTTCATAAACTGAAATATATATTAAGAAAATGCCAAGTATAGATCGACTGTTTAACGTTTTGATGCATGTGGGGCGGTCCAGTAATGTATGAAAAGTGGATAATCTGTTAAGTAGCTAAACTTTAGATTTGCAAAAATACCGAAGCTTAATGTGCAGTTTAGAAGCAACCAGTACTACTATACTATGACAATTCCACAGCAGTTTCATATTTCTTTCGATGATGGATGCAAATAAGAACTTCAGGATATTTTTCTTAAAAACGAGGCTTCTGATTAGTAACACAGCGTGTTTTACCAACAAAGACACCTACATTACGTAATGCCCTTCATATATTGCTTTATCAAATTATCACAATTGTAAATAGATGGCAGTATAAATTCAAATTTGATTTTTAGTCTACACACGATACCAAATTTCTTAATTTGGTGACATCTTTATCTATCTTATTTCAATACATAGCATTGCAAGTAAACGTACACAGCACTTTACATCTGAAAAAATATGCATACACAAATGTGTATGAACAAAGTTTGCAATAAACTACAACTGATATCAAATGAACTCTGAGAATACACTTCCATGAAATCGGTGTTATTTGACCTATCAATTCAACCTTTCATGTGGCTGCAGCCGAAACTTATTTTGGTCAACGAAGTGATGTATAAACTAACACAACGTAGTAAATGCTTATAGGGGGGAAAGCATTTCACCGGGAATACGAAAATATTTCTGGTATACAGCATTGTCCATTTCCATTATGAATCTTAATTCGCTCAAGCTTTGTTTCCACGCGGTTTGTGTTCTGAATGCATTAAGCAGTTGCTCTTCATGTATCGCTTTGTCGAGTATTGTCGTGGGTCCAATTTCAAATATGGAACTTTTTAAACATGTAAGTATGCTTATTAGCACACGCAGTTAAGCATTTCTGAAATTGACTCATATCCTCTTGCTCCACGATATGCGAAGTGGAATAATTCGCTCAAAATTACGAGCATTACAAAAGAACATACGCTTAAGTGTTTGGGTCTATTTTTAACATCCGACCTCCATGGAGTCGCTCATCGTGGGGACATCGTCCTGTTCGCCATGGGTAAGTCTTCAATAAGAGATTTTTCGTCCTTTCTTTAATGGTTTATAAGAGAACTCTTAGGTTCTTCCATTTGCATTATTTTTACATGAAGTTTTTTCTGTTATTGGGTTTCTAACTTAATGCTCATTTTCTTTATGATCAGATAAGTATATTTTGCTGTTTTCTAAAGTTTCGCCTCCCGTTAATGTCTGCTTTTGTCCATATTTTCCTTCTATTTCGCACTAATGGTGAAGCCTATTAACTTTTAATCGAGTCTTTCTACCAGGTTGGATTTAAGCATAGAATTTATTGCCATTTGAGTAAATAGTTGTAGGTGATTGTTAATGACTTTACTGTACTCACGATAGAGGCCTTTACTAATATTCAAATATTAGCGTGTGGATTCTCAAGTCGGTCATTGTAGATCCTTTAAGTGAGTAAATAAACGTAGGCGTTAATTTTTCAATTCAGCGTGTCATTACTTTGACCATAAATGCACTTCTTCCACTGATTCAGGTGAACTTTCAGTCTCTTACTATAGGTCTATCTTGTTTTCGAGCATTTGAAAATGTCGAGTTAACATTGTGATTTTTTGTGTATTGCTTGCTTTTGAAGTACGAAATTCGATTTCTGAAACTATTTTGCAACACAAAGTGAATAGTCCACAGTGTTTTGTTTCTTCAAGCGTGATTAATGAGGATTTCTCTCCAAGATAGAGCATGGACAGACGGCATCTGTAAGATAAACTCGGATAAATATTGATCGAAATCATTCTTCCATCAATATTTATTTGATGGAAGAATGACTTTTAGCCAAAATAAAAATCAATTCGAGATAACACGGATATTCGATCTCACTAAAGTCATTTCTAGGGTTATGAAACTTAATTTACTTGCACAATTATGCAATATAGAATTGCCATAAAGCTTACAATACATCTTAAGGATGATATGAAATTAGTCAATAGAAACACTCGCTATACGCTTTTAATTGCAGCAGTCGATTCTTTAATGAGAAATGAATCTCGAATATTTCACTAATACAAAGAACCATGATCTTAAAAGCAGATCACATCTAAATGAAGTCTCTAACATCCAAAACGCATCAATAGTAGCAACTAAAACTTATTTGGATCACCAAGCCTGTATAAAATGGGAGTATTAAAATATCCTATTGCATAAGATGAGCTATTTTAACACTCGATAGCTTTAAATGTTCACAGCTTTCATTCTGTCGAATGTGATAAATGTAACTTGCTTTACACAATTATTTTTTCCCCATAAACGAATAAAAGAAAATACCTGAATATCAAAAATGTCGAAATATTTGGTATTCCCTCATTGCACCTGTGAAGACAACAGTCAATACAAGAACTCAATCTTGTTAGCCCACCAGATTATACATACAATTATGAAATTTCATTCCCAGATAGGGAATGAGTACAATAAATTGAAGCATGCTTGACTAGGTTTGGAATGATCCTGGTGAGAACTTTTATGATATTTTTCTGTATTAATAAAATATGCTATGAAGCAAATCTCCCGACCATGTGCTAATGGGAATTCATATTTAGTGTCCATGATAGCCTGATTTATCTTGAAACCAGAAACAGTAATCTGGGGTTTTAGCACGCCGATATTGCTAAAACCAATTCGGTTTTTATTCGGATCAAACTAAGAGGGATGTATTAATAATACAGCATAGTATTATGCATACTAAAGTATGACCAGACACGCCACCATTGAAGTTACACCATCGGTACAATTCTAAACGAATTTCGTTTGGCTCAACACTCATTCAGTTTAGAATTCTCATTCAATGCCTTCTGGCAAATTTTTTTCTGCTCGCTATAGCATGCATGCCTAATTTAGATAGCTGCTGTTCATATATTGCTTTATCAATTTAACACTTCAAACTGAATTAAATTTAATTTCTAGTGTACACTAATTGTTTACATTTTTACTTTAAAATCATTGCAATTTTCAGTACAAAACGCAAAGTTGGAAACATGTCGAGGATTAATGGATTACCTTAGGCGAAAAAAAAATACGATGTTGAGTGTATGCAGTTGTCTCCCTAAATACAGCACACGTGTAGCTGATAAAACGTGAACTGAGAATATCCAAATTAAACTGCGAATGTTACTTTGAACAGCCATCTTTTTCATTCACTCTAATCTGGTAGCTAACTTTAAGCAACTGATCGAAATTTATATTGAGGTTAGTTTCATTAGTTCCCGATAATGAAGAATGCTGATACTTCAATATCAGGAAATCCAGGATTGAACCGTTTAGTTGGCAGTTTTCAATAATGATTATTGAACCTCTTAAGAATGTATCGCCGAACTTGCCTGATGTGCCTTACCATTGCTTTAATGAAACGCAAATTTTGCTTCAATGATTTCATTTATGAGACAATCTATTCGCTTTTCTGCTTATCACTTTAAAGATGTTCCCTTCCCTTTTTTTGCAAGCATTGTTTATATATTCTGCTAATTGCAAAGATCTGTTTTTTTCGAAACTTTGATCTTCGTGAAGTGCTTAAACTTTATTTATTCAGTAACAGGTTTACAGAATCCGTAATTTGCATTTTATATGCATCCAGGTAATTAATATTTTATTTGTAGCTGATCCTGCACTAGTAAAATAAGGAAATAAAAAAAAAACTAATCCAATGCTTCCAGTAACTCGAAGGCATTTTCAATAAAAGTTGAATGTGAACAATGAATTCTTGCAAGTATTGATTGCAGTCTCACTTGGAACGTGCAATTTTTTTAAGGAAACCCCATACTGCTGTATGTGGGACGTAGAGCACAGATTCACTTTGTCCACTATTGGTTAAGTGTACTGTTTCGCTTCAGATCTGTCGATGTGTTTGGTTCGGCGTTCTTTTCGAGAACGAACAAGGACAGCTATTTTAATGTTTTTTCTTTTCCAGTTACTCTTAAAATATATACTACTACCGTTTGTGCCATCCAATGGCTTGCTTGTTGTTTGACCTATATTAACATTTTAGAACTGCAGCTATCAGTCTTTTTTTCCTGGGAGTAATTTGTCATTTGAGCAAATAGTTCAAGCTGTGTGTTAATTTTATCGTGGCATGTGTTTACGCAGGGTGGAGACATGAACCCAGCAATTTTCCGAGTTGCTAACCATTCTAGTTCTTAACAAGTCTAACCTATAGAATTCTAAAGCTTAAAAGCTGATTTCTAATTTGAGTGAAATTGTGAACCCAAATGAACTTCCAGTCTGTCAATATTGGCAACTGACTTGACTTCCATGCATTATTTCAACCATACAGGCGAATTCGAAATGTCTCAACATTTCAAGAATTTAAAACAATCAAGTGTTCAGTGCTAAAAAATACTACAGAATGGCTAAAATGTTCACAGCATTTTGATTCGTATTACTTTGAATCAAACTAATATAACACTTAGTGTTACTACTTTAGCAACTGTTCCAACGAATTATCAGGCCAAGAGGATCAAATCTCCATTTCCTTCTATTCCTCCCAAATTCTTTCTTTATTTAACGAACACTATTCCAATTTAAGTTTCTTCTAGACTTATCTGGTATTTCTGCCTTTTCCGTGGCCTTTCTTCTGATTTCTTCTCAAATTTCATTGTAAATACTCTCCTTGCTACACGAACTAAACTAATTCTCATTACATATTCAAACCACTTCAAGCGAAAGTTCAAGTATTTCCCTACTATTTAGGCCTAAACGAGCTTTAACATTTATTTCATTGTTTATTGCTAACATTTTTTGCGAAACAAATTTTCATTACTTATATTCTATTCATCTCTTTTGGCAGTGTCCATGTCTCTGCTACGTAAGTCAATATGGACGAAAAAGTAATTAATACAACGCTTATTTACTTCAATGGGGACGAAAAAAACTTCCTGTTAAAAAAAAAAAAAAAAAAAAAATAGTTTGGCCCAAAGAAATTTCTGCTCTAAACTTCCATCACTAAAAAATTTCCTTTATATTTGAAGTTTTCACTACTCTTCAAATCTTGTGCATGAAGTAACACCAACGGTCGCGTTTCCACTAAGATTTAAATCCATGCTCTCCCTTCCTACAATCTCGTAATATGAATAATAATACGTACTATTAATACTGATTGCATATTCATCTGAATGGTTCAGTAATCCTTTGTCCAGTGCAGCATCTCGCTGTCTTCTATCTCATTTCGATCTGGATGCATGAAGTAATTAATCGTCACGTCCTTTGATCGAGTGTTTTTATTAAAAGTTAAATTCCATGTATGGAATTCATTACTTATTGTTTGTATAAAACCTTGGACAGCTTAGCTATTCAAATAGCTGTCAAAGCACAATGGATTAAATAACACTCGCATTCTTGTTTCTCAAATCTTTTTTACAGTCGTTGAAAAACGTTTATACTAGAAATCAGCGAGTCCAGAACAATTAAAATTGAAGGCGAGATTTAGAAAATGTTTGGTATTATGTGGTTGTTACTTCGAAAATAACAGACGCAGCCAATAGCGAACAATGGTGAGCACCCAAATTTAAAAACTAAGATGGCCCATTCTCTTTAAAATATAAGCGTGTACTGAAATGAGCACAACATATTAAAAAAATGCTTGACTAGGTTTGCAATGAATCCTGGTTGTAAAGGATTTTAATCAACTGTATTATGAAAATACTCAAGTATTTATGAACTGTTCAAACGTTTTGATGCAGATAGCCGTCTAGGCCTGTCCAGTAACGAGTATGAAAAGTAGATCTGTCGCCTAACACTGCGGAAATTTTCCGAAATATCTAAACCCTCAAATGTGCAATGTTAAATGTCACGAATATTACTATAAAATGACAATTTCACAGCACTTGCATATTTCCTGAGATGCCAGATGAAAATAACAGCTTCAGTGTAATTCAAATATTTGATTTACATCTTGCTCCCAAATATAGTGGATAATTTGCAATAAAAATTAAAGTGCAGACAGTTTCGGGTAACCTTTTTTCCCCAGAAAGGAAATCCTGTGTGAGATCATTTGCATTCAGAAATATTTCTAATAAACGATATGTAACTCAGTTCTTAGTAACTGCTGAAAAGGTTTCAACTAGAAATACTCGCTGTACTCTATCAAACAGCATCTATCAAATAAAAAATGAATCCTGAATGTTTCTACAAAACAAAGACATCTGCTTATAACATTGAACGGTAACACATCACGAGTGTCAGAGTTAAAGGAATAGAAAGAGTGCAGCCAAAACTATTTTGATCAGCAAGAGTGCAGTGCATAAAGTAAGGCAGTACCTTTTTTTGCCAAAAATAAGTCCTGACCAGAAACACCATTACCTGTACACAGCATTACCACAAGAGTGCATTATTTCAAGATGAAATAAGTAGTTGCTTTTCATATATCGCTTTGTCGAGTATGATGGGTCCCATTTTGAATGTGGGACCTCATTAAACCTAAAAGTAAATTTAACACGCAAGTGTTTAAGTTTGACCCCCACTGCACACCAGGCAAAGTGGAATAACTCGTTCTAAATTACGAGCATCACAAATGAACTTCATGCGTTTCAAGTATCTTATGGCTGGTTTGAAGTTCTCTTCAACAAGCGACTTGGTCCTCTTTGATGGCTTATAAGGAACTTTAAGGGAATGAGAAAAGAATTTGTAATTGCATTCTTTGAAAATGTTCATCCAACATCTCGCTAAATTTTTTATATCGGTTCCTAATTTAATGTGTTCATTTTTTCTTTTATGAACAAAAAGGTATTTTGCTATTTCCTTAAGTTTCAGCTACTTTTGAACTTTGCGTTTTGCCCAGATTTTACTTCCATGTCGCAGTACCAGTAAAGCTTTTGTACAAGGTTGGATTTCTGCACAAAATTCATCACAACTGTTGACTTTAGTAAATTTAAAACAGTATTTTCTCTAACACATCTTGAAGATGTTACTCTATCGTCCTGTTTTTTTTTTTTTATTTATGAAATAAAATTTCATACACCTCTAAAGTGGCTGTTCAGGGGGGTTTGGGAATATGTGAGAATATCGTAAGTTAGCTTAAATTTCAGTATCATGCCACTTTTATAAGAGATTTTTTCTCTTGCGAAATATCGTTCGTTAAATGTTGGATGTAAGTAGTTTTTTTGTCTGTTAGGGATGGCAAGCTTTCTTGATCATCTTGTACCAGTATCCATCGAACTAAGATGTGGTTTAAGTAGTTTTTATTCCTTTTTGATGCTAGACAGTATTCATTCCTTTTTTGCGTTCGAATAGTACCCTGAAGAATTCTTCGAGGTATCTTCAGTACAGGTAGGCTTTCTGTATACTGAATAAGACGCTCTTCGTGGACCTTTTTTAGGAATGTCCAAAAATGATGGTCCTGTTCAAGTTTGAATAAAAATGTACGTGGATGTAGGCTATTTTAAAACTGGTCATTGAGCTCTCAAGATCAAATGAAGAATCCATTTAACTATTTTCAACTTCAAATTCCTGGGCCAAAGCACATTATTTCTGCAACTAAATACACGTTTTTATTTGCATCACTCCAGGAGTGATATGAATAATGCAACCATGTATTAATTCGAGTGTAGACTAAACATTGACAGACCACTATTCAAGGGCAGAACAGCAATTCGTTATAAGTATTTCATTTGAATCGCTTTGGTTCATGCAGAATTTCCACTCGATGTCTCTAATTCTGTTTCTGCTCCACTCATTGCATGCGTGTTTCGATAGGCGGATGCTTTTCATCCACCTATCGAAATTATTACAAATTGAATATCGAATATTCAGTTTGTAATAACTTAGCAAAAGTTATTACAAATTGAATTCCAAAGTACGTTATCAATTTAATTTGTAGGTCACAGTAACGAACAACTTATTTTTTACTTTGTGAAATTTTAACAACTGCTTTCACTACAAGCCGCATTAAGGAAAAATTATTTTATTCGAAAATGTACAGTTTACATATGACGACCCATCAGTATGCAACATTCCAGTTACAACGTAAGTGCAGTTCGTTAAACATGAGCTGCGAGAAAGCGGTCAACATGTAAACCTGAAAGTGACATGGAACAGCTGGTCTCAGCACCAATTCCTTTGGCGGCTGCTTGTAAGGGAATTACTTCAAATCAATAATCAAAAGAATTAAAACCTAATTATTCATTTTAACCTCCCTTTTCATCTTCTTTATTCAAAAAGATTCTTCATAACTCCGTAATAAACTGGTTTTTCAATATCAGGAACTTCGGAATGAAAATGCGTATAATTAAAAGGAAGCTTTACATCGATCTCCACAACTAATTTCATTCACTTAAAACAATCTTTCCCCGTTTCTGATTTTTCTAGTGATGATCCCTATTTCCTTCTTGCAATCATTGATTCTTATAATCAGCATATCATAGATCTAATTATGCATTTAGACCTGCAAGAACTGCTTCCTATTAAATTTGATAAGATTATCAGATGTACAGCATGCCATTTGCTTTATACATATTCATATAATTATTTTGGCTATTTTCCTGCGCCAGCACACGCTCTGCTTCAAACGGAATTTCCTGATACCATGTGGTCTTGCAATGGAGGAATAGTTCTGTGTGTACGATTCGGAACATGTTGGAAACTTTTTTTTTTAATCTGCATTAAATACTGCATTTGCTAAATCATTTGAACGTAGCACGGAGTGAAAATCCAATGTTTCGCCTGTCAGTAAGGGCATTTTCATTGATTTTTTGGTTCTATGACCCAAGGAGAGCAAAGGTCATACTGCACCAGGACACGGGTCACAGCAGTACATTAGGTGTTGGTAGGTAAACAGAGGTACAAGGGAGCACAGCCAACAGATGATATTGAACCATCAGTATAGATGGGCAAGAAATCGGTGAACTACTGTCTGGATTCTACAATAAAAGGTAGATGAGGTTTGGAGACTTCTGTTGAGAAACTGAGGTTTCAGTGAGGATATCGAACAAAGCAGGAAGGCTGCTTTATTCGATAAGAGTGTGGACCCATATCCCATGACCCAATACCTTCCATAGCCTCCAACGCGCATACCGAAGACGGACGTCAGTCTGGCGTCTGATACAGGACCTCCTGATGAAGAGAAGGCTAGTCCAGAAACGTAGTCTTTTGGAACTACGAATATACTAGCTGGGCCCATTCTTAAATCAGAATCTGAATGGAGAGTGCGTTTTCTGCAGAAGTGTAGAGTTTTTCCCCAGCAGATAATATGAACCCATGATAGAGCCAAAAAAAACATACGATCAATTGCTTGTTGAAGTTTTCTTTAAATGACTCGCACGTTTCAGGATTGAAAAGGAACCTGTTCAGTAATTCTTCACTTTAATAGCGAAGAGGGTAACACTTAAGATAGTCTTGAGGAATTCCCTTTTCCTGATATGGTCATAAGGTGCTACTCACTCGGACTTGAACGATGGGATACCTTCCTGTTTTTTCCTGAAGGTACCCCATCAGACCAATATTAAATAGGTCTTTCAATATGCCATATCTCCAGGCTGTTTCACAAGTTCTTTGCATGTTGAACACTGAAACCACATTTTCTCGTTTCAGAAAAGTATCTGAATGTTTCTAAATGGACCAAGGTTGAGCGGTGTCTACGAAAGCAACATTGTGTGGAGAGCAGTTTGTTGCTAAGCACTAGAGAAGCCTTGCGTTTATTATTTCCAAGACATTACGACAGCGGGGCAGAGCGATGGGACGATAATTATTGTCCTAGGTGTGTGGATTCCAATGACACTAGACTAATGTCTAGAAACTCTTAAATTTTCTCTTCCATAGTAAGATATAATGGGAGGCGTTATATCTTAATGGATGTCACCATGGCTGACTGCTCTAGGGTGAGATAGTAGAGGACTCTAAAGTTCCTTTTTAACAAATGACTGATTGTATGGCCATTTTTTCTTTTATTGGAACATAAAATATAAAGCAAAGGCATTCAATTTTCTCCTATCTGGAGAAAGGGGCAGCTTTTTATTCATTTAAACGCAGAACAGTCCTAGACTTGAAATTTTGTTTTTTACGTCTACTAATTAGGTTAGTTTCATGTATAGCGTAGACAATCTCGCTTCAAGCAGTGTTTTTTAGAGGAATTATTTCCTCATCATACTGCATGTTGGGTGTCGATCACATGGTTTACTAATCCACTGAAATATTGGTTCATAAAAACCGTTAGTTCCATTTCGTTAGAGATCATCCTCCGTACAGACGCGTATCTCCCCTTTTGGATAACAAAAGTTATTTTAATATTGGTTTAATACGTGGTATATCTAATAGCTTATTTTTTAGATACTCCTTAATATAAAACTACTGTCGCTTTGGGGTGATAAATTGCTTATTTCATGTGCGGAGTTACGATTAAAGTTACTTTTTCTATTTTTCAGAAAAAGTTGTCATTTGAGCAAATAGTTTTGTGTGTTAACTTGATCTAAGCAGGATGAAAGCATAAACTCTTAATTTTCTTTCTGGGCTATGTTAAACCGATCCGGTTCTCTAACGTGTACGATCGAAATTCTAAATAAGCATAAATGCTGTTTCTAATGTGAGTCACTTGAACATAAATGAACCTACTCCCCTCAGTGCGAATGAAATTTCATAGGCTATCAATGTTGGTCATTAATATCGTGTCTTTCATGCATTATTGCTACCATGGAGGCAATTTTGCAATGATTTAACATTCAAACTTTTGAATTGAAACAAAAGTGACACATGGCAATTGTGGCATGTTCAGTCGTGAGTGAAGATGTAGGGTTAATTCTTAAAAGCAATATAGTTTTTTCCACAGATTTTCAAAAATGTAGTCCAGTAGTAAACGTACTACAGAATGACTTAATTTTTCACAGCATTTTGATTCGTATTACTTACAATCAAAGCAAAATAACACATCGCTCTTCTTTGTGTCACTTTCTTAGATAACGACTGTTCCAACAAACATTCACGTCAAGAGGATCAAATCTCCATTTCCTTCTATCACCCTACCACATTCTTTCTTCATGAACACTATTCCAGCTTAAGTCTTTTCTAGACCTTATCGGGTATCTCCACTTTTCGTGGTCTTTTTCTCTTCCTCTCAAGTTGTTCCGACTCATTTTTCTTGGAGTTTTGTCTAAACTCATTCTCATCAGCTGTTCAAGCAAAAATTATTTCTTTCCCACTGTTTAATCCTAAACTATTCCTGGGATCCACATTTCTTATTCTTTCGTTCTTTTTCTCGTGGAAAGGCTTAGACGGTTATGCATGTTTTACTAAGTAATTTAAGGAAATTACGTGAACTAGGATATGCATTAAAATAAATTGAAATATACTTCAATATTTCAAGAAACTTAAGAACAAGACACGTCCACGCAGGCACAACAAACTGTAAATGAAGAAGCAGGAAGTTTATTTCTCCTAAAGTCCTGATGGTTCCCCTAGCGGGCAATGTTGGTATTCTTGGGCGATTGGGTTTGAGGTCTTCTGATGTAGGCTTGCCAAATTTGGGGCAATCTCATGCAGCCAAATTTGAGGTTTGGATTGTTTCTTAGGGCTGATGCTGATTCCATGAAAAGCCTCTCATATTTGTATTTACTACGGTGCATTATCGTGGCTTTCTTCCACCGTATTCTATGGCAGGTATCCAACGCATTGTCAGCAAAACCAGAGTGGCTGTATTGGTGAAACCGGATGTAGTCCTTGTGTTCTGATATTGGCTGTCCTGCCTGTTTGGTCAAAGTAGGACAGCTTATAGCTGAAAGGGACCTGGTATACACCAGGTAGGTCTGGGGGGGGGGGAAGGTTGGTAAATGGTAGAGCGGATAATGCCAATTTTTTATGATCTGTAACAAGAAGTTGTCATGTTTCTTAGGATTTTTGTGATTTTTTTTTCCGAGGTGCCTCGGATATAGGGTATGGTGATTGATTTAGAGTAATCCTTGTTGTGAGGGGGAGGGGGTTGTGGTTTACTGGTTTCAATATTTTTTTGGGGGGTAGCCATTGGCTGAGAAAGTGTTGAATGTGGTTTGGTTTAATTCTGTGGTTAGGGCATTGTCATTTGAACAAAAGTTTTTAGCCCTGTTGTGTAGTGTCTTAATGACTCCATATTGTTGCGAGGAGTGGTGGGATTGTTGGTGAATGTATCCGCCTGTATGGGTGGGTTTTCTATAGACTGAGAAAACCAAGGTTCCATCAGGCTGGAGGGTGACTAGTGTGTCTAAGAAAGGAAGGCAGCTGTTTTTTCCTCTTCCAGGGTGAATTTGATTCTGGGGTGTTGGTTGTTTGTGTTAGGAAGGAGAGGAGTGCATCGGAGCCATGTGGCAAAATAGCGAACACATCATCAACATAGCGAAGCCAAAAGGTTGGCTTTTGTGGGGCAGAGTTTGAAGCTTCCTCTTCAAAAGTCTCCATGTAAAAGTTGGCAAAGGGTGGGGAGTGAAGAACCCATGGCTGTCTCCTCTATTTGCTTGTAGAATTTTCTTTGACAAACAAAATAGCCTGAGTTCATTGTGAACTGAAAAAGGGCTGTGATATCGGGAGGAAATTTAGCTTGGATTAGCTCTAAGGATTCTTTGAGGGTGACATTTGTGAAGGAGGAGACATCAAAACTGACCATTATGTCAGTGTGTTTGAGTGTAAGGTTTTCTATGCTGGCTTTGAAGTGGGCTGAGTTTTTTTTGTGTGAAGGTGTGTTGAGAGCTTTGGCCAAATGTTTAGCTAGTTTGTATGTGGGGAATCAATGCCATCCACTATGGGACGCAATGGCACATTTTCCTTATGCATTTTTTGGGAGTCGGTCCATAAATACGCGGGGGTATGGAGTTCAATGGTTTTAATTTGTTAGCGACTTCCACAGGCCAAGACGTGACCTTAAGGAGCCTGTGCAGTTTTCCAATTTGAGAGTTGGTGGGATCGTACTCGATAGGGAGGTAAGTAGCCCGATCTACCAAACTTTCAGCTTACCTGTGTAATCCCTTTTGGTTAAGCAATACTGTGGCGTTCCCTTTATCAGCATTGATCATTATTTTTTCTGGTTTTTCTTTAATTCCAGTAGATATTTAATTTCCTTACTGGGCATGTTGGATTTTGGTGGTTTAGTTTTGGTCAGAACACAAGCCACATCCAGTCGAATATTGTTGGCGACGTGGTTCGGAAGGTGTCGTATCTCGCGTTCAATTATCATAATATCTTCAGCAGGTATTCTTCTGGGTGCGATGGCGAAGTTGTGGCCACGTGCAAGGGCGTCGAGTGCTTCAGGTTTTACACTAAATGACGAAAGGTTGACTACCGTTTCGGTAGGAAGTTGTGGTTTCGAGATTGAATTCGTTTATAAATTTTTTGATATGTGGATCTCGTACTTTAAATTCTTTCTCCGCTGCAGTGCACGAGATATTGTATAAAATAGACCAAATTCCGTGGCGGTGCTTGAAAGGTCATCTTCGTGTGCCTGTATATCTAAGTTAGCATCATTCAGGAAACGGCGAGTCGCAGCAATTTGTTCTGAGTAAGGCTTGGCTGGCACTGTTATAAATACAAAGAGCATTTTGCTAAGAGAAACGGTGCTTGAATTTCACACAGGTAGGAATTACCTGGCTATCCTGGCAGCGTTTTAGGAAGGCGAGACGATTCAGTTGTCTTGATAGCTTTAACTTCATTTTACCGTAATGGCGTGCTTTACGTGCGATATCATCTCCGTGGATTATCGTAATTCTGGTGGAAAGGCTTAGACGTTGGTTATGCATTTTTTACTAAGTAATTTAAGGAAATATAGTGTTCAACTAGGATATACATTAAAATAAATTTTAATGTACTTCAATATTTCGGCAACGTCACCTTGCCATTTTCAAGAATTTTCTTGCCATTTTCTTTCTTTCTTTATTGCCAAAATTATCTTTAACTCATTTTCATTGCTTGTATTCTGTTCATGCCTCTCTTCAGTCTCTCTGAATAAGGCAAATTGGGCAAAAAGTAACTTAATCCAACGCTTGCATTCGGTGCGAACTCACTGTTCCACAATATCTTCCTGTTTAAAAAAAAAAAAAATAATAATAATAATAATAATTTGGCCCAGTGAAATCATTTGTCTAATGTCTAAACTTTCATCACTAGAAAGTTTCCTTTACGAGGTTTTCACTACCCTTCAAATTTTGTGCATTGAGTCGAAATCCATTAATGCTTGCATTTCTACTAAGATTTAAAACTGCTCGCTCTTCCTACAATTAAGAAATGCGTACTTCGGTCACAATTCTGTTTGTCCAATTTCTTCTGTAGTTTTGAATGTGCCCAAATCGCATGTGCAAACATAACCGTTTCTGTTTATTGTGCGTACCTAGGATATTATCCATCGGAACAATGAGCAGTGAGAGACATTTTTCCTTAATTCATTTCAAATCTAATTTGAAAATATAAATCTTTCTACATTATAAAGAGATGAGCAGTTGATCTTTGAAGCAGATCACAAGAAATAACGGCAATATCCAAACAGTCTTAAATGAAGAGGAAAGAAATGGCCGCAACAAAAACTGTTTGGATCAGCGAAGTACGATGATGTATAGACTAATACAGCATTGTAAGTAGTGCTTGTCAAAAGAAATAAGCGACCACCAATACGCCATTATGGTACAGCCTTTAACATTTTTTATGAATTTTGACTGGTTTAATTCTCAATTCGTATTAACTTGAAACACCACAGTTAATCGTCAGTCCTCTTATTTTGATCTGGATGCATTACATAATTCCTCTTCACGTCTCTTCAGTTTTATTAAACATTGAATTTTCGATGTGTGCAATTCACGAGTTACTGCTTTCATAAAAAGTGGGCTTTTTAATATTCAAGTAGCTCTCATTCAGAGCACTATGTTTTGAATATAACTGAGAAGTATATTTTCACTCCTTGTGCTTAAACCAATTGTTTTTTCTTAAATGGTTTCGCACCAATCTTTTTTAAAGTAGTTTATAAAGGTATTTTACTCTCCAAATCACTGAGCCCAAAAGTAAAATGAAAATTACAAACAAGTGGGGAAATAAGTATGTGATTGGCAACTAGGGAATAACAAACGCAACCAATAATGAACAATGGTGAGCACAATTAAAAAAATTAAGATCGTCCAATCTCCTTAAAATGTGTACTGAAATGAGTACAATAAATGAATGCTAGACTAGGTTTGCATCGAATCCTGGTTGCTATCTACGACTGCTCATTACTGGACAGTCGTAGATAGCATCCTGGTTGCTATCTACGACTGTCCAGTAATGAGCGTGGAAAGTAGATGACCTCACGTGGCTAACATTTATAGAATTGCAAAAATATTTTTAAATATCTAAAGCCTCAAATGTGCAATTTAGAAGTTACAAATATTACTAATTTTACAGCACTTTCATGTTCCTCGCGATGAAAGTTGCAAATAAAACTCCAAGGTATGTTTTTCAAATATTTGGTTTACTATCTTATCGAAGATAGTCGAAAAGATTATTTTGCAATAAAAAATACTAAATAAAATAATTCTAGACCAATTTTATAAAAAGGGTTTCTAATTAACAGTTCTCCGATGGAGTAACCCAGTGCGGGATCTTATTGAAATCGGGATTTCAAAAGTTTAGTGATTTGTGATAAGATTTACATTCACAAGTAGGAGTATTACAAACGAATAATTGCAAACTAAGTTCGTAATGGCTCCTGAAAACTTTTCAACTATACACATGCTGTTCTATTAAAGAATTTCTCAAATAGACGATGGGAAAAGAATCTCGAGTCTTTCTACAATGGAAAGAAAGGAATCATTTTTAACATTGTTATACAGTAACAGATGACAACTAGAAGAAATGGCAAGATTCAGAGCATTAAAGGAATAAAAGTGGTAGCCGAAACTATTTCGGTCAACGAAGTGAGATGCATAAAATAGTACAATAATAGCACAGTAAACTGATCTTGTTAAAAAAAAAAAAAATAAATAAATAAAATAAAATAAGCACAGACAAGAAACACCATTAATTGTGCTACACACCACTGTCCATTTGGTCCTTTTCTTGATGGTTTATAAGGAATTTTAGGTAACTTTTTCACTTTCATTTCTGAACAAAATTCTAAAGTATAAATGCTATTTCTTATTTTCAGTCACTTGAACATATATGAACCTATTTTCCTGTGCAAATAGTCTCATAGCCTGTCAATATTGGTGATTTAGTAGCTTGACTTTTGTGCATTATTTCAACCATAGGCAATTTCGAAATGACGTAACATCCAAAATTTACGAATGCAACGATGCACAAGGCTATCTTGACTTATTCAGTCATGGAGATGTCAAGATGGCCTGTATGCAGATATGTGAGCAAAATTCTTAGCAGAAATACAAATTCCCTTTCAAAGGTTTTTAGATTTGATATTTTTTTCTAAGATGTGAGAGTTCAGTAGAAAAAAATAAAATTAATTTTTCACATTTTGATTCGTATTACTTATCAAACTAAAATCAGACGACACTTAATGATTCTTACTACTTTAGCAACAACTATTTCAGCAGAAAATATCAGGATTCATATATCCATTTCTATCCTCCCAGTTCTTTTTTCATGAACACTATTCCAATTGAAGTTGTAGATCTTATCTGCTCTCTCCACCTTTTTCGGTGGTCTTCCACTTGGTCTCATCTGATTTTCATTTCACTCATTCTTCGTATTGAGTCATTCTCAATGGACAAATGACTTCAAGCGAGAGTTTAAGTACTGATTCATCACTACTTTGTTCTAACCTATTCGTAGTGTCCACATTTCTTAGTCTTTCCTTGTTTTGCTAATATTTTCTTTAACTCATTTCCTTTGTTTGGCTTGCATTCTATTCATGTTTTCTTTTTGTAGTCATGTCTCTGCAGAAGTCAAAATGGGCAAAACGTCACAAATCCAAAGTTCCTTTGGGACAAGGAGGTCCCAAACCACATTCTTAATGAGGATTTCACGCTGCCAAACTGTTTTTCTCGTGAACTTAACTTTCGTCAGTGGAAAATATCCGCTTTATCGAGCTACTCCAACTGAATTCTAATTATGGAATTCATGAGTTAGTGCTTCCATAAAAAATGGGGTATTTAGCATTTAGTTTTAAGCCATTCAAGGCACCCTCCTACGTGTAACTGAGAATTTTCATTCCTTTTTGATAAAAATGGAATTAGAATTAAACCAATTCCATTTTATTTCTATTTCTTTACACAAATAGATTCTATAGGTTTCCCCATAGTAGTGGTTCATAAAATGTTTTGCTATTCAAAACATCCTAAAATTAAAGCAACTATAGATTTCCAATAAATACAAAACTGATGACGGAAAATCTCACGTAAAGATATTTTTAATAGTATAATTTTCGCCTGTGTCAGGCGTCTTCAGTACATGTTAAGCTGAAATTAAACAATAACTGACAATTCCAAAAAGCGCCACCTAAGTAGTTTAAGATAACTAAAAAGGTCAAGAAAATTTCCTAACAAAAAATATATATATATACAATAAAAAGTTAGGAAAGATTAGCTGAATTATTAAGTACTATCTCCCATAACGGGGATAGACATAAACCATCAGATCTCTTTAAGTTAGAGTGGAGTAAAGTTTCACATGTTTCTTTATTAAGCCGTTCTATGAGGAATCGAGTATGTGAAGGACTTGTCTTTTTCCAATGGACTCTGTCTGGTTAAGATGTCATGTTCTGCAAGTCCAGACTGTTCAGGTTTAAGGTACTGAATATAAGCCTGGTGTTCTTCTAGTCAAATAGAGGCAGATCTTCCTGTTTGTCCGAAATAAGAAAATCCACAAGAGCAAGGAATCTGGTAGACACCTGGATAATTAAGATGTGCAAGTCGTCCTTAGAAGTAAGAAAGGTGGAGATTTTTCTGATCGGTCGAAAGGCAACAAAAATATTCAGTGGTTTTGAAACTTTTGCTATACGTTCACTAATGCCTTGCACATTACGGATGCGGGTTATTTCTTCTGTATTTGAAGAGGAAGACATTAAAATTACTCAGTTATTTTGATGAAGGTATTCTTCATTAGGTAGAAAGTATGAAGTAATATATTGCAGTTCTCTCTGTTAGAGATCGTCTGAAGAACAAAAGGAGTTGGCCCGATGAACCAGTGTTTTAATAGTTCCTGCCTTTTGACTGGGATGGTGATGAGATTCCTCATGGATATAATGGCCAGTATGAATCTTCTTTCTATAGACTGAGAAATGTAGGTTACGATCTGGTTGGCAAAGAATTAGATCTATGAACGCTAACTGCTTATTTGATTCTATTTGAAGGGTAAACTGGATTCTTGAATGAAGTGCACTTAACTTAGTGAGAAACTGTTGAAGTTAATCAGAAGAGCCATTCCAAATAGCAAAAATGTCATCGTCATATCTGAACCAATGAGTAATTTCTGTGAGAAATGTTGTCAAAGATATGTTTTTCGAAATCTTCCATAAAGAAGTTGGAGATAGCAGGAGAAAGAGGATTGCCCATTGCTGTTCCTTCAATTTGTTGTTGCAACTTTTTTTTAAAGGAAAAATAGCCAGAATGTATTACAAAACCAAATTTGTACGATGTCTGAAGGAAATTACTGATGCAGTAATTCAATAACGTTCAGATAAAGGGACATTTGTAAATAAACATCTAAACTGATCGTGATATCAGAAACGTCCAAACGAAGATCTGAAATTTTATTTTTGAAATCTCAAGTATTTTTTTATAAGTATCAGTTCTTCTAGTTGAGGAATTGGGGGATATGGGAGATAGTACTTTACAAATCAGCTAATCTTTCCTAACTTTTTATTGTGTGTGTGTATATATATAATTTTTTTTTTTTTTTTTTTTTGTTAGGAAATTTTAGACTTTTTAGTCATCTTACACTAGCTACTTCGGTGGCGCTTTTTGGAATTGTCAGTCATTGTTCAATTTCAGTTTAACATGTACTGAAGATGCCTGTGATACACAGGCGAAAATTATACTATTAAAAATATTTTTTTTTACGTGAGATTTTCCGTCATTAATTTTGTATTTGTCTACTCACGGAATTCCCTTACTAAGAGTTATAGATTTCCAAGGTCTGGAAATGTTAGATATTACCTGATTAGCAATTGGAAAAAAACAGGCAATAAAGAACAATGGTGTCGGCACACAAGAATAGAAAATATGGCCCACTCTATAAATTATAAATGTGTATAAATCGCACCTGATTCCAGTTGAAGTCAAACTATAAAAATTGAGTACATTCGTCATTTACTGTACTCAATTTTCATTGCCTGACTGGTTGCAATGAATCCAAGTTGTAAGATTTTTAATAAATTCAACTGTATGAAAATATAGATCGAATGCATGTTTAGTATCAATTTATTCTCTAAGGGACAGCTTGAAACCAGAAACAGGTCACAATATTAACAAATTGTCATCTCTACAGCATGCCTATAATACTGCAGCCAAATTGATGTTTTTATTTGGACCTCTGAACGATAAATTTCTTATTTTTTTTTTCTTGTGAAAACTGAACAGGTAAAGATTATATTAAGAATCTTATTTGGCTCAAGACTTCGGTTCTCACTTCATGCCTTCTAGCTAATCCGTTTTTCAATTTGTTCAACAAACCTTACTTCACACCGACAACATCACAGCATGTTAATTGTTTCTCTCACCTCGCTGTCTACTAAATAAAGTAATTTCTCTTTTCATGTATTGTTTTATCAAGTATCATTGCAAATCAAATTCTGCATATAGATTTAAGTCATGTATTGCATTAAGATATACGATATTTGAATACTCGCATAGCTTTAGATGCATTAACAGCGCACTTCATTTATCCTGTCAAATAGGATAAATTCAGTTTGCTTTACACAATTCGTTTCCACAATTTTTCTGCTACCATAGCATGCGTGTTTACTTTAGATAGCTGATCTTCATGTATTGCTTTATCAAGTTATTACACTTTAAATTTAAAATATAAATTAATTTCTAGTGTACACTAATTGGTAATTGAAATTTCTACTTCACCATCATTGCAATTTCAGTACAAAATGCATCGGTAAGATATATATACGATGTTGAGTGTATGCAATTGTCTCCATAAATACAGCACGTGTGGCTGATAAAACATGAATAGAATATCAAGTCCAGGTGTTAAACTACGAATGTTGCTCTGAACAGATCTTATTTCACTTATTTGGTGGCTAACTTTAAGCAACTGAGGGCAGTTCTTCAAATAATTGACTATTTAAAATCCGTTTTAAGTTAATTTTTAATCTTTGTTCAAAGAATAATTGATTATTCAATGTGACCTTCATATTTACATTGAGGTTCTTCATTGCTTCATTAGTTCCTGATATTGGAGAATTGTTTTCAATGTGAGGAACTTCAGAATGAACTCAGTTCATTGGACAGTTTTAAATAATTATTTAACCTTCTTAGGAATGTCGTATTAGTGTCTGTTGTACTTCACCATTGCTTTAATGAAACGTCTTTTGCTTCCATGATCACAAATTTCACTTACAATCGATCCACTTCTGCTGATCACCTTTCTAATGATTGTCCCTCTTTCTTACAATCGTTGTTTGTCTCTGAATTAAACCGATCCAATTCGGAACTTTGATCTGCACGAAATGATCTTAATTTAATCAGTAAGTTTACAGCAGCTGTCATTTGCCTTTTATATGCATCCAGGTAATTAATCTTTTCATTTTCCTGTATTAGTAAACTATTTCGGCTAGTTTATCTGGGATTTTTCATCCCCCAAGCAGGCAAACCGGCCCCATGAACACATGGATACAGCCAAAAATACTTAGTGGCATAGGGGTGAACATCCTATCGTCGTATTTCGGTTACGGAATCTAAGATGCCTGGAAGGTTGTGGGCCTTAAAGGCCTGTTAAAGCCATTGGGATAGATAGTAAATGCTTTGCTACAAAAGGAACCTCCAGATATCATCTGGTTCTGCAATGCAGAAATGTTTTTGAATATCCTTCGCACAGAACCTAGTGTTTTTTTTTTTAAATCTACATTAAATGCTGATTTATTAAACAATTCGTTAGCAGAAGTGAAAAGTATGCTTCGTCTAACTCCATAAGACTTAAAGGCAAAAATTGAATATAAACAATTGTTGTAGATGTCTCTTGAAGCGTACCTTTTTATGAGAAGTCATTCTTCACTGTAGCACAGTTTACTAATCCACTTTGTCCGATGTCGGTTCATAAGTCTACAGTTTCACTGTAGATCTGCCAGTGTGTATATGGCCAGCTTTCTTTTGAAGAACGAACAAGGAAAGCTATTTTAATAATGGTTTATAGGTAGTCGAATTTGTTTTCAGATTGTCTTGAAATATAAGAAACTACTACCGTTTTTAAGATGTAACGGCTTAACTTTTTCGTTCTTCAAAAGAAAGCCGGCCATATACACACTGGCAGATCTACAGTGAAATATCTTTTTCGCTTCGGAATAATTTGTCATTTGAGCAAATAATTATAGCCGTGTGTTAACTTTATGGAGGCATATACTGATACTCGTGAGTTTTCTATGGGAGTTGAACCATTCTAGTTCTTGCCGAATTCTAATTAGTTACTTTTGAACATAATCTACTCTGAGTGCAAACAAGCCTTGATAAGCCATCCACATAGGTCACTGATACATGCGATGTTACATTATTTGAACCGAACAGGCAGTTTCGAAATCATTTAACATTCAAAATTCACGAATGCAGTGATGCACATTGCCATCTTTGCTTGTTCGGTCATGAATAGTGAAGACGTATCTAAAATTCTTAATCGTAATGCATTCTCTTTCAAGATTTTCAAACAAATATCTTAAATCTAAATTGTGGGAGTTTGTGTAAAACTATTACGAACTTGATTTTTCCCAGCGTTTTGATTTGTTTTATTTGTGATCAGACTGAGAACAGCCAATTTAGTTCACTGTTTTCTGAAGTGCTCTTCTGTGGCAAAAAACAAACTCGAGTCGGGATAATCTCCATTTCTTTCTTCATTAACACTATTCCAATTCAAGTTTTTTCTGCATCTCATGTGGTATCTCCTCATATTCCGTGGTCTTTTTCTTTAGTTTCCCCTTCCGAAATTCATACGTTCTTTGTGGTATTCTAAATTCATAGATTATGCTGTACTACAAAGGAAACCTTTTTTTGAATTCGTTTTTTACTGAAACAAACTTCTGTTTCCTCATTACACCATTAAATAAGAGCTGATTCCACTTGTTGACACCATCCATAGGACTTATGCAGAGCGAAGGGTTTTGTACTCGGAAGAAGTACTTCACTTATTCCATTGATAAATTATATAGCAAACGTAATAGAAATCCTTTTCTTCCCAATGTAGCTAAGAATTTCCTCACTAATCATTTCTCATCTCTTTCAGATTCCACATCTGAAAGCATGCCTCGCTTACAGTGATAAACATCGGGACACCGTAGTTTTCCATATGAGAAAATTTTAGAAATTTTTCCTAATAAAGGATCACTTCCAACGTTGATTAAAATTCCAATCATGGCAGAATAGTTTAATATTTTAGGAAATCGAATTACTCTATGAACTAAGACTTCAAGAAAGCTAAAATTTTTTTATCGACACTTTTATTCATACCATAGATCTAGTGTCGCATTTTTTAACCAAGTTCTTCCGAAATTGAATAAAATTCTTCCAAAATAGGGCAAGATTGTTTCTTTGCTAGTTCAACATTGAAATTTACGAATGGCATTCGTCTGACGCCAGAGGACTTAGCCCGTGCATAGATTTTCGTAGTTTATTTCAATTTTTAATGAACAATCCTGTGAAACGAAGAGTTAACTGCTGCTCATTACCAGAGCCCTATTTTTATTAATATCGTGATGTGCGTCAATGTTTATAGAAAATATTTTGCACACGGTTCTGAATTCCTACAGTTCATGTGATGACCTATGGCACGATGGATTGATTGGACCTGTGGTCTCTTATCCCCTTATCTGATCAGCAAAAAAAAAGTTTCATTAAGGGTAGTTATTGCGCTAGCCAAATGCTCAATCACCCTTGACCTGATATTTGTAGTCTATCACTAGGTAGTAAACCAAGATGGACTTGATTTTGCACATTGAGCTTCTTGCAATGAGTTTGCAACCTTTTCATAAAGCTAAATTCGATCTTGGGCCTGGGGAAGCCGTATATTCAATGTGCTTAGAATTATCTGTTTAACGTTCGCATCGCCGTGACACCAGGCAGGTGAGCCATGTCAATAGGTACCTAATCAGCATTTAGTTTAGTTAGTGCTTAACTGGCTGCATCGTTGAGTAATGGGTATAGTGATCCTACCTTTCAGAGGCGAACTGAAATACACAAATATCATTAAAGAGAAAATGAGTTTGAACACAAGAACCAGACTTTGGAGATTTGATCAGTCCTAGTGAGAATAATTTATCCTCCAGGAGTTTGAAAAGAAGTCGATTGTGCTGTATTTTGTCCAACACTTTACGAACGTCCGGAAAGATTCCCACTTTCTCTTCGTCGTGTACCAACGCTATATTTCACGACTCGAACTTCGGGGGAGCAGTTCTCCCAGAATCAATTTCTCATCGGAGAAATTTACTTTCTTCTATCTTAGTATTAGCCTCTAGGCTTCTTTTAACTAGGCAGGAAAGCAGGCTAATTGTGGGATGGAAACAGCGGCACAATTTCCATCTTACTGGGAAGGATATCTTAATGTTACCTTTAATAATGTGAATTACTGCTTTGAGACAAAAGTTTGATTTTGTTAGAGATCCCATCTGGGCCGAATTTTTCCTATTAAGTTCGATTTAACGTACCTCGAGGAGGGACGTTTGGAGTTTTCGTAGTCTGCATTTTAGAATAGAGCATATCAGGATATGCTTTACTTTACTGATGAAGTAAAGATCCTCGTGTTGTAGTTTGGACTGCGCTGTTTATTTAGGCTGAGTTTAAACTAAAGTTTTGTTTTCTGTAGTTCTTCAGCGCATAGTGAACTTCTTTCTTACCCCAGATGAGTAGTTCTGGGCTAGCATTCGGTGGTATTGACGCCTGGTTCTTTTCGATATCGCTTTTAATCTTGCTGGGAAGTCGGTCGGAGATATCGGTGGCACATCACCGTTTGAAGTCATCTGCTTTACCGAATTCCAAAATCGAGCCGATTTTTCTTTTGAGTTATTGGTTGGAACGTGAACAATATTCATGTCGAGTGGTCGCTTCGTTTTTGTTTAGTCGGCGGTTGGAACCAGATTTGAGATATTTTTGTGTTGTGAGCAGCTGGAGTAAAATTGGGTTGTAGTCACTTGGCCGTCAATCGCATTGATTTAGTATTAGTACGCGATATTTTAATGTATCGCTTTGATAAAGACAGCAAGAAATCTTTCCACATTTTAGTCCTAGTCACGACTTTAATTGCGGTAATTAAGTCGTTGAGGGGTGAGGAGATCTGTTGGTTCTGCTGTTTTCAGGCTGCGCACTTCGAATTAGTCTCGCAACACTTCTTGATTTGTCTAGAATTTCAGAACTGCTTTCAGTAACAGTTTGAAACTATACTCCATATATAACTCCAGGGATCATTCATCAGCGGTTTGGTCATCCACCTCGCCGATTTCTGTTGGTAATGGCGATATTTAAAATTGAATCGCGTTCTATATGGTGCTTGAGAAGGATGTCTATCCGTTACCCCAGCATTGGTGCTGTCATTGTGGTTTAAAATAGTTCCTGATTGTAGTCTGGTTGAAGTGGCCTTTTGTTTACAAGGAGCAGTTCTGTGTATGTGTCTTGAGTTTGCATTCCGTTTCCTAGACAGCTGGTATTTCAATACCATCTGTAGAAAATTAAGACTTCTACGATTAACCATTGATTAATGCAGTAAGGGTTGTTTTGGGTAGGTCTTGCAAACTAGTTCCTGAAGTAATGGCTCAGGTTTACTTTGAACACTAACATCGTGCCCAACATGTCAATTCCAGCAAATAAGATTGCAGCTTTGCTGGAGTTGACTGGGTGCTGATATTCAGCTTTTTTGCGAAATTTTGACGAACCACCTCCGAGGCGCTTGCTCGGCTAGTTTGTGCTGCTTGGAATAGAACAATTTCCTGTGGGAGTCCATGCAGTTCCTGATGGAGCTGTTTTGTTTTTCGGATGGCGTACTTTGCTCGGAGCCTCTTTAGATAGCTTTTAGTTAGCTTTGTTCAAGAAGCTTCCACATGGTTCTTCGCTTTTCAAGTCGCTGAAACCAAATTTTTGACTACTAGCATTGTCTATTTGATACCCTTCCGTGGTGACGGTTCTCGTTTTATTGCAAGGTGAGATGGTTCATTTAGATTATTTGAATTGAGCACTCCTCCATCGACACTTGCTTTCTCTGTAATGTGCAACCCAGAAGTGGATTCCACTCTTGACTATGCAGGACGTGAAATCTTAACTCTCACAGCACTGGCCAAGTACAGTTCAAATGAAGTTTCCTGGATTTGTGTTCGTTGCTAATTTTTGGGGCAAAAGGTGGGCAAACCTTGTAGCTAAGGTTATTAAACATGGTCAGTCTTTTGACATCGGCCACGTTGCACAATTCGCGACTTGTGATGCGGTGATCAACTTATCAATACAACTTCTGTCGGTCATCAGTGATAACTGACCTTCTCTTCGAGGGTTACCTCGGTTTCATCAATCTTAATTTCTGACCGCCTTTGTTTACATCAACAGCATAATCTCCATACAAGCTTTTCAGATGAGTTGAATTTCCATCCAACTTGCATCTTCTGCAGGAACTTGATCACAACTCGTGCTTCATACGAATATTTATAACAGTGGCATTTTGAACTACTTGTGCTGTTTTCATGAGATCTCAGTGCCACTCATTAAGGTAAAACTAAACCATAATTATTCGTTTTTTTACTGGTGACTTTCTGGTATGCTGAAATAAAAATAAAAGCGCGTGTGTGGGGGGGAGCTAATTTCTTACCGCTTCTTGTCTATATCCAACCAATATTCGTACTCCAGTACGTAGTTTAGTTCAATAGCCAAGCTACAAGGACCAGTAATTTTTTTTTGTTTCTTCTCTCCTACCCAAGTACATCCGAAACCACAGCCATGAACATAATTTCATCTAGTTAAGTGTTTTTAATGAGCACGGTTATCAAATCATAGCGGAAGTAATCTACTTTGTTTCCATGTTATTTGAACACTCGCATACCCTCCCTCTTACATGTCATTTGTGATATTGACTTTGGCAAGACAGATTTTGGACAAATGGTCTGTTTTGAATCATTTTCTTCTATTTTGATAACCTTTTAATGTCAAATGTTATTACAGATCTCCAAGAATTCTGAACATTCATAGAATTTATTATCACCAACACAGTTCCACAATACTCATAATTAAATCGTCTGCTTAACAATCACCCACGTCAAGAGTGCAGAATTCCCCCAATTCGCAGTTGATTTCTTACTTTGATAGTTTCACGTACAATAAATTCCAATAATATCCGACCCAGAATATTTCATTACGCTCTTTTAAGTATCAAAGTTGTTAATTCTCCTATGCTTCCGTGTATCCACCCTCGCCCTTCTGGTTTCCTATAGTGATTGTTCCCAACTACTCGCCTTTCTGCCTAATTAATTTGGTGATGCATACCGAACGCATGCAGCGCTCATCTTTTCTGGTATAACAAAAATCAATTGTATTGTTTTTCTCGCACAAAAATAGTTGCAAATGCAATACTTCCACGGCTTTCAGGTTTCTGTGAAAAGATGGATAGAACGAGGAAAACGTTTGTCTGAAATTTCCTGTCAACTTAACTAATCAGCTAATCCCAGAATTTATGGCAAAATCGAGATGATGGCATAAATTCCATAGCCTTCCTTCTGATGGTTTGATTTATGTGCATGGATTTCAATACTCTGTTATGAACAGTCGAACTTGAATCTGGTCTCATTGAGATTTGAGACCTGACAAACTGCATTGGGCTTTCCCATGATTCATCTCAAAGGAGTTCCATGAATACTTGCATTCTCTCTCTCCTCCCTAGTTTTATTTCTGTTTGCATGCCTATTCCCATTGAACACCTTCTGGAAACCTAACTTCCAATCCATTTCAAATGCAATCCATCATTCATATTCAAGTGCTTGTCCATCAAATTCATTCCAAATATAACTGTCCTGAAGAGTACAAAAGTCAGATGGTTCGCTTAGTCCCTCTCACGTAAGGTCAACTAAACTAGCCCAACGCCCAGCCCGAAAATGGCGTCCTTAAATTAGATATTATAAATATTAAATTGGAAATGTAAATATGAAGTTGCATTGTTTAAAAAAATTCAGAAACTATGCAAAAGACAATCACAAAATGCAGTGTTTTTGCATTTTAGTAGTTTCGAATTTCCCAACACATTTCGTAGTTTTTTCCAAAATATTTTTGTTTGGACTTGCACAACTAACATTACTGCTGCAATTTTTCAGTGTAATATCTAAGCTTCATTAAGCATTTCTTTGCAGGTTCTTGATATTTCAGACACAAACATTGTACAGAGAATGGTGGATGCATCTACATTCACTGAATTTTTCTTTTCTTCTGTGAGTTTAATGATTACAAACAAATCGCTATGTATACGTGCGTATTTTGTATGCATTGACAACTCTCGGGCATTGATTAGTTGTCTCCCAATTATAACGCATGATTATATTTTACTTTGAAAAAATTGCTATGCAATTAAACGCTATGGTCTGTATTAAAGTATTTTCTAGCTTTAAGATAAACTCATTAATTAGATTTTGTGTTCAATTGGTTACGAATGTCTTGAATCGCAATTCTAGCGAGTCGTAGGTGTTCTTGAATTTGTTCAATATCGCAAATTGCCGAAGGCTACTGCATGCCTTTAGAATCCAACTCCACGTGCTCGCTAGAAACCTAGTGGGTTAAATGGGATAAGGATATAAAGACGGCGCGAGTGAGTTGCATACTAAATATTTCATGTTACGGACACCTCACACATGAGCATTATTTAATGGTTTATCAAATAATATAAATGCTCGTTCTTTAAATCGACAGAAGAGTTTAAATATTTTACACATTCGGAAGATTTTAGTGAAATGTTTTCACTAACACATTCCAGTCATTCTCCAAGCAAAGAATTTAGTCCACATACCCTTGTTACATGGCAACTTCTAGGTTTAATCCCTTATCTCCTGTTGTCTCTACAATCGACTACTTCAAAACGAAACCTTTCAGTTACTTTGGTTTCAGCCATATCTCCTGCGATGTAACGCATTTCTTCATAAAGAGCGTTTCACAAACCAGTCAACATTGGGATCGCTACTCTCGCATCCAAAAAAACAAACTCGGAGGTCAAATCCCTGGGTATCCCAGATGTAGCTTAAGCTTATCAAAGTCCTAATAGTTCTTTATCATTGCTTCTCAGAGTTAAATCCAATTGATCCTTTCTTTCCAGCCATCATTCTCCAATTCCGAGCCTCAGTTTCTTAGCAGGGTTTCGGTGGTACCAGTGTGGAATGACTGGTGATAGTTTGAGTAGGGAATTGCGGATGAGATTTCTGGCCACAGACGCCTTTCAGTGGGAATTAGGGGTGAGGATATTTGGGGTGTTTGCCTATAAGTGACAGCACGAGTTTTAAAAAGTTGTTCTTTCATCCTCAGACTATTGGTATTTTCTGTCAGGTGGCAAGAGATGGCGCCACAAGTTTTTATATTCACATTTTGTCAATAGATGGCAGCACATTTATGTGAAGTAATTACTGGATTTCACTGCTTCTTCTGTAACCTCTTCAACGTTTCCAGAAGTAATTTCACTGTAGCGTCGACAGATGGCACTACAATTTGGTAATTTTAATCGTAAAATGTACAATTAAGCACAAATCTGTTTCAAATCGTTTAGATATGTCATCCAAATATTTATTCCTACATAAAGTTCATTTCAATTTTAAAATATTAACTTAATTACTCTTTCTAATTAACTTTTATCTTTTTACCGTAATCAAAATTGTATGAAGGATAAAATTACGGGTTTGTATATCAAATTCTAATGAGAGTAACAGCTAAAAACTTTCACTGACTTCTATAATTAATAAGTTAATACCGAGGTAATTTAAATCACCAAGTGTATTAAAAAAAACTCATTAAATATTCTGAAAACATGAAAAATACATTTACAGAAATGACTTTAATTTTATCAGAAGATTGAATAATAAAACTGCTTGTATTATTCCATTATACTTTTGGCATCTGTCCTATAACAGTTTTAAGGTTTATATATACTGCTATAACTTCCCAAAAATGAATTATTTTGACCTAAACAAATTTATCACTCAATACCATTACGTAATCCAATTTCAGTATTTCTAATTTATGTACTAATTTGTATTCTGCGGTCAGTCGTTTTCACGAGTTTCCTCTGAAATTCTCATTCCAAAGCTCAACCACACCTGCAATCAGTTGAAGGAACAGAAAAATTTGTCTTCTCGGACTATAATCCAATTTATTGTTTCTAGGCAACTCTGCTCTTCGTAGAATTGATCATGGAAGTTCACAGGGCTGTGCCAAGCCTTTATGGGGAAAAAGCATGGTTTGATATTTCTAGTTTTTTCTAATATAGAGAAATGAATTACATTATGATAGAGCAGCAACTACTTAGTATTATACAGTGTTGGGTGGCTTGCAATCGGCTACACTCCTGTATTTTTTTTAGAGCTTCAGCGAAGTGGATAATAGATCGTTAGCAATACGTGTGAATGTGTTATACCCCAAAACAAAGATTTGGGGTTAAGCCAATGAAACGGCAAATAGTTATTTTCCCAATTCTTGTAATACGAAAAATTCTCAAAGCAACCTTATCAGGTCACTAAGAACCAAATAGGCATAGCATTAGGAAGGGATACAAGTTAAAGGATTAGCAGTAATCTAATATCCCGCTAGTTGAGCTTATGTCGACGATTATGGAGGTCGAGTAGCTGCTGAGGTGGCTTGAAATGGTTCGTTTTTACTTCATGTTGGTAACATGAAAGTCTGAACTGCAGTAATACATCTGAAGAAAATTAGTGGGTGGTTTGAATGTTAAGTTCATTAAATTACAAATGAGAGGGTTTTTCAATTCCATGTTGAAGTAATCTTTGAGAAATGAGCCATCAATCTTTGTGTGGAGGATAGATGGAATGGCTGTAAATGCAGAAGTTTTCTGAATTGTTTATCTCAGAGGTTAACTAATAATTTCCCTGAAATTTCGGTCAATTGTTCGTTTCATCTTACTACTAAGTTTGTCTTGTCAATACTGTTTGTGAAAAGATTTTTCGATTTAGTGGTAAATAAGTTGTATCGAATGTTCTTAAGTTCAACTAGTTTTGGAAATGCTCAACTGAATGGCAACCTCGTAAACAGTTCTCCAACAGGCTGTGGGTTTGAATCCCACCATGGGGATTTCTGCAAGGTGGTCGGCCATTGTGTTCACTCTCTATGGTTATTAGGGGCATGAAAATGCTCGTAAAAGTTCAATGTTTTGGCCACAGACTTCCAGAATTATTTCATTCAAGCCCACCAGTTGTACTTATGTGCTATAAGTTTACAGCCTTTGGTAGGCTGAACCCGTAAGAAAATGTTTCGATGTTTTTCCGATTAAAAAAATCAATCTTTGCACACTCGCACAGCTGCACTATCTCAAAACCTTCCTACATATTCTCAAGTTTCGCTTTCCTTTCAAATCTGAACTTTGACGACGAATACACATTAGTGAACAAAATAAACATCAACAACGAAGTCTTCTGCTGCCGCCGCCGCCATTGTTCTGTCAAAGATGCTGAAGCAATGCATATCCAAATGCTCAAATGAAATTCTGTAGTACAGTTAATGATGGCAATGAAAGGTAATTTGTAGTATAAATTCTCCAACAGGCTGTGGGTTTGAATCCCACCATGGGATTTATGCAAGATGAGAGACCCATTGTGTTCTTGCACTGAACATGCTAACATGAATAGCAGTTGAATTTGTGGCAATTATATATTTAACTACTCCCTATCGTAATAACCAAACAGATGAGATTAATTTTTCCGAAATCAACGTAAGGGGTCGTAAGCGGCACTTCCCATTTTACACTGTATGTTTCAAACAGGTTGTCGATTAGCCAATGGAACAGATTCTTCATTAGATAAATTTCGTGAAAAGTATGTCCGATATTTCTTGGAGATTTCAATCTTCATTTGCGCTCCAAGTGCGAAATTATTTAGTCAACTGTCGTATATAAAGAATGCTTTGTTTTGCTCCAAAAATGAATGTTTTATAAATATCTATTACTACACAGCTCTTGGGAAAATTTTACAATGGAAGATTTGAGTAAACGGATTTTAGAGCATTTTATACTCTCGATAGCCACTATGAAAGTATGATGAATAAAATAGAGCAGAATCATACTAAAATTCTGATGGTATGACTTAAACTGTCTGTCTATTTCGATACTGACCTCGGCATAGCATACGCACTTTTCTAGAATGAGCAAATTCCTCATTTCCATCCGATTAAAGAGGAAAATAAATTCTGGAATCTCGTTTTTCCTGATTCCACTTTAACAACAGATGCCTGGGGGGTATTGGTGTGATCAGCTGTTAATTGTATTAATGGAATACAGATGTTGACAGCAAAAGACGGAGATCTGAAATTATACTTGTAAATAAACGGAGAAACAATTGCTAAATGAATTCTTTCTTTTAGGCTTGCACGGTGATCCGAATGCATTTTTGGAAATTATGGACACAACTACCGTGTTTGAATAAAAACTTTAGTTTAATAT